>NW_028277169.1:7943750-8309375 GCF_051122295.1 Plectrocnemia conspersa
CATATAAAAAAATATTTATTTAAACTACAGAGAAACCTATATTTGAAAACTTAAAATAAAAAATATTTTGTTAAATTCTATATAAATAAATTTATTATATATTTAATACTCTGTATTAGCTAAAAGCTAATATTATTTTTAATACATAATATCACATATCTAAAATGTAATAATTTAAAATTATGTGGTGGGTTTATTTGTAACACCGAATATGTATTTTTTTAATTCGAATAGCAAATTTGAACCAAATTCAGTGAAATATCTTTATTATAACGAAATTCCCAGTATAACGAATCTTCTATTTGTCCCTGTAAAACTTTCATACTAAATGTTTTCATTGTAACGAAGACTGCTCTCAGTGTAACGAAATATTTTGATCCTAATTTAAGAATGACACAATATTTCTCCGAATACAGTTCGTCTTTGACTTGGCGTGTGCCAGATGTGTTCACTGTGTTTCGCCGACCCTCAAACTTTTTTATAAAACATTTTCTTAACAAAATTGATTGTGTTCATTACATCAATCTTATAAGAAGTTATTTTGATTTTGTAGTAATATGGTAATTAAAAATAAAATAAAAATATATCATATTCCTTATATTCAATATAAAGAATTTTCATTCAATTGTGTTGTGAGCTTCGCTATACTGAGATTTCACTATAATACCATAAGGCAGCTAGAGAGAACACACATGCTCAAAACACATGTACATAAAATGTAATTCGCTGTTCAAATAAATATTTAAAATAAGTTTCATTTAAATAGTTATTCGAGTTAATTGAATACTAATTTACCTATTATATTAGTAATATAGATTAATCTTTCGACCGAAGATTGGACTTCTCGTTGATTAATTGTATTCTAAATTGAATACGAAACACAAATAACAAAAGGCCAACGTAGATAAAAATCATCAAATATGAATTAAAAATGGTATTAGAACTAAACCGACGATATGTACATGTATTTTGTAACTTATACGAAAATAAATTGATGATTTTTAAGGAATAACTTGTTTTATTTGATATTTTTTGTATAATATTTTGGAATAAATCTTTCTATATATTTGGTTATTACTTTTTAACGTTGAGAACTAAACGGTGTAATGAAATAATTGATGGATCACAAGTTGTAAATAAATAATTTAATAAATAATGAAACTCATCTCATATTACCACGAGAATAACAGTGTCAATTATTTTCTATTCAGATCCTTTACCTACAGCTTAATGGAATTTATTATTTAAATACAGTCTTAATTATTCATAATTTTTTAAAGTCGATCCTCCTGCGTGCGCATTCTTCGTGGCGAGCCTAGAGTCCGTTGCACAGCTCTAGAGGCTGCAGTCTCTGTGAGTACTTCAGTCGCGCATGATGTCTATGTGAGACTGGCCCTTCAATGGCGCTCTAATGACTTTTGGGGAGTTCAATCGACTTTGGTTGGAACCCCATGGTAGGCTTAACTTCCTCGAGGATGACTCAACTGTGACTGATCCTCTAATTGACCTTTCTCGCTTGTCGCTTCTGGCGATGATTTTTAAAAATGTAGTTTGATCATTTGTATGACTTATTGGAATATCTAATGATTATGTATTATTTAGACAATGTACAGATTTTAAAATCCAAATTCTTAGTTAAGCAACTGTCTTTATAGCTTTTTCTCGGGTTACTTAAGCGACCAACGTCAATGTGTGAGCTTAGGTACTCGTTGCTCCGAGGAGTATTTCCTGAATCACCCCAGGGATCATATTTTCTTTGTTATCCTTACAAATGACATACATAAGCAATTGAGAATCCAGAATATGTATTATAAGCTTAAAAAGTGCTTAAGAGTATTCGTACAAATGCAGATTCGTTGTCTTTAAAAAAAGACAACGAATTTTTATAGCTTAGATGGAAGCAGAAATGATTTTTTTACATACATATATAGAATTGTATGTATTATGTTAAATTAGGTATGTAAAACTATATATTGTTTTATAATCTATGGTGCTCTTAATAAGCTATTATTCGCATTGAAATATAAAAGAGCTAAAGAATTTGCCATATAAATAGAAAAACACATTATTTATATTACAAGCTCATAAATTATTTTATGCATCGATCAGTACCGAAATTGAATAAGAGTAAAATCCAATAAAAAAATATTGTAATTTATTCACATAAAGTCATTAAGAAAAAATACCTAGATGCTAGAACACATTTTTTTGCAAAATTTTATTTTAAATTAAATTATTTTGTATTAAATAGTTCTCATTGCAGTTATTTCTGTCAATATTAAAAAAGATTTCTACTAATAATTATTTGTTTTATTTAAACGAATAGCATGAGCATCAGGCGCGTATGGTGAGATGCAAGGGCATTGTGTCCCTTGTATAATCACTTATTTATATTCCCTCATATATATAAATATGATCTATTTTATACAGTGTATGCTATTCATTTATTTTAAACTACAAAATAAATATATTAAAAATATAAAAACAAATGTATACGCAGATTTTTATTATTATAAAAAAATGCTTAGCATGAGAGGCGAATAGTAATGGATTCTAATACGAACATTTTGATACCATTGTTTTTTCAACACAGACTCAAGGTTCAGTTGCATATGGTTCAAAACCTTGATAAGATCAAGACAAAAAAACATGTCTAAGGCGTGCGGAACGTGCGTTCCGACGCCCTTATCTCTCACTCACTTTTGTCACCTAACACGCGAGCGAACGAAAGAAAAAGTATCTCACCATACGCGCCTGATGAGCATGCATTACTTTGTTGAATGGTAAGTACAAAATTAATTTATACAAAAATTATTGAGAAAATATGTGGCGCATATCTTAGTC
Organism: Plectrocnemia conspersa; assembly: GCF_051122295.1. NCBI lineage: Eukaryota > Metazoa > Arthropoda > Insecta > Trichoptera > Polycentropodidae > Plectrocnemia > Plectrocnemia conspersa. The sequence continues at coordinate 7,946,595 of NW_028277169.1, forward strand.
CCTTGTATCGTTTACAATGATTTGTACGCAATTTCTTGGCATTGGTATTTCTATATATTATTTGTTTAATGAATGAAACAATATTAAACTTCACATCACCTTATTTTTATTTAAAAAAAATATATATTATACCTCACAATAACACTAAATTTTTATTTTTGTATATATTTTATTTTTTTTCCTTATCGTAAAATATTGTATTAAATAAATTGGTACTGACCTTTGTTTTTTATTACAGAAGCAGTACTTTTCGAGTCACCCAGAGGAGCGGTGTTGATAAGACTAGGTGGTTATACGTACAGAGTGATCAAAAAATCAGGCGCTAAAACAGTGTGGGTCTGCGCCACGCATCAAAAAAAGCACTGCAACGCAAGACTACACTCGATAGGAAATAGCATACTATCGAAGAGAAACTTCCATAATCACACTCCAAAATAGATTTGTAATCTAAAAATCACCTGCCATTGATTTTATAAAATATCATCTTTAATTAGAAAATTTTACTATTACTGTCCATTTGATAACTTTAACTTTGTCATTATGTCTAATAGTTTAATACGTGTTCTGTGCCTTGGTATCGCCTATATAGTATGTTTTATTCTACATTCTAAGGCAAATTTCTTATAATGCTGTGTTCGCATCAACGCAAGTATTCAGAAATTTTAAAAACAATTCCCAACTATTTATTTATTACAAATGCCAAAAAATCGACGGACTTAAATCGGACTCATTTACTTATAAAGTGTGAACGCGGTATTATACGAAGTTTATTTTATTTAATTTAATAAATAATATTAAATATTAATATTAAAATTATATTTGTTAAATAATCGATAGTCATGTTCCAAGGCTAATTATTTTATCTATCGTGTTCATTCCACTGTTTATCTTCATATATCAATATATATAATATAAAGGGTATATGTAAATTTTAAAAATAATAAGTCATCTTGTCTTTGTTTAATTATGTGTATAAGATTTGTTATGTGCTAATACATATTTTAATAACATAAATTACGCATCTCACGAATCAAAATGATGAATGATATTCCAAAGATTTTTATTTCAAAAATAAAATATAGTGAAGATGTAGATTTAAATTTGTAATCTGTTAAAATACATAAATAAAAATTTTATTTGCATGTACTTTTAAATTTCTATTTTGTTATGTTTTATATTTTTATATAATTATTATATTAAATTATATGTATCAAAATTTTATATCTGTGTCTTCTACTTTATTCAAAGTAAGGTTCGTTTTATTGTATATAAATTTAGTTTAACAATATTATTTTACTATTTTAATGTTTTCATCCTTGTATTAAAATGTATTTGTGTTTATTTATTATTACTATGTATGTTAATATGTGATCAATGAGAAAGAAATGTGAGTTAAACTCGCTGAAATGCTCGTCATTATGCAACGTTTCATGTTGAGGGGTATGTTGACGCCAGATTTGCGTGCTATGTTCGTAAATATCATTATGTTGTTTCCGAATGTTTTTAATAATGGCACTCGTATAACATACACTTGCACAAAATGATATTTTTATGATAAAATCCTATGCTATGTTTTAAAATATTTTATGCATGGAAAATATTCTGAAAGAACTATAAATGACCATTAAAGTTAGCTTAGTAAAAAAACGAACTCTTGGTACCTATAATGTTATTAATTTACAAAAATCTGACGTTAATATAATGAGTATAATATATGTTGGGCGAATTTTTATTCTTCAAAATTGTTTTGTACATAAAATAAAAATTATTCGTGTTATTGAAAAGTAATAAAGGAGACTGACCATTTTACTTTTTTTATTATTTATTTGTGTAGTAGTTTTTATAATATATTATTTTTTTATTATACTACAAACACTATTTTTTATTTTTAGCTGAATATACAAAGTCGCGAAGAGGAAGGACGATGATAAAGATTAATGGATACACATTTTGCAACAGGACACCAAATCGAGATTCTATTAGACACAAATGGTTATGTTCAACACATTTGTACAGAGGATGTCGCGCTTATGTCTACACAGAGAACGAGTGTATTGTCGATTCTAATACTACACATAATCATCCCCAAAGGGATGAAATTAAACACCCAAAATTAAATATAACTATATGTGATGCAAAAAATCCGAATCTCTTAAAAAATAATGAAAGTTTTTATTAGTGTTGATTTTGTCATGTATAGTGTAGTAAAGTAGTGTTACTTATTTTGCGTAACATTCAATTGCAGCTCTACGTTTTTTTATATTAATAATATAAATTTATGTTTTATTTTTTCAACATATTATTATTAATTAAATTCTATATAATTCTTTGATATTTATACAATTTCAATTAAGGTTTTAAAAATTGAAATACAAGAACTCAATTAGTTTTTAAGATAATTCGTTGAAAATGTTTTTATTTTTAAATAATATTTCATTTATAATACAAACATAAATTTGTAAAATCAGTTTTAGAAAATTGTGCTTTTTTAAAATTAATTTTATGTTGAAATAAAATACAAACTTTACAATCTAGTTTTAAACATATTAAGAAGAAATGTTCATGTAAATAAATTAAAAATAAATAAATAGATGTTTATTTGAGTTTTATTTTACCCTAAGAATATCTATGATTTTTATATTATTTATAATAAAAGGGTTAGTAAATGTTTTTAATATGCAATATATTACAAACAGAAAATTTTAATGCATTTTGTAATATACTACCAATAAGATATTTTGCAATACATAAATAATTGTATATGTAACTAAAATACTCAATTTAAAAATTAGGCAATTTTAACACGTTGTTGAAAATCTCCGTTTGGCTAAAATTGGGAGACGAGGACGCAACTTTTTTTGTATATGTCGCTTTTAAATGTCTATGAAACGTACATGTACGGTGATCGATTTTTCACTGTTTAAGGTACCCTAGATCAGTGGCGTAGCCAGGATTTTGTCAAGGGGGGGGGGGGGTTGTCAAGAAAAAAGGCAAGATAATTTTTGTAATTTATTTTTAATCAACATAAAATCACTCCGTCAAGTGGGGGTCCAGCCCCCGGACCCCCTTCCCTCTTCCTTCGCTACGCCACTGCCCCAGATAAAACAAAAAAAATCATATAAAAAAAACATTATAATTAAATAATATTTTTTTACATATTTGCAAAATTCAAATAAATAGAAAAATTTGTCGGTGATTTATAGAGAGAGAGATATAAGATTTATAAAGAGTACTGTTTTTTTAATTAAGTACGACAACGACGAAAAATATATGAATAAATATTTAATGAGTAAAATACACCACAAATAGCACATTACTAAAACAAACCTTCGAAGGAATTCGCTAAAAGTAAACGCCATATTCGACAAATCAAAAAACCGCTCCCCACCTTAAACGAATGTATTTATCGAATTGCGTTTAAAACGCCGACCTAAAAATGTTAAATAAAAATGTCGCTCGCAGATAAGAAAACGGTACGAGCCAATACATCTAAGTTCAAACTTTGACAACCGAGCAGCATTACAATTTTAATCTTAAAATTCGATTGAGAATGAGAAGGTAACTAGAGAGTGTTTGAGTCAACGACTATCTACAAGATTTAGTGAAGCTTTAAGAGTGAACCAATAAACCTTATAAAGTATACTATTGCATATCCTGAAACATTCATTGTATAAATCATATTTTTTATGTTATTTTATAAATAATAAAAAAAAAAAATTTAATTTAAAATATCAGTTGTCTGCGCTTATTTTCTTATTAAGTTGTGTAACCTTTGCTGTAATTTATAGATGTTTTATTTTATATGACATACTGTTGCGCAACTCCTTTTTATATATTTATATATTCGTGAGTATTCCTATCATGCTTATAGGAAATAATGTTTAAAACTAAGTATATCTAAAATAATGTTTTTCTTTACATTTTTAGCTCAAATGTTAATTTCGAGAAGAGGAAGACAGTTGATTGCATTCAAAGGTTACACTTACTTCACCAGATCTAGAGACGACACGAAAATGAAGAGGTGGCCTTGTTCCACACATATAAACCACCGCTGCAAAGCCTTCATACACACGATCGAAAACCAAATTATCAAGATTAACGATAACCACAACCATAAGCCAAACTTTCCACGCTGAGTGTGTAAGCTTATTACCCTCTTATTATTTTAATATATTTTTAATAATATATATAAATTGCTTCACTTTCAGGAAAAATAATACAATCCCAAAGGGGAAAGAATCTGATCGCTTACAAAGGCTTTACGTATTTCACAAGAGCAAGGGAAGATTCGAGATACAAAAGATGGCCCTGCTCTACGCATGTCAATCGTGGATGTAAGGCTTTCATTAATACTATGGATACGGAAATAGTCAAGGTACGCGGAAGTCACAACCACGCCACTACATTTCGTCGTTAATGGTTTTATCTTTATTGAGATAAAAATCTTTTACTTATAACAACTACATATTTATGTATGTGTGTATATAATACGCTCAGGTACAGATGCTGGATTTTTTTAAAATAAAAAAATAGATTGAATCATTTTTACAGAGTTCAATATTTCATATTTTATTTATTTAATTCCAGCAGTTTTGTATCAACAAATAGACATTAACAGACTATACATATAATAATATTTAAAATGCCAACTATTGAATAAATATTTAAAAACCAGTGTTTGTCTTTTTATCAAAGTATTAGTTTAAGGTTTATAATACAATTATAAACTAATAATGTTACCAAAATAATAATTATTGTAATATTATGAAATATAGTTTTTATACAACAATTACATGTATTATTAATGTATAAATCAGTGGTGTGCCATCCATACATGCGGTAGATTCAAAACGTCAACAGCATGTACGGTTGATGCAGATTGATGTTTTGAATCAACAGCATGTATGAACGGCACGCCACTGGTATAAATGTAAATAAAATATGTACACACATAATTCTTTTGCCATGTATATACGTTTTAAAACACGTGTACTAAAGATCTGTAATGTGTTCTTAAAATAGTATTTTTGTGCCAATTATGTAATTAAACAAATTTGTATGTGAAGCGTAAAATACAAATTGATCCATTATTGAGCAGCGTTATTAATTTATTATGAATTATCTCCTATTTCACATTTTTAAATTGTTGATCTTAGCTTTCGGGGAGGGGGGGGGGGTATTTTGTTATGACAAAGATTATTAATTAATATTAAATATGTTGCGCAACAATTGAGAAGCGTCCGAAAACTGCAAATTCCGTCTCCAGAGTGAGTTTGATCTATATTCGATACATTGAACTGAACCAGTGGATGTGAAGAGAGAAGCGGCAGCTTCTGCGATCTTCGTTGAGTTGAGTCGGCCCCTACCGATGCCTTGATCTCCGAAATTGTCTCAAATTAAGTAACGGAGAGAACATTTTCTTGGTTGTCTGTTAGATTTTGCTGTCTGCCATTTTTTTAATTAGACGAGTAATAACAGATTGGTTGGCCGCTAAGGCAGGTAAAAAACGGTCGTTTCTAGGGCAAACACAAATTTCTACAAAACACTGAAAAGGATAATTATATAATTAAAATATTTTCTTTATCGAAAAATAATTGCTAGGGTAATCAAATGTTTAGATTTTAAATTTTAAATGTTCAGATTACTTTTTCGTTTTTTTATTACTAAATAATTAAAACAATAAGAAGAAGAATGTCAATACCGGTAATACCAGTATTGACTAAATACCGTTATTTAAAATACCAATTTGAGACTTAAGCATGAAAAAGAGTTTCTTATGGTGTCCCATTTTCACAAAAAACCCTTTTTTTTAGAATGAGTGAAACAAATCGAACCGGTTTTTTTTATGCTTAATATATCAAATGAACCCGACAATTGTACTAAATAAAAGACATCCTCAGGAATTTGCGAAACTTTCTTTGGTAACATAAATGTGCTTGAAACATATTGGAATGCATCGACGAAAAACATCAGTGTCCGCGCATTCATGCAAGCCAAAGAAGCGCCGCTTCTACGGTTTACATTTATAAAAAATAAATATTTTTATTGGTATTCATATATTAATTAAAAATGTATTAACATATTTATATCAATTAAATTAATATAAACGTTTATGTTAAATATTTTATACGATTTTAATGTTTATTTTTAGGCACGAATTTTAGTCTGCATTGTATTTTATATTCTATAACGCAATGTGTCTGAAACATATCGTAATGCTTATATGAAGAACATCTATGCAAGCTGTGGAAGCGCCGCTTCGCCTGTATTAATAAAGCATTTAATAAATATACAAAATAAATTTAGTAATGAAAAATATAATGTTATTATAAATGATTATTTATTTTTCAGTACGAACTTTTGTTTGCAATTTCCTTTGACTTTTGCTAGACATTTGTATCTGAAACATATTGTAATGCTTAAACGGAGCATATTAATGGCAATGCGTCCATGTAAGCTATAGAAGCGATGTCTCTACTATTTTATTACAATAATCATTTAATAACCATAAACAATAAATATATTTTTTTAATACTATATAAATACAAAAGTTATATAAAGTATTTGAATAAAGTATGAATGTTTATTTTTGCCACAAAAAATGTCTCGCCAAATAACATATGTGACAGTGCGTCTATGTAAGCTATGGATGCACTGTTTTCCTTTTTTTATTTATTATATAGATTATTGAATAACCATGAAATAAAGATCTTATTTCCTTATGTAAAGTAGTTGATTATGGTTTGAATGATTTTTTTGTATGACTTTCGTATGCAATGTAAACCAATATTTGCTAGCGCAAATGGAATGCTTCAACGAATAATATTAGTGGCGGTGCGTCCATGCAAGCTGTGGAAGCGCCGCTTTCGTATATTTTTTTACATAAATCATTTAAAAAAGAGTTTATTTGTAAAATTGCTGTATCTAAATATGTATTTATTTAAATTAAATTAAGAGGTTACCCTAATTATATAATATATAATCCCACATTTTTATAACTATATCGCCGTAAGGCCCATCGTTGTATTATTTTTTATAGTCATGACTATAAATGTACTAATTTGTTGTAATTTTTTTGCTTGTTTAGTGGCAAATAATTATTGAGATGTTGACGTTTAAATTCCTATATTTAATAATAAAAAACTTAACAAAATATCCTACCCCTATCCCAATCTGATTTTTTAAATTAACTAATAAATACCCATTTTGTAGCTATTTTTTTGCGTATAATCTATTTTTTTATTTATACATCGTATATATGATACTAACACAATTTGTTTCAAATTTTAGGTAAAGCAAAGTACGTGCTATCCAGGCGTGGCAAACCTCTTTTGGAACTCAACGGCTACACTTACTTCAGATACAGGAACTGTGGACCCAAACAAAAGTGGAGATGTTCAGTGAATGCACTGTGCAATGCTCACATTTATACCGTCGGAGACTTGATCGTTTCCATGAAAGATGAACATATACATGAACAGTCAAAAGTGACGAGAAAAGCTTGTGAACAAATTTGCAAAAAAGCTCTCTCAACAGTAGAAGCAATGCTCGAAGACTCTTAGTTTGGTCAATACTTATTAAGCAACTATTTTATTTGTAAATAAATAATTAAATTTTTAACTTGTAATATTTACTGATTTTTGTAATATGTCTATCGATAAAATAAATAATAAATAATTTAATCTAATGGCATTCCAATTTAATTCAATTACTCACATAATTTTTTTGGTTAAAATAACACAAATTATATTTTTTTTATAATTAACTTTTATTTTTCAACTGTGGATTAAAAACAAACTATATTTTTAAGAAAGCTGTATTTTATAATACTTGATGTTTTGAAATCAGAATTAAAAAATCAGTGTGCCACAGCGCCATGGTGTGCAACGGCGCCCGGCAAAGTTTGCTTATGAAAATAATCTGTATGCGCCACCAGTCATTTTTATGTTGGTATTTAACATGAAATGTGCCCGACGTGGTGTCTTATAATTGAATGCATACTAGTATTTCTGAAGTGTCAGCTTTTTTAAGGTTCTGGGAAGTAAGTACCCAATAATTAAGAGTTTTGTTTGCTTATCAGTAAAATGATAGTGAACAAAATAATATTGGTAAATACTAGTATTTAAAAAAGCATACATATTAATTTATTAAAAATACTTAATAGTCATATTTTTTGTTATATTTATTTATTATTTATAACAATTATAATACATATTTTTTTATAATAATACATGTATATATAATTTATTTTTGCTAAGAAAAATTTGTTTTTGAAAAAACTGTACTTAAAGACGAATCAGATTTTATTTTTTATTTTTGTAGTTATAATACCTGTCGTTGAGAATATTCGTTCGCTTTTTGTTGATGTTGTCTTAAATGTAAGCAAAAATTTAGATTTTGAGTCCAGTTGATTGCAAAATCTTTAATTGATTTCATCGACTAAGATTTTATACCGTAGAAATATTCTGGTAGTTTATTAATTATTTGTTTGATTTTTCTTTAATTGCCAGCGTCATATTATTTCAGTATCCCATTCCGAAGTATTAAAAAAATTCCCATTATAGTTTTCATTGCTAACATAGTCGGGTTTTTGTGAAAAAAAATGTATTATTTATTTTTTATTTATAAAGTTGTGTTAATTCAAGAAACTTTTTTCTGTAAAAAGTCAGTCTTGAAACACTTAATGGCACAAAAGTTTAAATTTGAGTGGTTGTCTAATGCATTCAATAACAACCAGAGATTAGAATTGTGGCAATTAGTGCCTTAACAAACAAAAAATAACATATGCTTGCTAGGTGAGGAGTAACAATAGTAACACGATTTTATATTTTAAATAATTCTATTTTTCAAAAATAATTTTAAAAACATACTTACCCACTAAAGTCTAATTAAAATTTAAACACATAAGAACCAAAGCATTTATTTCAAGTTTTATTATAACAAAACAAAGCATTTATAAAAAAAATCAGAACCAGAATTCACATTTTTTTTAATATAGCATAATCAAAATTTAGATTAGGATATGATATATTTTTTAATAGTGACTATTTAATTTTATTTATATTCAAAAAATATATTACTTTTAATTTTAAATTACAGAATCCTTTTTTTAATTTATATGTTACACTGTGTAAAACAGTGTGACCTTATAATTTCTATATTAATTAACAGTTTATTGTAACTTTTAATTAAATATCCACAGATTCTAAAATTTTGTTATAAGTAATTGACATGCAGTTATGGCAAAAAGATATGATTTTCATATATGGCTATATGAAAAAATACTTTGTATATTAAATCAGTATTTTTTTTAGCTGAATTTAGATTGACTTCAAATGGGAAAGATGCAATACAAATCGGAAAATATAGGTTTTTTAAGAAAGCTCAATATCGTAATAAGTCACATTGGGGTTGTACTAAAAACAGAAGTAGAAGATGCAAAGCTCTACTTCATACAATTGAAAACACAATCGTCAAGAGACTCAACGAACATAACCACTAAACTGTTTTTAAATATAAAATATATTTATCTTTAGTAAATTAAAATACCTAATAAAACCTCATGTTTATATTAAGCTATATTAATTAAATAAATTCAAGATTATATGATAATATGTATTTTTATTACCAAAATATTTCTTTAATTAGTATCATAAAAATAACTAAGTGGATAGAAAATGTTTCAAACAAATTAACAGTGCCTAATTGCTCTTCAGCACGTCGTTGTTCAGCTCAACTTTCAATTCAAAAGCTAAAATTTGAAAATTGAAAATAACACAGTTGACCTAGAAATGGCAGTTAGAATGACATGTGCAAATGTCACGTCGCTTATGTTGACATATTATACTTTTGATATACTTATCTAAACCATTTATTAAATTTAAAATAGTAGTAGTTATTTTATCGCTTGCTATTTCTTACTTGCGCTTTTTTCGCGTGCATATTCAATAAGCAAGCTTCTGTTCAATGAGATTTTTAGAGATCTAATAACATATTTTGTGACATCATTGTGCATAACCTTGCATCTACGCTAAATTTATAAATTTAAAAAATAGGAAAAATCCATCGTAAGCGTAAGTATAATAATCCTATAGTATTTTAGTTATTGTATACAATTAATTATTAATCCCTATCTTTTTGTTTCAGCCCAAATGATATGGACTTCAAGAGGAACTCAACAACTGAGATTAGGACGTTACAGATTCACTAAAATATCGATATATGGTCATAAAACATATTGGAGATGCACTTCATTCAGTAGTAAAAAATGCAACGTTCTAATTCATACTGTCGATAATACAATTGTCAAGTATTGCAACGCACATACCCATTGATGTACTCTAATTTTATAAATAATATATGCTTAAACATCTACTTTCTCTTTCAAGTGAGCAGATTTTAAACATATTATTAATATTGAGGTTGAAATTAATGTGAAGAAAAACCTCGGCGCAAACTACAATATATGATTTGCAAATAATCTATCGAGTCTTACAAAGACAAACTAATAATAAAAATATAAGTCTAACTGTGACACGAGTCAGCATTTATATGTAGTGTTAATGTTAGGTTTAGGTGTACTTTCCTATATTTTTACCTTGAATATAATTAAGAAATAATGTATCTAATATTAAATATACATATATCATAGTTAGTGGTTCCATACATCTCAAAATAAAGGCTTAGAATATTTTAATTACAGAGGTATAACTACGTATGATCCATTGCGTGCACCACTGCGAGTCCAACCCTTATGGGCGGGTACCCAGCTTTTGACGGCCGGGTGAGCGGGGCTCCCCGGGGACTAAGTATGTTACTGAAGATGCATTAGTGTTTCTCCCGAGCGCTGAGGGAGGCGTGCTCTTGTTGACTGGCCTGTGTTGTTTTGTACTGCATGCATTGCGTATCATCCCAGTAACAGCACCACGCGTGTTTATTCTGGCTCAGTCGCAGCCTTGGCCCTCGGACTTCAGGAAAGGCAGAGCTCTTTGGCCCTGCTTGTGCTATTTTTCTATGCTTTGTTCGTCCTAGATAGTGCCTCGAGTTCTACCTCAGACGGCTAGCCCGAGAGGTCACCTCCCTCAAGGGTTTGGGTTTTAACCCAAGATTCCCTTGCTCTTCCACACTGTCAGATAGAAGCGTGTGGTGGATTGGCGCCCAATTATTTTAAGTGCAGTGATAAAATTGAATGAGTAGAAAAGAATCTGTTTTTACGATGCTTATCGGTTAAAAGAGGGAGACGAGGATGAAATTATTTTTGTACTGTGGTATAAGATCTGTTGTTTGCTCACATGTTGTAAATATGTACTATATTAATAAAACATAAATCTACTTTAACCACAGAAAAAATGTCAAATATTTTTTTAAATAATGCAAAGTTGAATATCACATATCTGATTATATTATGTCACATTCTTATTATAATAAAGCTGAAATGACGTCTTGAACCATCGTGACTTACTAAATTACCCCAATGCGTCACGATGATAAAAAAACAAAACGTTTAATTACTGCAATACACAAAAAATAAAAAATACTTCATATGTAGTAAGAGAGAGAAGTCGATTTAATTGGTAGTCTTTATTTATGAAAAAAAATTTTGAGTACAATAATGCATATAGTGAAAAAAATTTGTTAAAATAAGTAAGATTTTTTATTTTTGAAATTTTAAACAAAAATCATTTAATATAAAAACTAAACACACAAAATTAAACCATGTGATAAATATTAAAATAATAGTATCAAGCCAATCTAAGAATTATCTACTTCTAAATATGCATATATTAAAACCGGCTTACCGAAGCTTCGAAGGACCAACGAAACACAAACTAAAATAAAGTGTGCTACATCACATTTAATTCATTTCAACTTTTTATAGAAAGTAAGACAAGAAGCAGACCTCCTTGAAAAAAATTTTTCAAAATGTAATTTTTTTGAACTCTCGGAATTTATCCTCTTTGAATAAAAATTTCCCAGATGGCTTTTGAACAAAAATATTCGAAATGACCTCTAAAATAAAAATTTCGGAGATGGCCTTTTTATTTTTAAAGTCGTCCTGTGATATTTTTAAAATCTATCCTTATGAGATAATAAATGAAATAGCTAAAAGTTATACTAAAAATTTTTTTTAAACATGTCATTAAATAAGTTCTACAATACAATAAACTTCTTTTAATTTACCTCTGATTATGAAGTCAAAATACTGAGCTTGGTAATTTTGAACGAATTTATTTATTTATTGATTGATTTTTATTTTAGCCGAGTTTATATCTACTTCAAGAGGAACACAAATATTACGATTTGGTCGTTACCGATTTACTAAACTATCAGCTTATGGTGCTAAAACATATTGGAGATGCACTTCAATTAATAGCAAAAAATGTAAAGCTTTTCTTCATTCTATCGGTAATTCAATCGTCAAGACTAGCAACATACATACACACTGAAATTGTGTAACTTAAATTAAATGTTGTAATTGGCTGTATTTTTTTTAAATATTTAATAAATATTAACAAACAATTATTTATTTATAAACATCTCTCATCACTGTCATGATAAAATTATACAAGAAAAAATATACGCAATAATATTACACAATAAAATAATTACAAAGTATAATAAAAAAAAAAACATTGTCTAGCGTGCGTCTTTTCCAAACAAAGAGTAGTTTACGGCGGTACCTATGGATGATTAATGTCTCGGGACGGATGTGCTATTAAGTGGTCCGTATAATATTTTTAATTATTAAAGAAATTATTTGTGTGTATATAAAATGTGTGGCACAATTTTTGAGACGGGTTGATCTTTTGATGGATTTTTACGCAGTGCTTTTAATTGTATTGTATATTTATCTGAAAATTTTAAATTTCACGGTTTAGTTACTTTTGTTGCCTTCTTAGGAGTGAATAGCGCAAAATTATGAGCGGGGTATTTTAATATGCGGTAATTAATTATACGGTATAATTTTTGCAAAAATACTGGTATTAAATATTTATAATTAATATATATATTTTATTTTATTTTAGCTAAAATGGTAATGACTGCAAGAGGAACTCAACTTCTTCAACTGGGGAATTATAGATATTACAAACAATTAGTAATTGGTGCTAAGACGTATTGGAGATGTACTCTTATCAAAAGTAAAAAGTGTAAAGCTTTCTTACATTCTGTAGGTGATGTGATTATTAAGAATTTTAATAAGCACACACATTAGTAATAAAAAAACATCTATCTTAAAAAAATACTTTATACAATGTATATTATATTGAATATATTTTTAAATCTTTTTTTTTTAATTGCAATTATTTTATATATTTATTGTATCTATTTTTATAATAAATATTTTTTACCTTTAATTTATTATGTGTATCTTTTAAAAATCGAATTAAATTGTTATAAATGATTATATAACATGTAATACATTAAATTTATTTTTTAGCTGAAATTGTAACGACTGTGAAAGGATCCCAATTACTGAAACTGGGGGGCTACAATTTTTTTAAGTATGCAATATATGGCAATAAAACACATTGGAGATGCACGAGTAGGAATTCAAAAAAATGCAAAGCAGTTATTCATAGCGTCGGTGCTATAATTATAAAATGTTCTAATGAACATACTCATTAATGTGATTATGCAAAAATAATATTTATTCAATAGTAGAATGATCTAATAAGATTTAAAAAATATTCTCAATCAATTACAATAATCATGTACATGTTATTTCAAATTATGCAACTTAAATATATAAACATAACTTATTCAAAATAAATGTAACTTACAGAACAGAAAATGTTTTTTTTTTACTACAGTATCAACAAAAATAATAATCCAAAACATATAAACGCATGCTTTCAAACCGGTTTAATGCCCAATCCAGTTCAAATATGAGGATTCAAGTGCTTCCTAACCTTATTTGACTTAAATACCCCTTGGTAGCCTCATAATATTTGATATCACTGATTTAATATATAATAATATACACAGCTGTGGCCAATTGAAGGTTGACATGGCGGTTCTTACACGTATTTTGATTGTTTTTCAACTTTGATGCATTTTTTACACATTTTTGAATTTATAATAGATAATAATAATGATTAAATTTTGTTTTCTAATAATACTGTTAAAAAATAGGTGTATTGTAAAATTAGGAAGGTATAATTGCATCAATTCTGGAAGAAATGCATTTTTTTCGTCGTCCCAGTAAGTGCATAATGGCGAGCCTCTAACGCAACACGTGCGCGCGACCCTTTTTTCTTCTATTCTATTGTTGTTTTTGTCTTCACTGTATATATTATTTGTATTATATTAAAATTGCCTTCGCTAGTAATTAATATGATTTGTTTTATTGCAGCTCAAATGATACTCACTTCAAAAGGAACTCAACTCTTAAAAATTGGAAATTACAAATTTTATAAGCAATCAGCTCTCGGCATCAAGACATATTGGAGATGCACCGGAATAAGTAGAAAAAGATGCAGAGCTTTTCTTCATTCCATCGATGGTATAATTGTGAAGGCCAACTACGAGCACACCCATTGATTTTATCAAACATATTTTATTCAATATATTGTACATATACTTTTATATCATATAATTATATTAATCTCCGTGATTAAACTTATAATAAAATTATCTAATATGTATTTATTTTTAATTTAATTAAATCTTAAATGGAAATATAACTTATAAATCATAAATGAATGCATAAATATTTTAATTTTTTTTTTAGTATTTACGACTCAAAGAGGAGCCCAATCAATAAAAATAGGACGATACAAGTTTTATAAACAAGCAATGTATGGCAGTAAGACACATTGGAGATGCACTGGAATGAGCAGTAAAAAATGCAAAGCTTTTTTACACTCTGTGGATGGTGTCATTGTAAAGGCTAACTACGATCACAATCATTAATTTTTTATGTATTTTTTATAAATAATGAAAAATAATTTCGTGAAATTATTTTTCATTATTTATAAAAATATATATATTTTTATGCTTAAATAACCTATAAGGCTTTAAATAACATATTTTTTTAGATAACTAACATTACTTTTTAATAATTACTTTATTTTATTATTATATTTATAATAACATTGGTTTAAAATAAAAGCTTTAAAAATATGTACTAATATTACTGAAATGATGTTTTTAACATACCAGATCTTTTACCATTTTTAATGTACTCTAACTATATTTTTTTAACAATTGAAGCTCATAAATAGATAAGCAAACTGTCCCTACATACCGGGAGTCATTTTATGTTGAAAAATAATATTATTATATACAACTAAGCTAAGCGTAAGATAAGCAATAACGTTTTAATTTGATTCGTATTTTAAATAAGTTTATTATGGTTCTCAAAATGTATGATTCTTGCATTTTAAATAATATAATATTCAACATGTTTTTTACTTTAATGAAAAATATATATTATCATTATTGTATTCGTTATTCAAATAAATTATATTTTTAACTTGATTGTTTTTATTTTATCTATGTATATGTTTCGGGGCTATATGTATAATACTAAATGAGACACAGTAATCCTTAAAATTCAAATGTTATTAAATACATTAAAAAAAATGAAAACAATATGATGCTGCCATTGGAGGGCGCAGGCTCTCTGGGCACGCGTTATCTCATAACTGCGCCATTTTACTGGCTTAGATCCTTTCAAGCAATGCTACTTTAATTCTGGTTCAAAAACGTGGACTAGGGCGTAATATGTAGCTAATTTGGTTAATACATATGTAGCGCGGCGGTCCAATCAACAAAGGGAGTAGCCCCGGTGGTGGACCAAAATCTTTTCACCCGAAATTCTCTTTAATATAAAGATTAATTTTAATTACTAACCGGAATGAACTTTATCAATTAATATTGCGTTATTTTCTGCCCATGCGACATGCTATATTGTACGCAAATCTTAGATACTAATGCTGGTCAGTATTTTTTCTTAGTTTTTAAGATCTAAAAAAAATTAAAAATGTATATTTAATCGCTGAATATGAAAAATATAACTCTTACCAAATATATTTGATCTGAACAACACGTTGGGTGTAAAAAATCAGTTGCCTAATCATTTAGAGATCATATTATTGTTATTATTTTTTATTTTAATAATTTATTTAGCTAATACACTAAACAAATAAATGAAAACATACATTTTTATGATTGTTTATGCTACTTTCAAGATTAGTAGCTGAGAGTTGTGACTTTTATAAAAGTTAATAAGAGTTTATTGTATTGAATACATAATTTATTTAAATGTGCAGAAAAACGTAGATTTACAGTATAGTTACAAGCGGAGGAGTAAAATTGGCAGTCTGCTGGTTTGAGAGTCTTTCTTGTGGTCGCCAATGATTCGATTGATGATTGGTGAATAGTGATATAACCGTAATTTAAGTGGCTCTATGTTTGGTTAACCGTCCGATACTTTAGCAATGTTGTTCCGATGCGAGATAATTAGTGTTAATCTTATATATAAAGGGTTTTAAGGATTTTTATAGTAATGGAAGTTATCCTGTCGACTTCCAATGTCAGCTAGATTCTCTCACTGCGCATAATAATGTTTTTTTTTTCATATTTTTAGCACATTACGCCCTATCGATACGTGGCAAAAAAATAATAATCTTAGAAGGCTACAGATTTAGAGCAAACGGTCACAACGGAGATAAGTATTTTTGGATATGTTCCACACACTCAAACAAAGGATGTAAAGCCAAAGTTCATTCAAATAAGGACATCATAATTTGGATGGACAACAATCATAACCATTATTAAATGATATATATATTAATAGTTTGTGTACTCGCGTATACGATTTTATATTATAATAAAAGCAGTGTCTTGAATATTTATTCACATATAATAAATAATATATAATTAATAATGTGTTCTTTAATGTTGTAAATCACACTAGATCCCATTAACTAGCCTTCATCTATTAAATCAAATGCTACTGTTCCAAAATATTTAATTGATTGAATAGGTTGACATTAAGTAAGATTGTACACTTAAATGGAGAACCGCCTTCATATTTATATATGTAACTACAATAAATGTGTGTTATTTATAAGAATGCTTACCCTCGAGATTTTTTTATATTAATATGTTTTTTTTTATTTTAGCCAAATATGGTACGTCGAAGTGTGGCAAGAAAATAATAATCTTTAAAGGCTACAGATTTAGAGAAAGTGGTTGCAGTAGACATAAAACTTTTTGGATATGTTCTACGAATGCAAACAAAGGGTGTAAGGCCAAAATTCATACGCACAAAGACAGCATACTTTGGTTACACAACATCCATAACCATTCTATACTACCATAGAGATGCACTGGAATGAGTAGTAAAAAATTCAAAGCATTTTTACACTCTGTGGATGGTGTCATTGTAAAAGCTAACTATGATCACAATAATTATTTTTTACGTTTTTTATAAATAATTTCGTGAGTAATTCCATATTTTTAACCAAAAAAAAAAATTTTGTATACTTAAATAACCTATAAGGCTTTTAGTAAAATATATTTTTTAGATTACTAACATTGCTTTTTAAGATTTAATTTTTTTATTATTATAGCTATAATAGCATTGGTTTAAAATAAAACCTTTAAATATACATATGTATTATATATTACTTGTACTATTTTTAAGGTGCGTATATTTTTTTAACAATTGAAGCTCATAAATATATGTTGCTTAAACAAAATGAGTAGACAAGCAATCTGTCCCTATCTAACGGGCCACTTATCATTGTCGTCCTTTTATGATGAAAATTTGTATCATTAGATACAACTAAGCTAAGCTTAAGATAAGCAATAACGTTTTAATTTAATTCGTATTTTAAATAGTTTTATTATGGTTCTCATAATGTATAATTCTTGCATTTTAAATAATTTTATGTAAAATATATTTTTTACTTCAATGAAAAAAATATGTAGCTAATTTATAATGAATAAATTATAATTTTAACTTGTTTGTTTTTATTTGATCTACGTATATCTTTAGTAGTATTAAATGAGACACAGTAATCTTTAAAATTCAAATGTCATTAGATACATACAAAAATTAAAACAATATGATGCTGCCACTGGAGGGCGCAGGCTCTCTGGTGACTGCGGCATTTTTATTTTCTACTAGCTTAGATCCTTTGAATAATACTTTAATTTTTGTTCAAAAAAGGTGGACCAGAGCGTAATATGTAGCTAACCATTCGGTTAACATGTAATCTGAATTGGGTTGCCATTAAGTAAGTTATATTAATGTATGTAACTACAATAAATGTATTACTTATAAGAAAGTTTACCCTAAACAATTATTTATAATATTGTTTTTTTTTTTATTTTTAGCCAAATATGGTACGTCGATGCGTGGTAAAAAAATAATAATCTTTAAAGGCTACAGATTTAGAGAAAGCGGTCGCAGTGGACATAAAACTTTTTGGATATGTTCTACGAATTCAAACAAAGGATGTAGGGCTAAAATTCATACGCACAAAGATAGCATACTTTGGATATACAACAACCATAACCATTCTACACTATTATATTAATATAATAATTTTAATTAATGTAGTAAATTATTATTGAGTTTATGTTGCTTGTAAATTCGCACGTACCAGCTTAAAAAAAAATTTACAGTGCAGTTTTTTAACTGCGCAATTTTTTGTTACATAATAAATATCAAACGAAATTAAAAATTTAAAAAAAGAAATGTAAAACTCTGCTTTATAATATCGACAGTAAAATTGTAAAGCGGATAAACAATGATAACCATTAAAGAATATATCAATGAACATGTATTAACACTATTTATGTAATGTATTTATGTAATTTGGTGTATGTGTTTTAAAATTTTTCAACCTAATAAAAAAAATTACATTATTTGATCAGTGTAAATTTAATGTAACCATAATTTCGAATAAAGAAAACGGCAATCATTCAAAGAATTACTAACAACCAACGAAGACCACGGTACGTACTCTCAGACGCGAATCACGCCCAATCATTAGATGACCACAAAGCAGAATCTCGGGCGGCGCTGACTTATCTGGTTTTGCCATCCAGATTTTTCTATACATAACTGGTTGCTTAAGTCACACTCAAGCCCCAAAAATACTATAATATAAGCATGTGGATCATTAAAAAAAATATCTGACAACCTTACTGTTGACGCTAATATACTTAGCCAGCTTTTATTGATATCTCTCGGTCTCCTCTCGTTTAATTTAATCCGTTTTATCTCGTTTTGTTCAATACGTCTTTAAGCTTTGACCATCGGCTACTTTATTCAGGACGGTCGTTATTTTTATTTATTCATTAGTTTTCAAACCTAAAACAATATGCGATGAAATAAAAATTTACCATTGTAATGAATATTTAACATATGCTGACATTATATTAACCCTTTGAACGAGGAAATCGACTTAAGTCACCCAATTGATTATTTTTATCTCTTTACGCAAAAATCAGTAAAAAAAGCTTTTCAAAAAAAAAAAAAATTTAAAAAAAACATAAAATATCATTTTAAATAAATTAAAATTAAAAAATCAGAATATTTAAATACAGTATTATAGTAAAATTTGCATTTTTCAAAAGAAAAAAAAAACACCAAAATATTATTTTTGATTAACGCGTCCAAAGGGTTAATCTGTGGAGTTTTGGAGAAGCTTCTTCCCTGCGGTAGTCATTGGGCCCGACGCCGGGGCTTTTGCCTTTAGCTTGACGGGCTTTCAAGGAAGGCTTCGTAGTAAACCAACACTGCAGGGTTTTTTCTCTTGCTCATTCCCCAACAGCGCACAATAAACTGCAGCCTCCAAAACTGCATCCAATGAGAGACTAGCTAAGAGTCAGCGTCTTTTAATTCTTAATCACTACGATTATCATATTTTTTCATCGTATTTAAAACATATGTAAAAATGCCCAAAGTAAATCAAAACAATTCATTTGAAATCTGGAGTATTTTGGGCTTCTAGTCACCTTAAACCAAAATAAAGTGTTAACCTCCCAGTCGCCTCTGCTTTAACATACATATCGCGATACATAAAATTTAAAATTCATAATCTTTTTTATTTCAGCGCAAATCGTACTAACCAACAGAGGCACCGAACTATTAATATTGGGAAAGTACACGTTTTACAAGCGAGCTGAATTTAATAATAATAAAATACACTGGAGATGTACTAGCGGCAAAAGCAGACATTGTAAAGCACTACTGCATTCTATCAATGATATTATTGTAAAGTGTGTAAACGAACACAATCATTGACGTTTAAATAATATTAAATATTTATTTAAATGTTCAACTTTTAATAAAATATTTTATTTAAAGTAAGTGGCATACGTCTTCATATTTTCTTTATCCAAAATTATTAACACGTTAAATACATACCTGCATTTATATTCAAATTTTATTAATTATTAGAAGTTACAAGAAATTCAATTTATACGATAAATGAATATATAATGTAATTGCGTGCTGTGTTGATTCCGAATGAGCTCCGCTGGATGCGAGTTCAGGATGGAAGTCGGAATCAAGCTAGTTTATATGTCAGCGTTTAGGTTTGTATATGATCAAAGAAATGGACGTAAACTAGCGATCAACCTCTAGGGTGAAAATTCAATCTCTATTTTACCTTATTGAACTCTCTAGCAGTTAAACCTAGGTTGTATAAATCTGGCAATAATGGTATATATTAAGTTTCGTTAACCATAATAATCACACGATAGAAAATATATTGTCCAATAAATCCATAGCTTATGTTCCAATTATAAATTATATTATACTAAGCGACATTTCATATGCTTCGTATAATATAAAAATTGTGCAATTTTCTTATTATTTGCTATTCTTTTTCATTATCATTAATTGCTACTGCTACTTTTTTAATTCAAAGTATCCGAATGAAACTAACAACTTAATAATAATAATACAAATAAACTATATTTTGTTGACGTATGATATTAATTAGATTATTTTATTTTTATTTCAGCTCGAATAGTATTGAGCAGTAAAGGCACCGAACGATTAATATTGGGGGAGTACGAATTTTACAGACGAGGTGTGTTTGGAAATAAAATACACTGGAGATGTACTAGATACAGAAGCAAAAGATGTACAGCACTCCTCCATACTATCGATAATACAATAGTTAAGTGTGTAAATGAACACAAACATTGATGAATTCATAAATCGATGAACGATTTGCAAAATTCTTTATTTTATGTATTTTATAAGTTACATTTAAAATAAAATATACTAACATCCAATAAAGTGAATTTGATTATAGTTTTTATTGTAACAATACTGGTTTTAAAGTTTTAAAATATCTGTATTGATAATTTGTCCTGGACAATTTACCAAACGCTATTTGCATGATCGGTAAGCCAATTTCCCGAATGGCCAAAATTCCGATAGATATATAATAATTTTCCTTTATATTAAATTATTATTGATATACTTAAAAATATTCAAAATATTACTACAAATTAATATTTGTATATAATGTGTAGCTTCTGCATCACGTAATATACAAAATAATCTTTTAAGGGTTGTCTCGGTCAATTCGACATACCTCCGCTTGGTTTAGTTTACCTTACTTTATTCGCTTACCTTACTTTATTCCAAGTCGGCTCGAAAGTGGTAGTTCTGGGCCAAGTAAATTAATAACTGAAGTGTCTGAAAAGATGATTCAGTGCGACAGTGTTCTGACATATATACGTCTAGTTTTTCATCTCGAAAATTTCTCAATAAATATGCTAAATCTGAGCATTTTTTGTTAAAAATCGAATTTGTGCGAACATTCACAACCGCTGCATTTTTTATACCACTACATAAAAACGGATCTCAACGAATTCTTTGCATTTGGGAAGAGTTCTTTATTGTTATTCAATAGACCTTTTGTAAGAATTTTAAGAAGTTATTCTGATTAATGTTGATATTTTAATTCTAAATCAATTTTTTTTTTTTGATTTTTCGAGAATTTTAGAACCCTTTTTTTGATAAAAATTAAATTTGTCAAAAAATATTTTTCAAATATTTACAACCACTGCACAAAAAGGTGGGTCCGTGCCAGATGTTTTAAAATACGCTTGCTTTCTTTAGATGTTTTTATAAAAGTCATAAGCATTTTAATGGAAAAAAATTGTTCGAGATTTTCTTAATTGTTTTTATTGCCAATATCTTTGATTTTGTAATCTAAGAACCACAATAATAGTCAGATAAAAATAAACCGCTCCGCGTGGGAATCTGCAGATTGCAAAAATGTATGTGAGTTTTTGTCAGACTTTTATTTTCAACTAAACGAAAAAAATGGCTGATGGTTTGTGTTTTAAATGTGTGAAATATACTTACTAATATGTTTTAATTAATTATAATATTTTACTAAATTTCATATTTTAATTAACCTTGAATAATATAATTACATATTAGTAAATAATTATTGCAAAAAAAGTAAGGAAATTCTATATATCTTCAATAATATACTGAATTATTATAATCACGTACTTTAACATAATTTTTTATATATCAAAATTTCTCATGAATTCTAAAAAAAATTATTTGAATTTATTTCTTGAGAAATAAAAATATCAAGAAACCAGAATGCCTATATACATATGTATGATACATCCAACGTCCTTTCTAATTATTGATCATCTGATCAATGTCGATAATTCGGTGCGGAACCAGACTCTTTGATATCATCTATACATAAGTTAGCTGCCAGTCATGAAAGACATTTTAATGCTGATGTTTTTTTAACATGTCCAGTCTTCTTTTGTATAGCATTCGTTCTCTGCTTCTTGTATATGTGCAGAATCAGATTAATTTTCCTACACAGGGGAGAAATCTTCAAATGACACCACCGGCCGTTTAATGCGGCCGGTGGTGTCATTTAATATTTTGTGGTGCCGGTGTTTAATATTTTATATACAAGTAAGGTTAATTATGTACAATAGTAGGTCAATAAGTCATTTAAAAATAACAGAAAAAAACATTATTTTAGGTTGAATCGTTTTTATTCCTTAACGTAGTCTCGACAGGTGGTACTTTTCAGAACCCTCATAAGTTGGTAAATATATTATAATATTACTGAAATTCAGCCGCGTATTGGACTTGAATATATTATTGAAAAGTTTGAATGAAAAAGTTTTTTAATAAAAAATATATGTATATACGGATTTTATTACTACATAGAAATCGTTAAATTACAAATATTGTCAACATTAATCAATAAGAATGAAATAGCGCAAAAATACATATCAAAATTAATTTTTAAAATTAGCTATATTAGGTAAATAAATTAATAAAATATTAATAATAACAATAATTTTATTATTACGTGCGAAAATAAATAAAGTACACTCAAGAAACCTCCTGAGGATGCCGAAAGATATTTTTGCCGAAACATTAAAGGAACGGAACTCTTTTTTAATTCATAGATATATAAAAAATAATTTTATTAAAGCTGTACAATGTTTAAATATGTGAAAGAATTAAATTTGGAAAATTAGTGTTCTGGGATTTCGGTCTTCAGGCAATCGACTTAAATCTTGGGAATAGATTACCAGTTTTTAGACTATTAGAAAGCATGTTTTTTTTGCATAAAAGTGCTTGGTTGTTATAAAAAAAAATTGCAGTGTACAAGCATATTTTTTTGTTTTAGCTAAAATCGTAACTACTACAAAAGGAACTCAACTTTTAATACTAGGAAAATATGAGTTTTTTAAGCAGATGAATTCCATCATCAAGACTTACTGGAGATGCACGCGTATTACTAGCAAAAAGTGCAAAGCTTATTTACACACTGTCGATGGAGTAATTATTAAAAGTTTTAATCACCACAACCATTGATGATCAAATGTAATGTTTTTAATTTTTTTAAATGTTTTAATAACACTTTTATGTATGTGAAAAAATATATATTTATATATTAAGTAAATTTAAAAATCAAAATAATCTTGCATTTTACAGATTAAATACTTGTGAATAAAATGTACATTATTTTATTTGTTTACAGTGTTTTATTGCTTATTTTTTAGCTAAAATAAAGTCATGTGTTTCATATTACGCGCAACCCGAGACCCTAAATATGATTACATAAAATGCTCAAGTGATTTATATATTTATTGTATTGCGTGAGAATATTATGATTACAACACAATTGCAATATCATTTTTAAGTTTTGCAATCTGTTATGGCCTTTGACACCAAAAAAGTGCTATATCAAAAAAGTGAAAATGTGATATTGTGTATGACGGTACATGTGTTTTTTAAATATCAACTAAAACGTATAGTAACTTTTTATATCTACAATTAATTTTAGAAGGTTCATAAATATACATCAACTATTATTGGATCTTAAAAATTTGTGTTCGTTTTATAGTATTCCTTAATCCCTTCTACAGTTGCATGTTTAATAAATGAATAGTTATTAAGGTACAGTTTTTATATTTTTTTCATTGTTCTAACTAGTGCGTGTTTTTTCAGTGCGATACACCATATCGAAGCGAGGAAAGAAATTAATAAAAATAAACAATTTCACATTTGCCAAGTACAACGAATACTCAGGAAAGATGTATTGGCAATGTGCTACTCATAAATTGAAGGGGTGTAAAGCAAAACTTCACACCGTCCAAGACGAGATAACAAAACTCTACAACTATCATAACCATTTCTAAAATGGGTCTATTATAGATCAAATATTAAAAAAAAATACTCAATAAGTTTTAGTTTTTTTTCTCTATACTTGTGTAGGTTATCGTCGGCTTACTTCTAATCCAATTATTTTGTTTAAAAATATATTTTATATCATATTATTCAGATTCCTTGTGTACTATTTGCGTCTTACATTATTTTATTAAATTTTATTTCTGTTAAGGATTTTTATTAATAAGTTAAATTTATACAAGGAATTCGAATATGAAATGAAGAAAATGACACATACGTGCCATTAGAACTGAGCCGACGTATTTGATATTATAGTTTATATTGATTTTATAATTATTTTTATGAATGTGTTTGCTATTTAGATATTTGTTAATTAGTAACAAAATATGCTTTTGATAATTATACATAATGATTTTTATATAATGTAATTATATAATGTAATACTAATAAATATGATACTATTAAAAGATCGTTTTATTTCGTTTCCTTTAATTATACTCATTTATAATTAATTTTTTTTATTAATAAAACTTTTTTTTCACTAGCGGTATTCACGCATTCGCGACGCGGATTTCCAATGATAATATGGAGAGGCTATAACTTTGGAAAATTCCAAGTTTGCGGAGAGAAAATACACTGGAGATGTAACAAACGCTATAAAGGATGCTCTGCTATGATTCACACAACCGGTGATTTAATTATAAAAGCAAATGGCAATCATAACCATCGATAATGGCAATTGTGCGAGAAGTTTAATTCATTGCACGACAAAATAAAGATTTGCGTAAATATACATTTTGCATAAGATCTATATTTTCAGCTTCATAGTTAAATTTATAATTAGCCATCTATATTTTATTATCAATATATAAAAATAAAAGTCGTATTTTAAATAAAATCTGTGTCGTTTTTAACGCTTTTTATATCGATTAAATAAAAATAAATATTTTATTTCTAATATAGTACATATTTAAATTTATTCAAAGCTGAATATTGAGCTATACATTAAAATTATAATATATTTTTTATTTATTTATTGTTAATCTTCCGTTAACATGACACGTAACAAAGTAAACACAATCAACAACTACTATAAAGTAATGGATCGCCAGACTATATATTTTATTAATTATAATCTATGATCACAGCTAACAATCAATATATGTCACCATAAGCGACTGAGCTTAATTTTTTTTTTTAATTATTCATTTATAAGATTAAAAATGTGATGATTGATAAAAATTACAATTATATATCTAAAACATGATAAAAATTTAAAAATATTAAAAAATTCACAGACAGATCAATCTAATATATGTATTAAAATGTCCCAACAAAGGGTTCCCAACTGGTTGGTTCCGTAACAAAGTTTAGTCGATCCCAATCACGATTGTGAGTTTTGAAAAAAATAACTTTTTTTTTTAATTTATAATTATAACGCTTTTAATTAAATTTATAATCATAAATAGATGTCTCTATAAACCCAACACGTTTTGTGATTTTTTTCTTAGCGTAAATAATAGTTTCTTGAGTGAGAGAAAAAAGTCTCGCGCGACACTAGCGTCGTGACCACATCGAGCGACAAAACACTCGCGCGGCATTAGAAAGGTTAATAATCAACACTTGTTATTTAATTTAAATCGCAAAACTCAGATTAAAATAAATTTATTATGTCCTATGTATAATATGTTTTTAAGTTAAACATAAATTGATCATCAATTATATTTTATTTTTCAAAATAAAATAATACAAAATCATTTGCAAAAAAATAATGATTACTGCAATATTAACAAATTTATTTATTTATTTATTAAATCTTTGTGACAAATTGCCAAAACTATCCGTTTAACACGTTGTTTATAATCTTATTAAATTATATTGTCGTGCAATTATTTATTCTAAAATGTAAAATATTATTATAGTGATAATGCATGGTAATTTCATAATATGAAAATGAGCCAGTATGAAGAGCCTAATCCTGTAAATATAATAAGGTCTGAATACTCTCTTTCTCTCATATCACGAAAACTCATATGAATGATGTAATATAGTACAAAGTTGGGCTGCTAATTCTGACTCAATTAAATGTGTCGTTTTCAAATCTTAAACATTATTTTTATCGTAAAATATAAATGTGTTCAATAAATTTCTTAAAATAAATGTTGCTGTTTAACTTATTTCTTTAATTCGTTTTTAAAATGTGGTATTTTATTCTATTTGGTAAGATATTTAAAATATATTTTACTTTCACTTTTAGATTAATAACATGATGTTTTTATCTTGCAGCGGAATACGTTCGATCAAAAAGAGGAGCCGACATGATCAAATTATCAGGATACACTTTCAGTAAAGAGCAAAGAAGATCAAAAAACAAGAGATTTTGGCATTGTTCAACGCACTACCCTCATGGATGTAAAGCCAGATTACACACATGTGAAGACATCATAATTTTTGTTAATAATATACACAACCACCCTAGCAAACTACTTCAAAATCACAGTATGAAAGAGAAAGAGAGAATAGTTTAAGACCACCTCAACATTACTTTGAAGTAGTCTTGAACTATTGCCAATAAAAAATATGATTTTTTATCTTGAATTACATATAAGGAACAAAATGATTAGATTAATAGTAAGCACACTTTAATTAGTATTTTGTACATATTTGTAATACCTATGTTTACTCAATGACTCAAAAAAACATTAAAGTTGGTGCTAAAGGTGCAGAAAAAAACATAAAAGTTTGAAAGATTTTCCCGATTATTTCATACTGAGTTTCATTCTCACTTTTTTGCGATCATATTTTATAAGAAATATATATATTTTTTATATAAATATTGGCTTTACGATATGATTAATTATACTTAACATAAACAGACACATATATTTATGTTTACTGCATTTTTTTCAAAAA
This sequence comes from Plectrocnemia conspersa, assembly GCF_051122295.1. NCBI lineage: Eukaryota > Metazoa > Arthropoda > Insecta > Trichoptera > Polycentropodidae > Plectrocnemia > Plectrocnemia conspersa. Next base: position 7,974,175 of record NW_028277169.1, read on the forward strand.
TCTTAGTTGTACATTTATATATTTCGTAAAATAATCTTTTAAAAAAAATCGAGTTTGCTGCATGGACCCGAACCCGTGGCCCCTGTGTTATTAGTCCATGCTTACGGACTATTATAGTGATCATTCCATTTAGCGCTACTCTACGCTATTCCGGCATTTAATTAGTTTTTATTCAAAGAAGGACAACTATCACTAAATAACGCAAGGCACACATACAAAAAGGAAGCCGCTGCGCGAAACTATTTTAGGAGTAAGATTTAACTGTGATTTATAGACAATTCAGAAAATACATCCTAGAAATAATATTTTTGTGAAAGATGCAATGTATTTTATGGCATTGGTAAATGTGTTTTTAACGTATTAATTTTTAATTCATTTATAGTGTTTTTGTAAAATAAGTTTTGTCCAGTTTCGTTAACTGAGTTTTAATAAATTAATAAAATATTATTATTTATTATGAATGTCTTTTATACTCTACGCTGCGAATTTTGTATTTTTTACGATCATGTTTTATTATAAAAATAAAAATTACTGATTATTTTTTGTATGTTATATTTATTTTAACAATATATTTTTTGTGTTGTTAAATTTTTTTTGTAACCCATCTATAAGTTTAAATATATGATTATATATTTAATAGAATTTTTATTTTTTTATCATATTATATAAAAAGTACGATACCGGAATTTTATTTTAATAATTCCAGAATATAAAGTAATTTCTGTAACGTTTTAACTTTTACCGGAAAAAACTTTTTTCTTATTAAATCCACAGCAGTCCAGTTTATTTAAACACAAAACTTTTCTTACATATCTTACATATATCAATTAACTTAGGATAAACACTGTACCCATTCCAGATGTTGGGACCACTACTTAAAAATATACCACACAAGAATGCAATAACAAAAGAAAGAATGTTTCACTCTATTTTTGTAAATACTATTTAGTAAATTGTTCACTATTTTAATTTACACAACACTAATGGTTATTAGCTATAAAGCACACGATACGGATATGCGTTCGATATACTTATCATTACTTCGGTATTATTTTTTTAACATACATATATAAAAAAATCTATAAATGAGTTCAAAAAATAAACCAGAGTAGGGGCGTTAACCCAAAAATTCCATCTCATTCTAAATAATGAATAATGATGTAATTGCTAGTTCTGGAACTGACTGTATTAACGTAAATAGAGTGTAGGTGTATAACATATGAAATAAATTTTATTTTGGCAATTAAATTATATATTTATAATATAAATATTATTATAATAATTTAAAAAATACATATAAAAAAATTGAATTATATTTATTTATTTTATTTTTAATTGAACGAAATTTAATTGATATTAATTGAAGAAATATACTAATATTAATCTTATTAGATTATTCAAGTTTATTATTTTAACAATTTTTTCTTTCATTAAATTATAAAGAGATATTTACGTAATAAATTAAATATTTAATTTAAGTTATATTTATTTTATTAATAAAATAATAAGATACAACCGACATATATTGATAAATTATTACACATAAAAATAAATAGTCACTGCCAAAAAATGTATAATATGTATGACGTTAATTTATAAAATTGCGGCTTAACAAAAAAATACATTTGCTAGTGTTCCATTGTTGAGTTTTTACTCATTAAATGCGACTTTTAGAACCAGTTTATTCGCCTCGCCAATGTTATTCAAGTGCACGTGATTATCAGAGATTTAGACGGATAGGGACATTTAAAAATGCATCTTTTAAATTGCCTTAAACAAAGTCATCCGGTGTCTATACAAATACTAAAAGCAATTTAAAGGCCGATGAATCGGTAGAATTTCGCAATTAGGTAGTCAAATTACAAGTCTTCAGTAATAGTGTTGCCAAACCTCCAGCTGTTTTACTAATAATTATAACCGGTACGCAAAAATACATTCTTAATATAAGATTAACAAACAACACCATAGTCTATTTTTACCTCAAACTTTCCCATTGGCTCTAAGGTAGAAAGTACGAAAGAGCCAAGGCACGCGAACATTACGTACTTATAAACTTCTTTCATGATCTTTTATTTGTCGGAACTTTACTTTTCTAACTTTTACTTTGCTTTCGACTTGAGAGTTCATCCAAATTCGCATCAATCCATCAATAATGAAAAACCGTGGAAGCAGCTGCGTCCCACTTCACGTCAATCGTACTTGACTTTTAACTATCATATTAGTAACTATGTATTCAATACATTCACAAAAATAAACGTATTGATAAACTTTATTTATATATCCAAAAAATAGAGTAGTAAGTAAAATAAAATATGCGCTTGTTCTCGTATTTTTTATGTTTACAGCTGAATACATAACATCGCTGAAAAGTGGCAATATGATTAAACTGGCAGGACATACTTTCAGCAAAGAGAAAAAAACAAAAAGCAAACAATTCTGGCAATGCTCAAAGCGTACTGTTCTTGGATGTAAAGCCAGATTACACACTTGTAAAGATATTATAGTATTTTACAGCGATGTGCACAATCATCCTTGCTCTTACCTTGTATAATTGAAATTTCTGTAAAACATGGCTTTTCACGTTTTATATGCTTTAAACCATGTGATTAACTCAATTATACGGTTTAAAGCGTATGTCTTGAATACATATCGCGAAGGCTATTTTTATATCAAGCTATTTTTTTTAATAAATACAGTGTTAAATATTTATTGTTTTATTTCAAAATGTATCATTTATTTTTTACACTATGAATAAATTAAATAAAACAGATCTACACCCGAAGATGTCCACCACATCCCAGACGGAATCTTGTGTCACATTAGCATTTATTGATCGAAATAAAAGCTTATATATAGACTATAGAATATTATTGTTGACGTTATTTTATTACTAAGTAATTGTTGTATGTTTTTTTTAGAAAAGTTTGAGACTAGTGCTTATGGTTCAGAAGTTTGGAAGCACTTTACAAGGGAAAATAGTCAAAAGGCCCTTTGTAAGATATGTTTCAAATTGTTAAGCTGTAAGGGATCGTCAACCAGTGGAATGAAACGACACATTGAAATAATACATAAAATAGCTCTTATAAAAAGACGGTAAATTCAGGAAATATGTTTAGCTAACCAAATAACACTTTGTATGCAGAAGACAAGAATCTTTGTTTCGTGACACTTATTGGCTAAAAGTGGGAGACAAGTATCAAACTTTTTTGCACTGACATGTTGAGATTTCATTTATCAACACCCATCTATTGTACTATTTTATTATTATTTAGACTATTCGTTAGATTAATTTGGACTTTTTAGGTGTTATTTTTTAATTAGCTGACACGCATACAAAGTGTTAATATAACAGAATATATTTCTCTATTTTTAGAAAATTTACAAGTATAGTACAAACAATCTGGGGTATGAGGGTTATGTTAAATAACACAGTTAACTTATTATATTAATTATATAATGTATTTATGGTAATGTATAATACAAATAATAAATATATTTAAAATGTTATGTAATAATTTAAATAATTATTTTAACCCTTATAATACTTATAATCGAAACGTAAATTATTACCACTTACATTATTTATTTATTACAAATCTAATAATTATACTTTTATACAAAATTAACGAAGCTCAAACATACAATCAAATAATATACATACACTTTGAAACAATATTTAACCCTTTGGAGTCCTTTCTCCACACGTATTGGGCATTCGTTTTGTACTGACAGCTCCTATGTTCATTATGTCTGGACTTTTTTCTGTTATTTTCAATTATATCTTAAAATTAATAAAATAATAAATAATTAAAAGTATTTTTAATATTTAATTTACTATATAAATATTTTTATATAATATAATAAACGAGGATATTACTAAAAAATAATATTTTTTTATAATCTAATAAGAGTAAAATTAATACATTTCTTAAATTAATATCAATAAAATTCCATTTAATTTTAAAAATTAAAATTCTAAATAAAAAAATTATATTTTTGTAATAAATACTTTTATTTTAATTTTTTTAATTTTTCATATTAATATTTCATATTTATTTAATACTATTTAAATTATAAATATTTAAGCAATTTATGACAAAATAGACTTTTTAAATTCAAATACATATAAAAAAACTTTTTATTTTAAATTAAAATTATGCTTATAATAAAATAACTTTCTGAATATTCTTGCAAAATGGAATAACATTAAATCAATTCTTTTTGGTTTTAAGACCGAAGAAGTACGATTTTTTAACCAAAATAAAAAGCTGGTTACAGATTATTCAGTTAATTTGTACAATTTATCAAAATTAAATAATATCGAAAGTAAATATTTCTTTAGACCGAGCGCTGGTGGGGAAGTGATATATTCAGGATGATCCGCTGAGGTCTCTCATTTTTCTCGTGTCTCGCAGGATCGTCTGTCTTTGTGAAAAAGTGTCAAATCTTTTATATTATTGATTCTAGACGCCTCTGGCGAATCACAAAAATGTACAGATCAGTTGAATAAGTGAAATTTGCGTGATGAACACATACGGAATGTCGTTAATGCAAAGGAATAAATTACAATATTGGTTTTTATGCTGGATAGACGCATTGTATATTACATCATTATTTCACAAAATGGTAGTTTTTCTGGTAGGTGAAAAAAGGTATGTCTGTTAAGTTACGCAATTGTATTATATTCTATTATTCTCTTGTGTGTAATACCTTTGCTCCTAACAAATTGTTATTTCCTTTAAAACGTAAAAACAGTTATTATCTTATTTAATATATAAAGTTTTGTTATCAACATAAATATTGATATCACTAACTTATTAACAATCCCTTCTACTACTACGCTCAAAAAATGGAATGCTGGAAGATTCTGATCCATTATGTTATAAATACTTTGTTCATATATTATTAATATATATCATTGTCATCTTTGTTTAGGTATTAAATTTGTAAAATCTTCAGATAAATATCTTTATGTTAGACAGATATATGAAACAATCAGTTTTTTTTACTGTTTGATAATTTGCTCTATTGTGGATTGTAATAAACACATCATGATTATCTTAAATAGATAATGATGACTTTTGTACTTATTGCAATAAAATAAATTAACTTATTTGTTGTTTATGTTTTAGTTGAATACGTAACATCGTCCAGAAAAGGAACGCAGCTAATAAAACTTTTAGGATACACTTTTTGCAAAGACCGAAGAAATAAAAGGAATAAGCAATCTTGGATTTGTTCTACACATCACAATCGTGGATGTAAAGCTCGCTTACACACTCACGAAAATGTCATTGTTTATAACAACACTATTCACAATCATCCGCAAAGGCGTAATCTATAAAATATATTTTTTTTTAAAGAATGATACTTCTACAAAAAAACACGCATACATTTTGTCATTGAATTTTAGTTACTTATAACTGCCTTAAATTAAAATATTTATATTTTTCATTGACTGATAAAAACAATAGGTATATTAAAACGTATTTGATTATGTAATTTTAAAGTTTTTTATGTAACATAAATATATCCCATATATTTAATATATCTTATATACAGTTCCTATGTTTTATATAACTCTTACACTTTTATATTTTTAGCTCAAGTAAGTCTAAGATGTTTGTTTATTTTTACAATATTTTTATTATAATAACCAATAATGTGATTTGTTGCTTCTTATTGTATAATTAGTGTTTTATATCATTATTGTATAAATATATAAAAGAATCACATGTGAATGATCGAATTTAATGAACTGTTTATAAAGTAATATAATAAGTAAAAAAGTTTGTATGTATTTTGAAAAAAAAATATGTATTGTTTGCTAGATAAAACTATAATCAATTTAACTAAACTTGTCTCTCGTTTTACGCGGTATATGCGTTCCGACAAATATCGCGTAAATCCAGACATAGAACGAAATTTAACAACAACAACGGTTTATGGATTTTTTTTGGAAAAACGTTTGATTGCTCAATGTGTAATAAATATGCAAATTCTCTTGAGATCGGTTGATGGTCAGTATACAATTTACATAAGATGTTATCAACTTAAATGTGAGATTAGTTTTTATATTATAAATTAATATTTTGAAATGTACGTAAAAAAAATTATAATCGTAATCTCGTCTGTGCCATTAGATCCACAAGTCGTTTCTGTAGATCGGGTAACTTGACCGAGTTAAACTTAATTCGACTTTCTTTCCCAGTATTTTGGGGTCGTCTCGGTTGATCCTTTGCTTAGCTCCGCTTATTACAAGCTCGGCTGAACTGAAGTCGAAAGCAGAGAGTCAAGCTCCAATAAATAAATGTTCCTGATCGGAAATATGTTTACGTCATATTTATATCGTCACTTTCTTAGAATTAATGAAGGTATTTTATAATATTATACATACTTTTGATCTTCTAACCAATGTGATAATTAGGGGTGGAAACAAATTATTTGTTACTGTATTTTGCGTAGCGGTTATAATTTAAAAGGCGGTTGATTTGGAAATACTGTCGTATTTTATTTTATTGGCAATGACTTTATTGTGTTTTTAATCAGCTACAACATACGAACGGTATGCGTATACTTCTGATGAAAATAACAAATTTTTAGCAGTCGCAAATTATAAAGCAGTTATTTTATTGTGTTGTTAACAAGTCATTGCGATAATATTTATTAATAAAAAAACAATACTTGCCAGTTTTTTAAAGCTATCCTTATATAATAGTTCTCACAAATACACAAATTCCTTTTATAAATTCATGGTTATTAATGGCGTTATCGTGTTGCAAAATCCAAATTTTTTTGCTCACAATTCTGGTTGTTTTTTTTACCTTATTGATAATATGAAAAATTTCTAATCAACTATATAGCTATAATAAAATAAAACAGTAAAGAGTACTTTGATTATTGATCGAACTTGACGTGCTTTTATGCTCTTATTTTTTAGGACGCTTCCATTGAGACGATTGGATTTTTGTTTTAATTGAATATTTATAAACTTATGCTTATGCACTAAGAGAGCTGCTTAGTATTATTTTTTACAATAATGTTTTTATTAAAATTTTTAAGTTACTGGTTTTTGTATTGTATATTTAATCGAATGGTCATTTTTTCGCCGCCTGCTACATGACAATGGTAAGTTATGTAATAATTAAAATAAAAATGATAACTTTTGTTGAAAGTATTTTATTATTTGTGGGTTTATACTTGTTTTATTTTTTATTTTTTCAATTTTGCTGCTAATATATGTCAAATTATATTTATTGTATAATTAATGGCTTTATCACGCTGTAAAATCATTTATCGTGTCATTTTACAATCTCTACGTGCGTGTACAAAAAGACGCATTGATCTCTATTCAAGGTGATAAATTCGTAATATTTTTTTTTTATATAAATACTAGCATTTTTTAAATTATGGGGTCGAAAAATTGGTTCTGCGCTATTAAAAGCAAATTTTAATGTGAAATTTATAAATTCTCTACATCATCATACAGAACAAACAATAAAGTATATTCAAGCATTTTTTTTATTTTTGAATAAATGGTATATAATGATTTTTCATAAAAAGCACTTTTTCGCATTTATGAGGAAAAATCATCTGGCCATAAAAGAATGTCGAAAAACATTAAATGGCATAAAAGTTGATTCTACCTATTCCATTGGTTACCATCAGCAAACATGGCGTGTAGGTGCTATCATACCCGTCGGTTAATTGTTATTGTGCACATCTTCTTGTCATCTTCGAGGTTTTTACAACCCTCTTGGAAATGTTTGTACGATGAGGATTTTAACAATGGCTTTTTAAAAAGCCACAGCAACAAAGGTTTAGTTAAACAAAACACAACTTGAAGCGTTATTTTGGAACATCCACTTTTTTACTTTTGAAAGCATAACAATTTTACTCAATAATTTATTTTATTTGTCTTTATTTACAAATTATTAATAATTATATTAAAACACACACCGTAAAATATACTAGGTGCTTAAGTAATCTTTATATCCGTACTTTTTAATCTTATCTACAATGTACATCTTCTCTAATGAACCAAGAGTTTGCCTTCCGGGTGGAACAATATAAGCAAAACCATTGTGGTCGTTTTCAGATGTCCACAAATAATACAAGTAACATTAATATTCAGTGCGCGAGACAATGTGAATTGTATTTTTTTTACCACTTTAACGCAAAATTTAATGCAAATTCTTTGTTCCGTTATTTTTAAAATAAAAAATGCTGAAAATAACTGACTAAAAAAATTCCCAAGCCTCATTTATCTCTAATCCTCTATTTTAATATATTAGTCTACTTCAAATGATATCAACTTTATATAAGTCAATTTCGAAATTAAAACAGTCTAGTATAGTTATACGTCTTTTTAAAGTGAATATGAAAAAAATAAATACAAATAATAGGAATTCGTTCGAAAGTGATATATAATGAAAGATTATATTAAATTATTACTTTATATTTATTTATTTATGTATATGTATATGTTTTGTTATTGAATGAAATAAAACGAACTTAACCAAAATTCACCTGCGTTTTCATCAATTTATAACATCATACAACATATTTTTTTGAGCAAATTCAAAATACAAATGTCTTTATACTTTAGTCAAACTGCTAACTGTGAGTTATATTCTTTGCTCGCTCACATTTAACATTTAACACAAGTACTAAGATATTTCTAAGTATTGCTAATCACACATTAATTATTAATTATTTTAAGTTTTACGTTCTCACAATTTTTATTACACATCATAACATCAAATAACGATGAAAAATCACCAAACAAGGAACTCAAATGACTATGTAATTTAAATTGCAATTTTAATTTCTGTTTTAGCTGTATACGTAACATCATCCAGGAAGGGAACACAGCTCATAAAAATATCAGGATACACTTTTTGTAAAGAGCGCCGAAAATTAGCACAGAAACAAATTTGGATCTGCTCAACACATTCCAATCGTGGATGTAAAGCTCGCTTGCACACTTGCGACAATACCATCATCCACATCAACAACGTCCACAACCACCCAAGACCATTCGACATATAACGAGGTCATTTATATTTTACATGATGTACAAAAAATAGATCAAATATAATGTTAAATTAAAAAAATATTTTATTTTAATTTTAATAACCAGCTCCTTGTTGCTTCCGCCGAAAACATATATGTGTCGTTTTATATGATTTTTTATATATTTTTACATGCAATATGACATTAAAATTACTCTTGATATTAATTCATTATAATTTTATTTTAGTTCAATTTGTCTACTCTAAAAGAGGGAACCTAATGATTAAATTAGGAGGATATTTATTCACTAAGTGCGGAGTCAGTTGCGGTGGTTACAAATTATTATGGTACTGCAGTGTAAGTTCCAGCAGCAGCGGCAGAGGTTGTAAAGCTCGTTTACATACGTCCGTTGAGGGGAAAATATTTTATGCCAATAATGTACACACGCACAAACCTCCAACTTAAATATACTATTTTATTGAAATTTTATCTGACAATGCACATTTTTTTTATTTTACTGACTAGTTTTATATTAACTCTTTAAAGCTAATTTCTATTAGAAATTTCAATATATTATAACCAAAATGTATTAATTAAAATATTCGTGCTACTTAACCTAACCAATTATTTAACATTAAAGAACATTATCTCTAAGCACTTGACTTATGTTTAGTATAATTATTTCAAATAGATTGTTTTAAAATAACTTATTGTTTCTGATAATTAGTTTATTTAAATGATATACTTGTAATAATATTATAAATGCCTTTTAAAGATGTCATAAATTTATTATTTCAATATTATCGCTATATTGTTTTTAACATTTTCTTAATAAATAAATATTTTATTTTATATTTAATTTTTTACAATAATTATTTTTTCACTCAAAAACGTTGTTTGTTATTGTTTTTATTTTAAATTTGAATAATAAAATAAAGTGTTATACATATTTTACAGATGTTTAAATAATTCCATTACGTTATATTTTTAGTCGCAGGCGCTGCCACGAAGCGAACCGAACGAAATAAATAAAACCGTTTATTTTTTCGCGTTTTACATAAGTGTAGTCTATTATTTATCGTTGTTTAGAGTATTTAGGATAATGGTGCGAAACCTTTTTTTATTTTCGATCGATTCTCTATTTTGTTATAAATTTTGTTGCGACCCATGAATATGAATTGTTAACGTAGTTAAAGCGAAATATTTTGTGATCAAATCACTAAATCCTAAAAAAAAAAAGATAATTCCGTTATCTCTTGCTGGAATTCTCTGATTTTTTGTGTTCATTTAAGAGTAATTGTTTTCTTGTAGTTAACAAGTCAATTGCCTTACAGTTTTCCTGGAGAAAATACTTTTAAAATCCAATATCATTGTGCATTCCTCAATGGGGTTTTCGACAAGACACAAGTTGTAACTAATCAACATTTAAAAAACTTAAAAAAAACATCGATACAGGTGCAACAAATCGAGTTAATAAAAGTATAACTACGTATAATCCATTACGTGCACCACTGCCGTTACTGGTAATAAGGGCATACAAGTCCAACCCTTATGGGTGGACACCCAACTTGTGACGGCCGGGTGAGCGAGTTCCCTACTCCCCATAGTACTAAGTATGTTATTGGAGGCGCATTAGTGTTTCTCCTGTGCTCTCATAGAGACGTGCTCTCGCTGGCTTGCATTGTATTGCATATTTTTTTTTTTGACAAAGTTTGTCATACGTTATTATTAAAAAAATTGTCGAACCTCGGTTGCTCAGATAATTTAACTCGGTTATTTTCGAGTTATTTAAGCAATCGTAGACAGTTTGTAACCTATGGTGGCCGATTATCAAAAGAATATTTTACCCCTTCGGGGATTCCTCAAGGATCCAATCTGGGACTTCTGCTTTTTGTGTTATTTATTAATGACATAAATACAGCAATTAAAAATTCAAGTTTTCTTCTGTACGCAGATGATTTAAAATTATATAAATGCATTCGATCTGTTGCGGACTCCTTCTCTCTACAAAGTGATTTAGACTCTCTGTGGAGATGGGCTTCCGTTAACCGTCTGCCCTTTAGTGTCGGAAAGTGCCATACTGTGTCATTTTCTCGATCCCGTTCGCCATCAGCTTATTTCTACCATCTCGGTGGTAACATTTTGACTAGAGAAACTTCCATTAAAGATCTCGGAATCACTTTCGAGAGCAAATGGAGGTTCTCTCTACACATACACGACGTCTGTGATAAATCTTCCAAGATGCTCGGCTTTGTTATGAGGAATGCCTTTCACTTTGACGATCCGTCAGTTATTCGCATCCTCTATGACACCTTAGTTCGTAGCATTCTTGAATCGAGATCTATAATTTGGAATCCCCGAATAGCCAAATATTCCCTTTTAGTAGAAAAAATTCAAAAAAGGTATTTAAGATACCTTTACAAAAGGACATTTGGTTATTATCCGTTCTTATATCCCAGCGCCTTTCTTTTAGGAGCGTTGGGATATGATTCGCTGAATTCTCGCAGAAAACTGTATGTCGCTAAGCATTTTTTCAAACTACTAAAAGGTGCTGTCGACAATCCAGCTATTCTCGAGGAATTCCAGTTTTGGGTTCCGGAACATTTTCGAGAATCACGATCGAGACCTCTTTTGATGGCAGTTAGGGCTAGGACATCCGCACTTGCCGACTCGCCTATAGCTGTGGCCATACGGCTCCTTAATACGCTGGCATTGGAAATTGATTTATTTAATGTTAGCTACGAGGATCTGATCCGGTTTATATCTTTTAATTTTAATATTTTATATTTTTTTTTGTTATGTTTAAGTATTGTTATATTTATTTATATATATACGTTTTTTTATGTTTTATAAATTTATAATTTGCTTTCGACCATCGTGGCGCATTGGGGTAACCTGTTAGGCCACAAAAAAAAAATAAAAAAAAAAAAAAAATATCAACCTAGTAACAGCACCAACCTTCAGGACTACGGAGGGTGTTTATGCTGCTTCAGTCGCAACCTTGGCCCTCTTTGGCTCTGCTTGCGTTACTCTGCTTTGCTTTGTCTGTCCTGGGTAGTGCCTCGAGCTCTACTTCAGACTGCCAGCCCAAGAGGTCAGTTCCCCTCAAGGGTTTGGGTATTAACCCTTGCTCTCCCACACTGATGGATGGCGTGCGTCCAGTGTACGGTGGACTGAGTTCAAAAAATTAACTTATTTATTTTTATTAAATCTTCGCGACATCGCCATTTTGTGAGTTATATTATTTTATTACTTACATTTAACATGTAACATAGATACAAATATTTTTTGATTTAGATAATTTGTATTCATTACAAAAATAGTGTACCAACTTCTCGTTTCTATCGCTGAAAACATAAGTGTGTCGTTTAATTGTGTTTTTTTTATTTTTGCATGCAGTATGGCATCAAAGTAACTATACTAATTCATTATTTTGTCTTTTTATTTCAGCCCAATTCATTTACTCAAAAAGAGGAAACCTAATGATCAAATTAGGCGGATATTTATTCTCTAAGTCTGGAGTCAGCTCTGGTGGTTCTAAAATTTTATGGCAGTGCAGTTTGAAGTCAAGCAGCGGCAGAGGTTGTAAAGCTCGTTTACACACGTCAACTGGGGGCACAATATTTTTTGCCAATAATGTACACACGCACAAACCTCTAATTTAAACAACAACTTTAATTTAATTTCAACTACTTTTCTGTTTTAATTTTAATGCAATATGAATTTGACATTCGACATAATATAATAAAAAAAAAAATTTGCCTAAAATATATTTGTTACATAACCTAACTGATTATTTACTATTAAATATTATATTTATTTAAAATTAGGTTCTTAAAAATATATATTTTTAATAATATCAGTTTATTGTTTTAAATGCTATATTAATCTGTTATAAAGCACTGCGAGTGAAATAAAACAAATATCGTAATTGTTTGATGACCTGTTAAATTGATTGATTTATTATTTTATAGTTATCATTTAAGTTTTAGTTTTAAGTTTTGCTATGTAAAATAAATATTTAATTTATTTTTTACTTTAAAACATCATTTTTATAATTGTTTTTATTTTTAATTTGAATAATAAAATACATTATTACACATATCTTAACGATGTTTTATTAATTGTATTGCGTAAATATAACTAAACTTTTTTGCCACCGCGCCGGCGCTGCAAGGAAGCGAAGCGAACGAAATTATTATAAATGTTTATCTTAGTCATTTATTTACAAAACTTAATCAAAAATATTATTACAATGATCCTTACCAAAATAATTTATTAGACTATAAAAATCATACATCTGGAATATATTTGCTAAAATAAAAAAAAACTTTCACAATAATTACATAAATCAGACAATCACGACACTTTTCATTATGCGTCATATTCTTGTATCTTGATTTCTTGTAGATTTGAATGCATTAATAAATTGTATATTTTAAGTGAACCATAAACAAAGGGTGCCAAATACGAAATTAATTTTTAAACCGGTATTCAAAATTATTCCAAAAATAGTTTTTAAACCTGATTTTTAAAAACCGACACACAGCACATTTTTCGTAATGTGATTTTTTAATGGAACTGATCTAAAATCAGTATTATATAATTTCACGGGTAAAAAAGCAACCACGACTACATCAATGAGTGGTTTTCAAATAATTAAAAATATATTTGTATGCATATACAGTAGAAACAATAGCATACAGATATATTAAATGCAATACTGGTTCATAACCATTTCCATTGTTTATAATTGTTGAAGTTATATAATACAAAAAAAATAATGAATTATTGTTAAATTTAAGGAATAATAACATAAAACTCATTACAAATTAAAAAAAAGAGAATTTTATTTTATATTCCTATTACAATCTGTCAACACAGTTAATATGTAATATTTTTATATACATTAGTTTTATATACCTCCTAACAACACGGTAAATTGGGAACGTGCTATTTAGTTGCGTGTAGTTGGGGGACTAGAAAATTTACAATACGTACTTACGAATCAGGCACTTGTGGTGAGATATCCTCCCTTTGGTTCGCACCCGAATAGCACGTTCTTAATTTATCGTGTTATTGGAGAGTCTACTATATTATATTTTGGAAGTAAAAATTAAAATATAAGAATTTCACTGAGAAATATAATATTTAAAACTAAAAAGTTGAGCGTTCGGTGATCGAACACTCAGTAGCTGCGGTTCCTCGCGATAGTGAGGGAACGACAGTTAGTTTAATCACATTCTTTGTTATTAAAAACTTATTTTATTTTTGTTTAAGCTGAATTCACATTATCCATGAGAGGAACCCAACTCATTAAATTATCAGGATACACATTTTGCAGGGAACGTCAAACTAAAGAAAAAGTATCTTGGATTTGCTCGACACATTCTAATCGTAAATGCAAAGCTCGCTTGCACACTAACGGTGACATCTTACTCTTTATCAACAACGAACATAACCATATGGCTAAAATACTACTATAACAATTTATTAATGTAACATGCGTAAAATATAATTAGTAAATAAAGTTTTTTAAATTTATTTTGGTAAAAAAGTTTTTTTAACATATTAAAAGTAGATCAAACTAACAGTCCTTTAACATATAAGTTTGTTAGAATATACAGACTTATCAGGTACATAAATAAATTATTAGAAAATCTAACTAAAAACGTTCTAATCAACTAAATAGAATCGAAAATATACTAAATTTTTTTTAATAATAGTATTCATAATTTAATAGAGCTGTTAATAAAAAGTTTATTTGCAAAAAAACGATAATGATATCGATCCTAAAAAGAAAAAAAAATTTCATGGGAAAAGGCAAATAATAAAATATTAAACTAGTATTTATATTTCAAATAGAGATTTATTTTAATTAAAAATAATAGTTTAGTAATAAAAATTACATCAGTTTGATTACTACAATTTTCCACAACTAAAAAATGCATTTAAAACTATTATATATTAAAACAATTTTAAAATTGTTCAAATATTATTTAAGTAGCAAAAAGTTAATAAATTCGAGTAAAACTTATACATATAATAAGTTATTAATATTAATATAATCTAAAAGTTAAGCTTGCTATAAAAATAAAACAAAGTTATGTTCAATGACAAGTTTATTAATAACTATATTTTAATAATATCTAGTAGTTTATAAATAATATCTAGTATTAAGAGTATTTATTTTTATAGATTCTACTAACCATTTTTCTTTAATTTCAGCTAGATTCACCTACTCGAAAAGAGGAAAGCTTCAAATCAAATTCTGTGGTAATTTGTTTTGTAAATCTGGGACCAGTGGCTCTAAAGTCCTATGGCAGTGCAGCTTAAAGACTAGCAGGGGTTGTAAAGCTCGTTTACACACTTCGAGAGACAACAAAATAATTCATATCGGTCCGACCCATAGCCATAAGCCTAAATATGCTTAATCTGTTTATATGTTCTTTATACAATATGTTTAGTTTGTTATAATGTTATATTTAGCTCTTAATGAAATAAAATAAATATAAATTACATTCAGGTTTCGGTGCTAAAAAAACTTTACGAAAAGATATACACTAACCACAACATGATAAAAAACTTCCAGAATAAATTGTAGAATATAATTACCAATTTAATTCAATTAAAAATAACAATACTTAGATTTATAATTAGTAATTTAGTGCCTTTATTGTTATAACGTTTTATATAAAACATTATGTTATATTTTTATAATATTGATAAAATTAAGAAAAAAATATAAAAAATCCTCTG
Source organism: Plectrocnemia conspersa (assembly GCF_051122295.1). Taxonomy (NCBI): domain Eukaryota; kingdom Metazoa; phylum Arthropoda; class Insecta; order Trichoptera; family Polycentropodidae; genus Plectrocnemia; species Plectrocnemia conspersa. The sequence goes on from NW_028277169.1 coordinate 7,989,949, forward strand.
TGATTCCATTTTGATACAATTGTATGTCTTTAATAAATGTATTTTTTAAATTGGGTCTTATTTTTTTTATTATCAGCATATGAAGATCTTTGAGTCAATCTGCCATCGCAAGTAAAAACTTATTATTTTTATATCTTCAGATCTACACAGAAGGTACAGCAATATTATCAACGTAATTTATTTAAATAAATATTTTCTTGATTGTTATATTTTACATTTTTAATCATGTATCTCATATTTTTTTATTTTAGTAAACTCACAATTTAAAGGAAAAAAAGGAATCTCAGTGTCTACAAAGGTTACACTTCAAACAAAAAATTAATTTTCGTCATTAAAATAACTTGATCTGTTCAACGTTTATTTATTTTTATATCAAAGGCAAAGTTATTTGTATTATAAATTATTATTACATTCGTAACAATTTTGAATCACGTACATTTTTATAGATGTGACTTCGCAGCTATAACACGGTTGACGTGAAGAGGGAAGCGGCCGCTTCCTCGGTAATGCTTTGGCGTAGCTCCGCTTGAAGCGTCCTGACACTAATGGAATTTTTTAATGCAACTTACTGACAAAAGTAGCTTTTTAATAAAAATAAATAATGTAATATACGCTAGTTGAAATGGAGAAGATTTTTCTCTGCTCGCTTTTTAAGTATAGAATTAGATTATGTATATTCTTACAAGATTATATTTTATGTATTCGTAGATGTTTGAACAGATAAAAATTTGGCAACACTGCATTTGTTGACATTCGAGTCGTAAAGATTATTTTTCATTGGCTCGTAGTTTGACTTCGTAGCTGAACCATGGTTGATGTGAAGTAGTTCTCGGTGTGAAGTTCTCGGTATTCTTAGCTATGGTCGATGATCAGCTTATCTTTACTTGGTGCGAGTTCGGATGTGTCTTAGCCAAGAGTATCTGGTGCAAGCTCTTAATTTTGAAATTTGAACAGCTGGAGATTTGGCAACACTGCACATATCACCGGCTGTCTGTATTTGACATGACGATAGTGCAATTTTTATTATTAAAAACACCAAACAAACGTTTTTATCAATTTTAAAATGCATATATCTAATTCGAACTAATTTCCGATCGTCACTTACGTCAGCATAAAAAATGATATGACTAAAAAATATTAGATAAAGCAACATTTTTTTGTAATGTGTACTAAAACGAATGATATGTTCATTAAAATCATAAAAAATGAGAATTAGTTAAATATTCATACTATTGAAAATATAGAATCACTGTAACAGTTGCTGTTTAAACCCAAACCTGAAGTAATGAGAATCAATAATTTAAAAGTGTATTAAAAATAATTTTTTTATTGCTCATTTTTTAATATTTTAATGCACAAATAATACGTTTTAGTGCGCACTATTGAATATATATTTATGTATTTAACGCCCTCTTTTTATTGTAATGTACAAACAATTCGTTTTATGGTAAAAAGTATTTATTTAAAAGCATATTTAACATGTCCTAATTAATAAATAACGTGAAGAGCATAGGGCTCAGACTAGACCCTTGAGAAACCCTCGAACACGTGTATAAAAAAAATCCGTTTCTTATAGCTCTATTTTGTAATACTTTTTTAAACATAATTTTATCCTGTAAAAATATATAATGTATGTAAAATGAAGCGATTCGTTACATTTACATGCAAAATAAGAAGCCAAAAATATTGTTTAAAAAATTATACAAAAAACTCATCTGAGATAAACATAATATATAATAAAATTTAGGTAGAAAACAAACTTGAAAAAGGATCGTACAATTTTTTTTTTATTTGTTTATGTTATTTTTTTATAATTACCGCTGTTCAATTATACAAAAAAATTATACTTGGATCTAAAACCCAACTGGAACTTCCCCATATTACCCTCACTTCTATTTCTACGACGCTTTACCACTTTAAAAAGTTTTGCTGGTACTGATAGGTAAATATTTTTAAATATATTTATAATTAATATGAAAAATTAGGAAAACGTATAATTTAATAATAGTGATTATAATTTTTTTATTTATTAATTTCCCTTTTTTGCAGCTAGATTCGTGATATCGAGGCGAGGAAAACCACTGATTGTGTACAGAGGATACACTTTTTGCAAAAAAGGCTCCGGTTTGACAAAAAAAGAGTACTGGTTTTGTTCGACAAACTACAATCGCGGCTGTACTGCTTGTCTACACACACTGAACAACACAATAGTTTACATAAAAAATATTCACAATCACGAGTGTAAACAATTCATGTTTTAAACGTTAAAGTTTCAATTTATAAACAAGGAAAATATTTTAGAAGAAATGAATATATTTGTTAAATACTATTTATATCTGTGATATTTCTTTAATTACTGTAAAAATTCATGTTTATATATTATTAAATAAATATTTATTATTAGTATTAGTTATATTTTTTGTGCATTCGGTGATTGATAGTTCTTATTAATTCAATACTAGTTGATTTTATTATAATTGCTTTTAACTACAATATTATTTTCAACTTTTAGGATCCTATATCAAATCAAAGATTGGTAGTAGACTGATACTGTTCAAAAATCACACTTACTGTCTCAAAGTCAACAATCCAAATAACAACAAAAAACGATGGGCCTGCTCGACGCACAATAGCAAAGGGTGTTTGGCATATTTGATAACAATTAATGACGTCATAGTATTTTCCAAACACTATCACACTCACCCACCACCTCAGAATAAGTATTATTATGAATAATGTTTTTCTTTTAATTATTTATTTTATCTTAAATTTTGAATCAATAAATGTATTTCAACGTTGTTGTTTTATTTATTTCAAAACCTACTAAAATATTTTTAACATACATAGTAAGTTTATTACGTACTCAGTCGTCTCCTGATTGCGTTTTTGTTGCACATGACTAATAAATAAAAATATATGAAATTGAAATCACTGATTTTTCAATAAGCCCCAACATCTATTATATATAATATATCCAAGCAATCTACCACATGATCCAAATATACCCATTATTACTGTCAGCATGCTTTAGCGAACAAGCAACACGGTTTTCGTCCGCGTCGTTCCATGGTCACCAGGATAAAAAAAGCTAAATATTTTTTTTAGCAATTTATATTTTTATTTTACGTTTTTCTGTCGACTTCTTGGTGTAACATTACTCATCTTTAATGTATAAAATTATGTATTTTTTTTGGAGTCGCTTTTACATGAATTATCTGAGCCGCAGTGTCTGCCTATATTCCAATAACTCATAATGCAAATGCATAGGGGGTGTAATCCTATTATTGCTGTTGGAATTGGGGGTTGATTGCCATACAACCACTGCCTTTTACATCGCGCGTTAAAATAGAGGATCCACTATTCATCTTCAGTAACAATTCGACTTAAAAATAAAACTTTCTTTTCTAGAATCATTAATTATTGGAATATTGAGATTCGCTGCGCGAGCTTTTTTTTTAGAGAATTTATGAGACACCAATCTTCTGTAAATAAATGCCTTTTGTATTTTTTTAAATGTAGGCGAAACGTTGAGCTTCTGTATCTTAATCTCGGATCTGCTTTAATGGCAGCCCTAATATCCTCACTAAGAACCCCTAGCGTCTACCAGCATTTACGTAGAATTTTTTAGAACAAATTTTGACACTTTAAATTTAATGGCATCCCTGCCCATTGCATTACAGATATTTTTGCATTATGCTCTTGTTGAAACTCAAGCAATAAATAGCTTAACTGAGATTTAAATATTTACATAAAATACTGCAATATAAAGATATGAAGATTAAAAATCCATAGTAGAATTAGGTAAGTATTAAAATACAATAATACCGATTAAACGTATCATTTTTAATAAAAAAAAAATATTTGTTGTTAAAGCATTACTTTTTTTGTATTCGGTGATTTGTATTTATTATTTTTCAGTATATTTTTATTTTATTTAAATTATACTAAAATACAAAATTATTTTTTAATTTTAGGAATTTACGTCATATCAAAGAAGGGTACTAGATTGATACTGTTCAAAAATCACACTTACTGTTACAAAAGAAACAATTCAAATACAGAGAAAAGACGTTGGACTTGCTCTACGCACAGCGGCAAAGGATGTTCGGCATATTTGATAACAATCAATGATAGCATAATATTTGTCAAGCACGATCACAAGCACCCACCATCTAAGAACTATTCCTATGAATAATATGAAAATTAAAAAAAATATTTATTTTCCAAATTTATTTCAAAATCTATGTAAATTGTATGTGTGTATATTTTAAGTTAATTACCTGACTGCATTGATGTTGTAAATAATAAATAAAAATATTAGGGAACCCCGAAATGAATGTTGTTTTTTAAACGAAGCAAAAAAATCACATTTAAATGTTTATTTTTATTTTTTGATTTAAAATATAATTTTATTCTAATGCTTTAAACCATTTTTTACCTCTTAATCATTTTAATTGCATTAGCATAAAATATTGATTTTTATTTACATTTAGGAAGTGCTGCATTGACCGAAATAAATGACAGTATAAATTGGAGATTGGCAGGATAAATTGAAGATTCGTTATACTGGGAATTTCGTTATTTTGGTATTCGTTACAAAGAGATTTCACTATCTTTATAATTTTTATTCCAATTAAATCGATCATAACAGATTAAGTTTACCTAAATTTTCCTAATCGCACGATTAATTAAAATCGATCTAATAATAATAATAGTAAGCTATTTTAGCTCATATGGAATATTATGTAATTAGGTACATATACAACAAAAAAAACACATTCATTTCGGGATTACCTAATATTTATTATACATAATCGGAACCAAATCCCTATTAAGTAATACACAATACGGACATATTATGGACTTTAATTATTCTACATAATATGTAGTAATAATAATTTATACTTTATAATTAAGACTTACACAAACAACCAGTGGAATAATTATAAATCAAGGTTCAATACAACTTGTAAAGCAGTTCTTAACTTCTACGATGGAACGGTAATGAAAATAAACAATGCGCACTAGCAATAAATGTATTATATATTTTATTATAATAAAATGAATTATTATAATAATATTCCTATGGATTGAGATTTTTTATTAGATTTCCAAACTCCTCAGATGCTATGCAGATGACAGAAACAATTACATTACTACAAAAAGTCAATTGTTTCAAGGGAAATTCGTTCCTAAATAACTCTAATCTGAGTTGATAATAAAAAAAATGCGTATTAATCCTAAATGTAGCTAATTCAGCTTCAATCAGTCGGTGAGTACAATATTTTTACAGTTTTTTTTCTTATATTTATCAATAGGTTTAAAAAATTAAGAGAAATGTTCATTTTACGTTGGCGAAAAACTGTTAAAATTCTGATTTTTTATCGTGTAAACTGTTAGCGTTCCATGCTAATATTTTTATTCGATCATAATTAACAGTCATATTGCTGTTTTTGTTGCTGCATTTTAATAATATTTTTATCCTTACTTGCTATTTTACCGGATGTTTGTTTTAGTAATTACCTTGTTTAATAACTGGGCGTATGAAAAACGATCGTATTCCTAAAAACATCGATTTTGATTTATTTTTTCCATTATATTTTTAATTTTTAAGACATCTTCTTTAGCTGCAGTTATTGCAAACTTTTGGTTTTATCTCCGTGAAGACAATCTATTGTCAAATGATTTTCTGCACATTTAATGCAAATAGGAGCCGCACTACAATTTACTGCAAGTACATAACTGTCAAACTTATCACTATATGATATTTTTTATTTATTCGTGTTTATGCTAACTTGATTTATTATAAACTACTTGCAAGGTGCAGCATCCGCTTTATAGTGACTTTGAATACGTCGAAATTAAGAAAGAACTCTTTTTTACCATTTTAGTTGTTAGCTTGGAGTTAAATTCTTGAATGATCTTTGGGAAGAGTAGACGTAGTTTTCTATTGAAAAATTGTAGCTGGGAAACTATGCGTAGCTGAGAAGTCTAAACAGACTTCTCGGATAGAGGTTGATAACATTTAACTGATGATGATAACATTTAACTGCGGTCTTTTTTAATGGAGAGTTTTCATTAATGCTATTTGTTTTAGAAATATCTGGGGATGCTCAATCGGAGAATAACTCAACTAAACTTATATGTTCCTTATTTTTTTTTGTTATTTACGCATGAGATTTTATTTATCTGCACGGCGATGCGGCGGCGACAGCGCTCCTCAATGAGCTCCTGACAAAGAACCTCTAATTTTCTCCAAGCGTATGGGTCCACAGAATGTTATGAAACTTTCTGAAATTATTATATTCACAAAAATATTATTATTATTGATTGATTGATTTTTTATTTCAGCGCCCAGATATGAAAAGTCCATGAGGGGAAACCTAGTGATAAGTATTGGAAAGTATAGATTTTCTAAGCACACTAGCACTACCAATGGAATGATTCGGTGGCAGTGCAACAAGCGAAAGACAAATTGTAAAGCTACCCTGGCGACCGTTCATGGAACTATTGTTAGATTTTATAACGTGCATAACCACGCTTGATATTATGTTGGTTATACCTGTTTCTTTCTAGATTCAGGAAAAAGAGTTCCTTATATTTATCAATGTTAACACACAAAATTCACAGCGGAACTAAAGCAAGATAGTTACTGCCATTCCTTGACACACATAAAATTTGAAGCAATTAATATACAGAAAAGAGCACTCTAAAACTAGGATTAATATATTTTTTAATTATGTTTATGCTATTTACATCACAAGACTCTTCTTAATCCACATCTTTCTTTGTATATGCACGCTCTTACTATAAGTAACAAACCGTTTGAGTAGTATCTTTCAAGGCTTCTTGGAAATCTACTTGGCTGGAACGAACAGATTATATTTATGAAGAATGTTTGTCTACAAATGCGTTTAGTTTTACAAAATAGTTTTAAGTATTTAGCTCAGAAATGTATCTAATGAATTTTCAACGTTTTAAAAAAGTTAATAATTTAATAAATTAAAAAACGTTTTTCCGAATGTTCCTAATGCTTGCACTACACTCACTGGAAGTTGTCCGAACCGAAGTTCAACTGAACTCGGCCAAGGTCGCCGACTTCCGAGTAGCGGCCACACTGCCACAAATTTCATATGTCGTCCGGACGGCGGGCGTGAATGACGTACGCACGGCGGCTGCTGTCATGTACAACTGGCATATTTGCGCGCGATCGAAAAATGTTTCAAATAATCGCAATTTTTAAATTGTCATATTATTAAAATTACGCTACTGATAATTATAAAAGTTTGTGTGGGCACTCACCAATACAATATCAGTAAAAACTTTTCGGTCGTAAATATTCAATTTACGCAAAATCTTTGACGGCTTTTGCAAAATGTCATAAGGCATAAAAATGATACTTCAGAATACGAACACCACATCTGTGACTATCCTAGAATTTGTCGCCATCGATTCTAAATAAGAATTCGTTATGGTGTGACATTTATATAAACCGATCTAGGAAAATACATAAGGATATTCGAAACGATTTTTTTTAACAAAATCAAGTACCACTAATTATTTTTTAATTATTTAATTTTATATGAAAAAAATATAATAACGATATCTGTTAGAAGAATATACTATCAAAAATATAATTTATCCCTTTTGGTGCCCTAAAATATTCAAAGATGTCAGTAAGAGTCTGTTGAAGTCTCCGATAAGCATGTGGTATTATAACTTGACCACTTGACCACGATGCAGCGCTCGTCATGCGTGTTAACCATAGGACGCCTACGCGCATACTGAAATTGAACCGAGCTACTCATTCTATCTCAGTTTGCGAAAAACATTTGCCATATGCCATGTGTTTTAAACAATTACTTTCTCTTGACTTACATGCTTCAATTTGAACTTGCACCTAAAATTATAGGGTATTTTTTATCGAAAATTAAAAAAAAAAATTTTCCTTCACCAATGATTAACTTAACCAATAATTATATTTTAAATGCAATTAATTGATTTTTGCCACTAATTGGTTAAGTAAATTAATATCTGTAAAAACCGAAAAATAATTAAATATTAATACATACATATATTCGAATACTTCATCAAATTTTTATTCAATATTGGAATAGTTGTAAACTAAGAATAATTGTGATACATTAGCTATATTATTTTAGTAATTTACGGGTTAAAATACATTAATAAATTTTATTTTTTAAGTGGGATTCCATTTATTTTTATTGAATAATGTGTATTTTATGAACGCTCAATATTAATTTGTAAAATAAAAATACAATAAAAATATTTATGAACTTTTTATTAAATTATTTACAAGTTGTTTTTTTTGTGTTTTATTTATTTATTTTTTTTTATTTTATAATTATTTTTATGTTTTTATTATTATTTTTTATTATTTTCTAACCCTATCCCCTTTCCTTTCAGATGTTTATTTCATACGCTCAAGAAAAGGCAAGCTCCTGATGATCGTGAACGAGTTCTCCTTCTGCGAGGAATCTGTAGTCAAGGGGAAAATTATATGGCGTTGCACTTCAAAAAAGGGAAGATGTCGTGCCAGAATACACACAGTAGGCGATAAAGTAATTTACGCCATGGGACTGCACAATCATCCCCAGAGAGAACAGCCCATCACTAAAAAGAAGACAGTCCCTAAACCAAAATTGCTCAAAGTACCCGCGAAACCTGGAATCTCTGATAAGAAAGCAAAGCTTATCATGACCAACATTACCAAAATTCAGAATCGATGACTGGAAACTAATTTTTTTATCAATCTATATTGAAATTGAAATGACATAAAATAGCTGAATAAGAAAGTAGTGGTTAATTATTCAATTAACTCCTAGTCGTATAATTTATTTTGCTCAATGATTAATATAAATAAAATGGTATTAGTGATAAATTTATTTATCATATTGTTCCATTTTAAATATTTAAGTTTATTGCATTAATAATTTTTAACACAATTTAAATATAATAAATTTTGATCAAAGTAAACATCGACAGAACAAATATGTTCATGTGCAAGATTACAGCCGTCCTTCAGAATTGGTCGGTTATTAATTAATTACTCACCTATTCTATGTCGCTTTTGTATTTCTTAAGTAATGTAACCGATTATAATGGTTTTATTTATTATTTACAATATGTTAAGTTACATCTAGGGTTGCACTCACTGCATTGTCAATCTTCTGTTTAGAGGCAGGCCCTCTAGAGGCTCTCTCTTTCTGTGAGAGGTCTAGCTGACCAGTTGGTCCAGCCGGAGCGACATTCTCAAGAGCGATTAAACATGTCAGTAACTCAGATGACCATTAACATTTGTCTTGCTCTCTCTGGCGCGGTTTATCAGACACAAAATTTAGATGATTCATCAAAATTTTCATCTATGAGTCATCACTTATCTCGCCGCGCCATATTTTTTTTTGCCACAGCAAAATATAAACAGTTGTATAACGTTAAATAGCATTGAATAAATAATTTGTATGCCGTCTTTTAAGACATTAACATTAACTATATGTTGTACATTTGATACAATTACTGTTTTTTTTTTAACTAATGATGAATAATAGCCCAATAAATATATGCTTAATCTATATATAAGAAAAGCATTTTTTATCTTTAAATGAACAATTTAACCAAATTAATTTTGTATTACCTAAAATAATATTAATTATATATGTATTGATCTATGAAATGTTTAGTCATACGACAGTAATTAGCATTGAAAAATCTTCACGTGTTTTAAGTAAATTTATATCTGACACTTTACTTAAATAAAGTGAATAGAAGGGATGACTTGTAATTATATGTCACCTGCCCGGACTATATTTTTTATGTGCGTTGAAAATTTCGGAGCATTAAACGAAATTCCTATGAATTTTTAATTAAATTTTGAAAACGCAATCCCAAAATTGTAGTACAAAAATGTTTTGTCCTTTTCTCCCGTTTTTAACCATGTTGCGAAACAAAGATTCTTGTCTCGTGCATACAAAACAACACTTCCCTTATAATTTATAACAATAGACTATGAAGATTCTTCGCGACATATATTAAATATATTTTTGATAAATACAATTTTTACTGTAATTTCTACTACTAATAATTTAAAAAAACTGCAATTATAGTAACATATATTTTTTAGTAATGTTTCATAAATTATTATTTTTAAATTTACAAATTTTCTCTGCATTCAGTGGGGTTATACTATTCGACGTTTCGTCAAAAATAATTTTCAGCATCCTCCATGAGAAAAAATTTGGTGCATTTTCTTATCGCTTAGCGAGAAAAGAATTTGTTATAAAAATAATGTACACTAATTATATTGTTGTAAAAAACTTTTTTAAAATGATCAAATATCTCTTAAAGATGCTTAAAGACATTTTTGTTAAAACGTCAAAAAAAATCAAAATTTCATTTAACACTAAAATATTATTTTTTTAATAATTATAAATAGATATTTTGCTGAACATACAATTTATAACATTAGATAAAAATAAGTAAAAATATGTTCTTAACGGTTTTAAAAATTTAACTATGCGTAAAAATATTTTTTTAATATATGTACATATGTGGTGAATAATTTTCAATTTTAAAAATTTTAAAACAATATTTAATTATTTTTCTTCAAGTTAGTAAATTAGACGCAATATATTATCAAAAAGATAAGCATATTTTTCCTATTTTTGCGTTAGTCATATAATAAATTTATTGATAGCGATAATAGCAGGTGAACTTTTTACAATTCTACCTTACTGATTGCCTTATCAAAAATATAATTACAAATTTAATATACTTGGAATTTTTCATTATAAATTGTATTGATTAATATTTTAAATAATTTCATTTGCTTACAACATATTGGCGTAGATAAACGTAATCCCAACATCACAGTACAAAAAGAGTTACATCCTCGTCTCCCGCTTTTAACCGGTAAGCGTCAAAAAATTTTCGTCTCCAGTATTAATCAAATTAAACATTCCCCTTATAATATGCATGAATTTTAAGTTCATAACAATAGACTAAGAACAATTTTTGCTTCATATATTTTATGGATAATATACTGCTAATTTTATTATTATTATTAATCAAGCGTTTAAACTGATAATGTATTTTTTTTAAATCATGCAGATGACGAAGTGTTCGATGTATTATTATTATTATAAATTAAATCACAAACATAATATCAATTGTCGATTATATATTAACGAAAATAATTATTTAAGATGTTGAATAATTTTTTTATTGGGTGTTACAATTAAAACAATATATAAATATATATATAAATATAATACTCAAATAATATAATATGCCTTTGTAATGTTAGAACTGTATTTATATATTTATAATAATAATTCTCTACACTACTATTTTTACTAATATTTTTATATACTTTAAAAATAAATTTAAGCAATACTGTATTATGACTTATGACTAAAATTAGTGATGCTAATGTGCCTTTTGTATTTTAGTTAATAAGTATTTATTTTTTATACAATTTTATAAAATAAATATATATAAATAAATCGTTTTTTTTTTATTTAATTTTAATAAATAAATTGTTTCATATTTACTTATTAAAAATGTTGTATCATTTCAGATAAATACTTTTTCGTCACTTCTATGCACGGGACGAGACATCTGATGTTTAGAGATTATAAATTCTATACAGAAGACTGCATCGGAAATTTGACAATTTGGAGATGCATATCAGGAAAATGTAAAGCGAAAATTCACACTGAAAATACTAAAATTGTTAAAATAGTGCACAACCATAACCATTAGTTTTAAATATATTTTAATAGTTTGTATATGCTATACTAACAAAAAATGTAATATGTGTTTTGTCTGATTTCATATATTTATTCAGCAATTTAATAATGTAAAAAATTATTTCTAAATAAATTTTTAAGCACAGATGTTTGAGAAACTAATGACTATTTTCTTACATAATTAACAAAAAAAATCTAACTAATTATTTTTAATATTTTCAGACTTTTTAGACTGAATTTGTGTGACTTTGCAAGTCAGTAAGACGCTTGGTGGTTTGCCTAATACATTATTGCACATTTAGTATGTGTAGGATTTATTATGTAGTATTAAAATATTAACCACGTAGTTGGTTGTTAAGACCAAGTTGTAAGTATAAATGTTAAGGCTACGAAAAAAGGTTAGCGGCCAACAAACGTGCAATCGGAATTATCTCTATACTTTTCCGACCGCCTAAAAACGATCAAACAACGCTGTTAAATCCGTCCTGTTAATTAATATACCAATATTTTGCTTATTATTTCTAAATAGCATTTCTTCTTTCCCTATTGAAGTATTTTTGCACTCATTTAATTTATTATATAACTTTAATTTCAACAAATATTGTTTCTGTGATAAGTTTTAAATGAGCGGATGAAGCAAATTGACCATTCATCTACGTCCGCATCTGCGACCGAATGAATCTTTCAATTTTTTCATACAATAAAATGCTGAATTTCCTTGAAACGTTGCGATTAAAAATTATAGTAAAACAATATTGACCGAAAAATAATACGAATCAAAATTTTTACGCAAAAAATAAAATGAAATCTCTTTAATATTAAGTCACAACTACACCTTTTACTATGGTACTAAAAAATAATATTAAAAGATGTACGCCTAGAGGTTGATAGATTAATTATAGCGTTTTCACGAGGATGAATTTGAGTTACTTGGACGTTTTTAAATCACTTAACCTAGTCGGTCGCAGAATAATTAACCACCTCGTCGACCGACTCCAGGAGCTAGCTGATACCCGGTCTCTATCTTGTGACTGCACGCTGCAAAATTAAAATTATATTTATTACTGGAGTTGCTTAGTTAAATTTACATTTGCTATTATTACAATTTTTTGATGCACCCTTAGTGGAGAGATGTGGAGAGCAAACCATCGGTTGGGATCAAATAATCTTATAAAAAAAGCGTCCCAAAATTTTTTTTAATGAACTGTACATACTTTTATCTGAGAAAAAAAATCTAGAAAATCTTACAGCGAAATCTCAGTATAACGAAGCTCACGAGACCGATGAAAAAAATCGTTATATTGAATGTAAGAAAGATGATATACTTTTATTTACAGTATCAAAATAACCTCTTACAATATTAACAGATCGTTTTTGTCCATTTTTAAGGATACTGTAATAAAATCAATACAATTTGCTAAAAAAATGTTTTATAAAAATAGTTTGAGGGTCGGACAAAACACCTTAAATGTCGCTTATGAACACATCTGGCACAAGCCAAGTCAAGGACAAATTGAATTCGGATAAATATTGTATCAAGTTGTAACGTCATTCTTAAATTCAGATCATTTCGTTATACTGAGATCATTCTTAAACATTTTGTATGAAAGTTTTTCGGGGACAAATTTATACTGGGAATTTTGTTATTTCAGTGTTCGTTTTCACTGTATTACTAATATTAATTTCAATGAAATAAAGTAAACCCCTCAGTAGATTCACCTTCGTGTAAAATTATTAAATTGTAAACATTTGTAGATATCTAATACTTAATCTAAAAAAAATCCTGATATCGATAAAGATAATATACACGAACAAGTAATTTGCGTTGAATAAAAACATTAAATATATAAATGATAAAACGATAACATTATCTTCAGTCGTGTTCGAATCACACTGTGAGCAACTCAAAAAAACAATGTTCATTCTTTCTGAAACTATTGTCGATTATTTCAGTAAGGTAAGTTTATGATTGTTTTTGTATATCACATAACATATTTTTACAACCGAAATTTATTAATTTTAATTGTTCTTAGTTTTGCCAACACAATTTGTTTGTTATACTGTTTGATTGTGATTAGATTATTCTGATAAGAAACATTCAAAGGTTGTTTTACAATTTGCACTTTGCTCATCTAGCTTCGTATTTTATTTCCAGCTCATATCCATATCCATCTAGCAAAGACGATCCTAGATCCACATTCGGAAAATCCGGTAAATAGTTGGTTGAATCCGTCATTTTCCTTCCTTACATTATTAATCAACATTTCTTATTTTTCGACCAATTAAATGTTACTATTTCACTATGAAAATAACGGACCTACATACTATAAGACTATATATATTATAAATTATTACAAAATTTTTTTTTTTTTTTTAGCTTTTAACGTGTATATGCGACAAGTGCTTTCTCACGGTTAATGCGTATTTATAATAAGTTTTTTCTACTTTTCCAAATTGTTCCTATATTTGTAATATACAATTTTCGTCTTAAATTGAATCATAGCATTTGTCATTGACTCACGGTAATTCACAGTTATTCATATCGTGATATGTTATCTTAAGTTCTAGTATCATTTATATGGAAATATGATAACCTGCTTTATACAGGTGTTACACAAAATTAATAATGACTAACTACACGCAACGCGTAATCACCATAAAATATGTTTAGTTGGTTCTTATTATATCAACAGCTTTATGATGCAGGTTATCATATTTCCATAATAATAATATTAAAACTGATCCAATAAAAAAATGCAGTGATATAATTCAAGAAATAAATTAAAAAATTGTATATTACAAATGTGGGGACTATTTAGCAAGGTAAGTCTTATTGCAAATACGCATTAAACGTGAAAAATCACTTGTCGCATATTTCCATAATAATGATACATCTTGTCTTTTCAGTGGAGAACTACACCACCACCAATAAAATATGACTTCAGTTGCTTCTCAGATCGCAAAGCATCATTCCTTAACAACAACACTACATATATCTATCCAAACTATGAACATTTAGCACATGCCGGTTTTTTTTACGAAGATAGAAATGTGAAATGCTACAGCTGCTCTCTGAATGCAACCGCGTGGACCTTAAATGTTGATACCACTGTCAGGCATTGGATATTGAGTCCACAATGTAATTTTTTGAACACCGACATTTACAGTTTGGACTGTGCCCCAGAACAAAAAGCATATATAACATATAAATCGCGTTACGATACTTTCAAATATTGGCCGAAGCAAAACTGGCAAAAAAAAGAGGATCTGACCAACGCAGGATTTTATTACTTGAATGAAAGCGACAGAACAAAATGCTTTTACTGTGATGTAGTTATCCACATGTGGGAAAAAACTGACAATCCTATTGATGAACACCAAAAATGGTCACCGTTATGCCCGTACATTAAAGAATTATTGGCCTCCCCTGATAAAAAGCTGGCATTGTCAAGCGTAGAATTAGTTAGTGATTAAGTAATTTCAAACGTTTAGTTTGAAAATTATGAATATTGTTTGCATTTACTGCATGTATTATATTAATAATGTAAATAAATATATACGGATTTGATCTCATATTACTGAAAAAAAAACATTTGCAATGCTTAGATGAAGTTTTATTAGTAACTATAAAAACCGCACGAAAATTGAATTTACAGAATTATTTAATTAAAAATTGTAATGCGTTGACGTTGATAAAATTATTTATATTACATAATTATTTTTTTTTTAACAATTTTTATTTATATATAATACTATTAAATTTTAATATTTTTTCTTCTTTGTATGTGCATTTTTATTATATTCTATTATTTTATTATGACTCGTTTAAATAAATTTATGGCACAATTATTATCTTGTGTCAATAATTTATACAAAATAAATAAATATTTGAACATATTTTTTTTCTTTTAATATAACAAATACAATAAACATAAATCAAATCGAATCATAAGGAAAATAAACCATGTATTTAATCAATAGTGGTTCTAAAATCCATATATGATAAAAAAAAAATACAACTAATAATATAGATGCCAACGTCAATTTCAATCTTGTCTATTTTAACCCTGTTGTTTTTGTATTGGCCGTAAACCTTTTTTCTTGGCCTTAACATTTATACTTACAACTTGGTATTAACAACCAACCAAGTGGCTAACATTTTTTATTTGTATATACAAAAATGCGGTATTATTAAAACCGGCTCTAACTGCAAAGTGACATGTTGATTATAAATTATGATTCACCTAATAATTTATAATAAATTATACAGATGTCACCGATTCCCAGACTTGCAGTCTGGTGGTTAATACTTACTTGTAGTCAGTAACATCTCAGACTAGTAACTCTGAGGTTGTGGGTTCGAACCCCGGCAGCGGTACGCAAATTTTTATTTATAAAAAAATGCGCTATTATAAAAAAAATTGTCACCAGCTGCAGTGTCTATTAGTTATAAATTAATTAAACATAGTCGGTACAGATTTACCCCGTTGTAATGCATTGGGCTTACGCCTGTCAGGTTACAACGGAAGATTTAATAAAAAAATAAAAAAAAATGTTAACGTGTGTTTTATTGATGCGTTTGACTAAAATAATAGACTAGGATCTCTTAATTGTTGCGAAACTACGCGGGCAACAAAAATCAAAATAAACAAAGATTACTATTTTTTATTCATTGGAATGGAAATCCACTGTTTGCGTTTTAGAAAGTCTAGTGCAGTGAACGTCACTGCTTCCAATTTTTACACACATACATTCGCGCGTGTCGAATGACAAGAAGAAAGTCGTATACGTCGTAAATATTTTTTTTAAAAAGTGATACAAATTACATACATATTCCAGATATACATTTACATATATAGAAAATATATTTACAGAAATATATATATTTTAAAATGCAATTAATTACATCAAAAAAATAAAAATTTTATACGGCGATTTGTCTTCAGGGTTAATTCATAAAATGTCATTATTTGTGTCCCTTATAAAGCTTCCATTAATATTTTTAATATAGTAACATTTTAAATATACTTTCTTGCCAACGTTGTTGTTAAAAATTTATGTTGGTGAATGGTCGAATGATTACTAAATGGATTTATTTGGCCTTTCTGCCCCATTAATAATTATAATGCCTGCACTACACTCTCTGGAAGTTGGCCAAGGTTGGCCAAGGACGGAGAATATAGTGGGTTACTTCGGTCGAGATCGGTTCTGCCTGCTCTAAAATCTCTCGGAAGTTGTCCTAGGTTACCGAGAATGGGAGGTAAAGTAGGGGTAATTCAGTCGACTTCCGAGCTTCCGAACATTGTCGGCATTTTTCCAAGTCAAAGGGACCGAAGTTGGAGCTGCTCTTTCGAGCGCGAGCAGTGAAATACTTCCCCTTTCGCTCTCTCGCGTGTTAAGTAACGAGAGTGAGAGAGATAATGATATGGTTTTTCGCAAACTGGTATAGAACGAGTATCTCGGTTCAATTTCAGTATGCGCGTAGGCGTCCTATGGTTAACACGCATGTCGAGCGCTGCATCGTGGTCACGTGGTCAAGTTATAATACCACATGCTTAACGGGGACTTCAACAGACTCTTACTGACATCTTTGAATATTTTAGGGCACCAAAATGGATTAATTATTATATTATATTTTTTTTCATATAAAATTAAATCATTAAAAAATAATTAGTGGTACTTGATTTTGTTAAAAAAAATCTTTTCCAATATACTTATATATTTTCCTAGATCGGTTTATATAAATGTCATCCTTAACGAATTCTTATTTATAATCGATGGCGACAAATTCTAGGATAGTCACACATGTGGTGCTCGTATTCTGAAGTATCATTTTTATGCCTTATGGCATTTGGAAAAGCCGACAAAGATTTTGCGTAAATTGAATATTTATGACCGAAAAGTTTTCATTGATATTGTATTGGTGGGTGCCCACACAAACTTTTATAATTATCAGTAGCGTATTTTTAATAATTTACCAATTTAATAATTGCGATTATTTGGCACTTTCTTCGATCGCGCGCAAATATGCCGGCTGTACGTGACAGCAGCCGCCGTCCGAACGTCATTTACGCCGCGAAGCGCGCGGGCTTATGAGATCCCCGACAGTGTGGGCGCTTACTCGAAGTCGTAGATCTCGGCCGACTTCAGTGTAGCTTCGGTTCGGACAACTTCCAGAGAGTGTAGTGGAGGCATAAGGTATTTTGACACATTTTTTAAACAAAAAGATTCAAAATACTTGTCGAATTTAATTGGTTAATTAAAACAAAGTGTATTTTTATATTGCATAAATTATCTGAGCTATTTGCATATTAAATAATTGAGTATTAAAATTCAAAGATAACATATATTATAGATAAAATCAATATGTGGTATCTTTTTGCTCAGTCAAATTCCATTGGCGTTCGCAAACAGTCACATTGAAATGTTTGAACGTTTTGCACAAATTTCAAACTGTTTACCCCATATTCAAGTAAGTGCAAGATTATGCTTGAATAAAACATTTTCATTATAAAATAATTAAGGTCTGTAATATTGATAAATTTAGCAAAATCATGAAAGCTATGAAAATTTAGTGAGAATTTTAAAAATAGTCTACCAAAATATGCTATGATACAATATCATTTTCTTAAAAAAATGAATGAGTATATTTGTATATAGAGTGCTATTTCATTAAATTATATTTTTCAGTGGAATGTAGACATACTTCCGACTGTTTACGACTACAGCCAATTTTCACATCGCATCGCATCATTCGTGGACAATCAAGCTACAACGAAGTACCCCAACTATGAACGTTTAGCACGTGCTGGATTCCATTTTAATAGAGACAAGGTGAAATGCTTCTCGTGCTCTCTAAATGCAACTACATGGAACGTGAAATATGATCCCACTGTCAGACACTGGATATTTTGTTCCATTTGTCCATTTTTAAACAGCGACATTTACAATTTAAGCTTTGCGCCAGAGCACAAAGAGTTTGCAACTTACAAATCGCGCTACGAGTCCTTCAAACTTTGGCCGAAGCGCAAGCATCAGAAGAAAGGAGATTTAGTTAATGCTGGATTATTTTACTTAAACAGAAGTGATAAAACGAAGTGCTTTTATTGTGCAGTAGTTATCCACATGTGGGATAAATCGGACGAACCTATCGATGAACACTTAAAATGGTCAGATTCATGTCCATACATGCAGGAATTGCAAGCTACGCCTAGAAAAACCCTTGCTTTTCAATCAACGGCAAGTATAGGAATAATTAGTGACTGAAGAACTTTTTGGATATTATTGATCTGTTCCCTAATATTAGTACCTATTTACTACAATATTTAAACCTTTTTTATTGTAATAATAAAATATATAAAATATCAAGTAATAATGCATTTTATTCAATTCTTAATTTAATAATGATATTTTTGGTTGTAGCACGTTGGCTGCTGGTACGCAATAGTGTATTAACTAATATTATTATTATTATTTATTTAATAAAATTATACAAATATATACATATGTATATATGTATGCATACATACAAATTCATATACGCACTCTCACACACATACACATATAAGTAAAAACACGAAAATAAAATAAAAGAACAGGTGTGCATTGTCCAACACGAATTGAACCAAAACCCCATATGTGCACGAGAAAATGTCAAATGCACAGTATTGAGCAGACGAACGACCTTTGCCAGAGAAGAGTTGGCAGGTGCTGCAGTTCTAGACTTACATGCAAGAAACGTGGACGCGACCGAGAACTATAACCACCTTCCGGAGCCCACATTTGGAGATGCTAGGTTTGAAACACCATGACACAAAGTTCGTGGGATCTCTCAACGAATATTCGCCTTAAGTTGTGTTATTATGACTGGTTTATTCAAGTAAACACGACTATAACCCCATAAAAAAATCAAGGGGTGTTGAAGTTGAATCAGTTTGTTATGAAACATTTCAGTTACATTAAATGTATGGCAGGTTGTCCAATCTTGCACTAATTGTATCTTATGTGGGTGTTGTTTCAAGTCTAGTTTTAAAATTCGACGCTAAGTTGATCTTGGTATCTCTACAGCAGCAGAACGCTTGCGAGTCGACAAACCCGGATCTTCTCGTGTAGGCTCATTAACTTGCGCGACATTCTCTTCGCTTCTCCTGCTCCGTGGAGACCCATTTTCTTCCTATTAAGCGTTAAACTTTCTGAGCCACTACTTAATTAAATTAACACACGGACATCAATTCACACTGTGTAATCGCTAGTGAGCGCGAAAAAGGCGCATAAGACTCGTTGATTTTGTAAAAAACTGTTTTGCGCAGAACGCTTTTTGTTCCCCTGTGAAGCGACCCATTGCAACTAAATTTCCAATGAGCAAACTCTTGCTTAGAAGCGATTTAAAAATACAAAAACATATAGCACAATCTGTATATATATATTAAATATTCGGTATTCAGTATATTATGAATGCAGTTTGTGAAATAGTCGCTGGCCTTTATTTGTATATAAATATTCTTTTTTAGAATAAATACAAAATCAACATAGAAACATTTGCCGCGTAGATTTACACGTATTAGTATGGAGAATATTTGAAAATTTTCTGACGTACAAGAAACTGTTACATTAAAAAAAGGTTAGCCCAGCGTTAAGGCAAGGCGAGCGAGCCCTAAGGATCCCCGCGCGAAATTATTATTATATTGCGATTTCTAAGAAGTACATCAAAAATGAATTTTGGCCAGTAGAAGAGTGCAAAAAATAATTATCGCTTCTCAGAAGTCATAAATCCACATCAAAGGCAATACAATCGTGTCGGCGCCGTCGCAGTGGGAACGCTCGGTAACGAGCGTTCGCACAAGCGAACCCTAAGAATCTATATTATAGCATATTATGACTTCTAAGAAGTACATCAAAACCGAATTTTGGTCAATAGAAGAACGCAAAAAATAATTATCCTTTCTCAGAAGTCAAAAATCCACGTCAAAAGCAATAAAATCATGCCGTTGCCGTCGCAATGGGAATCTCTATACTAACTCGAGTTTTTTTTTATTCATGTTTTATGTGCATTGTGCCAGAAATTCACACGTTGTAAAAGAAACGCCACTTTAATTTGCCAAATTATAGATTTGGAAAATCTAGTAACGCGGCCCTATCTAATGCAAGATAAAATCACTTACAAGAAATGTCGAAAATTCCAAACTACGAGACATAAAAAAGCAATATAATCTCAGTAATCCGGTAATTTAAAAAAATGTTATTTCAGCAACCCGGTAATTTAATCAAATTTTTAATAGATATTCATACGCGATATTTTAAATACTTTTAATATGTTCTTTATAATATTATTAGATTTTAAATACACTAAAAAAATATGTAAAACACAAAATAAAAACAATCCATTTAAATTAAATCATATTTATAAACATAAACAAAAACAATGACATGCATAACATAATAAAAAAAATGTGAGCAATGTTCCGTGTGAGTAATATTCTATGAGAGCGTTGTTCTGTGTGCTTAATTTATATACCGTGGGAGCAGTTTTCATGAGAGCAATGTTCGGAGCAGTAGTCCGTGATATAGGACTAAAACTGATTATAATATTCTACTTTTATATCCTACCCTGATAAAAACTACTTATCTGTATTTCCTACAAAAAGCCGTGTAGATATCGTTTTCAACAAATAAAATGAACGAATTTCAAAAAACCATAACAAAATATTTTCAGTACTCCCGGTATCAGTACACACCGACATTCGACAAGTCCTTTTTTCACGGTCAATGTGAACAATAAGTGATTTTTATTTGGATGGGTGGTCTCCAACCTCAGTGCATAGAGCAGCTGAAAACTACTATCGTAAATCTTGAACTCAGACGTACGAATGATTTATTTATTTATTAGTATATCTTTTATTCTTACAATCGACAATTATTAAATAGATTACTTAGAATTTAATTTATCAGCTTAATCTTACATACATATAATTTTTACAATCATCGGCAGTATTAAATTGATTACTTAGTATTCAATATAGCAGATTATTCAAGCAATGCAATATTAATCATATTTATGACAAATAAAATTTTCCACTTCATATTATTTCTAACAATAATAACATATATTTAAAACAAAACATATCTTATCAATTATTATGTAGATAAATATAATTGTAAGTATCTTATCTAAACAATTTAAAGTTTTTACAATTTTAAACAATTTTAAATATTTTTATTGTCAATTACAGTTTTTGCATCTGTAGAATTTTATCATCTCTAAAGATTGCGTTGAACTCTGGATTTTGGACGTTGACGTGAAGAGGGAAGCGGCTGTATTCGTTAGAAGCTTAGCGTCTTCTTGGTGCGAACTATGAACTCCCATATGTTAGGAGCATCTGGTGGAAATGTTTAATGAAGGGCTCTTCTCGGTGTGTACCAACTTTTAGAGCGACTATTTATGGGTGGAATGAGAATAGTGTATTTTATAAGTTGCAACACTATAAAAATATTTTAATTTTTATATTTTTCTTATTCAACTTGATATAAAATCATCAATTAAGAAACAATATTACAATACATTATAAATATAAAAATATGTTTTGGTCTGAAATAGTTTTTTTACAATATGATATATATGTTTATAGCTCGCGGTACTTTCGTACAACAGCCACTCTGGAGAACGAATTTCGAAAATCTTCATAACAGACATTTAGTGTTATCTGGACAACCAAGTAAAAGCTGTAAATATTGTAAAATTAAAACAGTATTTGCATGTGAGAATTGCAAAGTTCCTTTACATCCAAAATGTTTTATAAATTTTCACAATTTGTAAAATTATATTTTGCAACTAATGTAATATATATAATATGCATACATATATAAAAATCACATTATCAAAATGTTTTAGATAATTTTTAAAATAAAGGTTTATATTATGCTTTTATGTATTAAGTATATTTATATTTTAATAAACCTGTTTTTCATTTTATGATTAAAAAATATAATAATAAGATAAATCATCTTAAATATTTGGTACAAGTATTCTGTACATACATATAGATACTGTAGCAGATAGCAGTTTTTACCTAATTATATTTTTTATATTGACTTGTTTGTATGCTAAAAAAGCAAAAACTTACGGACAGTGAGCTCTGACGGCATGAATTTTTCATGGCTGAATGCGCGCGAGCGCTATGACGTAAATTCTGAATTTTTCGCGCATATAATAATTTTAATAATTTTTCACTAAAAATGTTTTTAGCGATTTTAATTGATATTGGATTTAAATATTTTTCAGTTATACTCCCTATTTACTGTAAAATCCGTAAATATAAAGATCTGATTAGAAAAACACAAACTTATATTTTTACAAATGAATTTTAATAGTTAACCATTAAATGGTATATCTTAACACAGATACCTTTGTGGAGATAACGGCATAGGATGCACAGATGTATCGAGTTTTTACTGCGTTTTTATGTGACGAAAGTCGATCCTTATACAAAAAAAATGTTTTATTGTATATTTTTATAGTACATATGCTTCGTAACATATGCGACCTATATCATTTTAATTTGGTCGCACGGAATATTATGGAAAAAGCTATTTTAAACATTTTTAGATAGATGTAAATAATTAGAATTTCGAAATCAACGTTTGAGCTTTGAAATATCTATACAACTATTAAATATTAGACGCCATTTTATGTAACAGTTATATCCAAATCTTGAGCGGAGCATGGTATATAATATTAAGCATGTCTTTAAACAATCTACAACAAATATAGTTATACACAGCTGTCAAAACTTTTTCTGCGTAAGTGCGGGTGAGGCATTTTTAAATGATTCGTGAGAATAAGACATTATCATTAGTGGTAACATTAGTGAACGTGGCGCAAATAGTATGGCACTATAAGAAATGATCGCTATTTTTGATACTTTTGACAGTTGCAATTTATGCAATCGTAATCTTGATAGTTCTTAAAAATGAACACCTAGTCATAAAAATACAACTAGACAACCAATAATTGCCGGTATTTTTTTCAATAACTATTATATATGTAAATGAGTTGATAAATTTATATTATGAGAGATTTCTCTTTTTGTTGTTCAGGTGGTAGTTATAGTGATCTCACAATTTTCGCTTTATATCGCAGATGGTACAAACCCACCATAAAAGCAATATTCTGCTGCACAAAAATCAGAGTAAATTGCCAAACTTCACGGCAACATGACTCAGAAAGAAACTCTATTATGAAAGAGGTTTAATGAGTGGTGTGTTGATATTGAGGTATGTTTTGATAATGACATATATATGGACTAGGAAAATAGTTAGATCGGGACAGTTTTGGTTGGAAAGGCTTTGCCATAAATTTGACCAAATCTGGTAGCATTAGAACGCTGTGAGACATGTATAATTAGATGCCGATAAATGTGAGTGAACATCACCTTTCAAAATTTTAATATACTCGTACTCATACACTTTAATATACATATGTTTTTAAAAAAAAATGAGGATTGAGGAACAGTTAGAATTATCACTGATAAAGATATTCTAAATCGTCGCGCCATTGAAATATATTTTTTTTTTCATTTGTATCACATATTGGCCGCCACAAAAAATTAATGCAAAACAAAATTGTTTAGTAGTAAATAGGCATTCTGGTTTCTCGAGAAATAAGATTTTTTATTTTTACTTCTTAATTTCCTCGAGACTTTTTTATTAATAAAAATATATATGTTATATATGGTATGCGATTATAATAATATATTATTGTAGTTATCTTTATATATGTGATATATCCTTAAGTTTTAATTTTTTCAATATTTTTTTGCTATTATTTAAGCATGTAAATTATATTGTTTATAATAATTAAAATATATTAGTAGGTTCTTTATCACACATTATTCTACAAATATTTTTTCAAAAAGCCATCTAAATTGGAATCAGCCATCTTTGCTCATTTTTTGTTAAGAAATTTAATTGTAAAACGACTCTTTGAAAAGCCCCCCAACATTTTTGCAATCTGCCGATTCCCATGCGGGGGTTTTTTTCTCATCTGATTACACTAGTTCACAAATTGTAAAAAAAACTGACCCATGACATTTGACGTCATTTGATGAATCCGAAAATTATAAAAGTAGAACAGTTTTCGATATATTGCTAAATTTCCGTATTTTTTATTTTTAAAAAAATATGTTTTTATTTAATTATAAATATCTTCGGTTCTAGTAGGCCGATTGGAATTTTTTTATACCAAATTAAAAATAGTTGAATTTAACAACTGTTTATATAATACTTTCCAATCAGATTCTCGACTTAGGGACGTATTAGACATTTTTAGCAAAATTTAAGAAAAAAATTATTGTATTATACTGTAAACTACAAAAAGTTTTTTTTGTTCCGATTAATTACAAAGAAAATAAGCTGCTGTCGGTTAAAAAATTTAGAAGTTGATTATAAAGCATAAATGATAAATAAAATCAGATGATTATCTTGACTTTATTTAATCGGCTTACTAGAACCAGAGATATTTAACTTTAAACAGAGATTTAGTAAAACACTTTTTTTGAGAATGATAAATACAGAAATTTAGCAATATATCGAAAACTGTTCTACTTTCTTAATTTTTTAGTTTATGTTCGGATTCAATGGGCGATTTTATGTTTTTTATGAAGAAATGACTGTCAAACGTCATGGATAAAAATCGCTATAAACTTATTAGAATAGTTGAGATAATCGTAAATGATTTTTTAACATTCAAATCTAAGAAAATATGCATATATTCAAACATCTGGTACAGACCCACCCTTTCTTATGCAGTAATATAAAAATGTAGCGGTTGTAAAACGTTTTAAAACATTCATACAAATTTGATTTTTATTCAAAAAATGATAAATTCATGTTTTTAAGAAATCGGTAAATTTTTCTTAAAATGAAAATTTTTGATTTTCCATTTTTCTCGAAAAATAATTTTAAAGTCTAATTAAAATCACTAATTATATAGCAAAAACAATCAAGCCACAGAATGACAGTTGTTGAACAGAAAAACAAGTAAAAACATAATTTAGTAAATATTATGTTAATTTCACACTAGCATAAGCATTTAATATTTTTTTACAGAATATTAAATTATAATTTGCTAGATTATTTTTATTTAATTTTTAAGTATACATCAGTATTTCTAATGATAATGATAATGAATTAGACATAGAATTCTTACAACAAATAATAGATTATGCTGTAAAGAGGCCGCAACTTTTCAGCAACGCTAAAGGCCGACATTTTACCAGCATCATTTTTATATTTGATTTTTCAAAACTTAGAAACCCTAATAAAAATATATAATAATACAGTTTAGGTTTTTAAATTTACTTTTAAAGTTATAGATGAAGCAAATTGAGTAGTATTTTATGCGCCACCTTGTATTCATGTTTTGTGCGTTAAATTTGGTGGTGGCTTCTCAAACTATGCTTTGTGTATTGCTGTCGCACTTTTTTTTAATGTAAATAGCCATGACTTTCATGTCATCATTTCCTAAAACAATTCATATTTTTGAAAATATATTTATACCTATAGCTAAAGTGTTAACATGATCTTCATTTACAGTTTCGTACATACTATCCACACGAGGTACCACACTGGTCAAATTTGGAGACTACACATTCTGCCAAGTAAGCAGAGGCCAGACTAAATCCCGTTGGCGTTGTTCCACTCACAGTGGAAGAGGATGTAGCGCATATCTTCACACTCAAAAGAACGTTGTCGTCCAAATTAACAACAGGCACAACCATCCGCCTAGAAACTTAAACTATATTAATGTATATTCTTAACATTTTGTATCAATAGTATATATTTTGTAAAATAAATTATAAAAAAAGATATATTCATTTTAGAAACTTGAGCATGCTGATTAATGTCGTCTTCCATATTCCAATTGCCTGTTCATAGCGCTAACGCCCCATAACTTTACTAACACCCTCCTTTGATGCTTTACAGCTACTTACATCATATCGATGAGAGGCACCAGATTGATCCTGCTGAACGGATACACTTACTGCATTCAGCACATGAACGAAAAAAACGAGAGATGGCGTTGTTCTACCAATAGCAAAAAGATACCTTGCTCTGCTTTTCTGAGAGTAAAAGAAAACACTATAATACACGCGAGAGACTCTCACAGTCATCCGCCAGTCAAGAATCGCAATAATGTCAGATATTTGACGAGTCGTTGCCGAGTGCCAATACCAAAGATAGCGAGACAGCTAATGAGGCGCTTCTAAATATTGTTTTCTTTTAGTTTTACGAGTCGTTTTTTGGCACATGTTTAAATATAATCCATTTAAATGGATAATGTATGCGATTCTCTACGATGTGTTTGTAGACGAGTGATTATCATTAATGTTGCCCTTGATGGCATAGTAGAATAAATACCACACTTGTTAGTATTAAGTTGGCATTCTTCAAGATATGCGAGTCACTTGAAGTATTAAAATATTTATAATATTAACATTAAAAAAATATGGCATCAGATGGTCAAAGTACACCATTTTTACAACGTTTTAGTTAAATAAATCTCGCATCAATAGAGCAATACTGACTATATGTAACAGTGCAATGTTCGGAGTTGGAGCTGTAACATCTGTTCTATGTTATATACCAATGCACATTTGAATCATGATTTAAATTACTGTTGTCATCTGTTAAGGTTAAGGTTTGAAAACTTTCAGTACCTGGTATTGTATAATACACTTTACAAAACGAATAATATATATTATGGAATATTTTTCTTATGTAATACTAATGTTTTAATTATTGTAAGTATGGCAAACTTTTGTTGGAGTTTTCAGTGTAACAAAATTAATTACATGAACCATTTGTATTATAGTTTAAGCGTCAGACGCAATGAATCTAGTCAAATCCATATTTTTAAATAATTGTGCCATTTCAGATAATAGTCAATTGCATATTCTAAAAATATAATTTAGGCTAATATATATGTAATTGTTCGATTGTGTGTTTAATATTGGCATATGTCTGTACCAAAAACTATTAATCGTAATTTAATGTAATATATAACCTGTTTTAATCTCAATAGTTACTAAGTCGCGTTTTCTAGATAAACAATAAATTTAACGTTTATTTTTCAGGACCAGGATCTCAACTAGTATTAAGTGATATTATTAACTATTGGTGTATGTTTGGTGTTATTTAAATAAATATTGATCAATTATTCAGAACAAATAAAAGTTATTTACTATAAAAATAATGAAGGGCAGATATTTTTATAATATATAGTCAATAACTGTTTTATAATGCATTATGCTTAGCAACGCATGTATCGTTTTGTTTTTAAAAATATAACTTACCATTTGTGAGATATGACTTTGTAACTGAAACAGGGTTGACGTGAAGAGAGAAGCGGTTGCTTTTTCTTTCGTATAAATCTTGTTAAAGGCATCGGCGTAGCTCTGCTTGGTGCGATTTCAAATGAACACTCGCGTGTCTTAAGTTGGAAGTAACTGGTAGAAATTCTCAAGGTAATTTTTGACGGAAGTGAAATCCCAATGGAAGTAAAAGATGCTATGTATTCGCTAATATATGCTAATCGAGATATAGAAGGTTATTTTGCAATACCTACTGTAAAATTAGATTCATTATTTTTCAGTAACAGGATCTAAACTAGTGTTAAGTGACATTAAACACGATTGGTATATTTTTAGTGAGCAAATAAAAATTTACTATAAAAATAACGAATGTCAAAGATTCGCAGTAGGAATCTTCGTTACCGAGCGTTTCCATTTCGACGGCGCCGATACGATTTTATTGCTTTTGACGTGAATTTTTGACTTCCGAGAAGTGATAATTGTTTTTTCGCCCTCTTAAGGATTTTTAAAAGTAACAAAAAAAAACATTTATAAGTAAATAAAATATATACCATACTAATGCATAGAATTTATTGCAGCGTATCCCAAATACACAACATCGAAACTCGGTAACAAGATGATCCTCCTTGACGGCTACACCTACTCTCTTCACAAGCGAGGAACTACCACTCACGATAAAAAAGAAAGATGGCGTTGTTCTTCAGGTGCTGGAAAAGGAAAATTCTGCCCTGCTTGCATCTACGTGGTAGAGAACGTAATTACTCACGCGAGAGGATCGCATTCGCATCCGCCAAAAACTGATATGACACAATATATTTGACTTACAACAATAATGTATGGGCTGATTTATTTGGTTCACCGCGAGTTAAAATAGTAACACTATTACGTAGTTAACATTTGTTTGTGCGACTACTACGACGACGGTCGGCGGCACCTCATCCGACGGACTCATTACATTCACTCAATAACCACAATGTCAACAAAATCTCTCATTGTCACCAGTCATCATCCGTCTGGCAAATTGGCGACCTCGACGTGATCAAACGCTACTGCAGAACCACTCGTCTCGTGACCAACCAAATAAACCGACCCTCACAAAATACTGTTTTATATTAAAAATATGCGAAAAGTTAAACATACTGATCTGTAATATATCATATTTTTTTACATTTATATAGTGACATTAAAATACATTTAAATATAATAAAATAGTTTTATTTTATAGTGCCAAGTTTTTTTTTGAAGAATGCTTAAGATCTAATAACTCTTTATTTGTTTCACAGCGGCGAGGTATACATTATCTCAAAAAGGAGCACAGATGATCCAAATCGAGGGCTACACTTTTAGCTATCAAAAGACTTCCGGTGCTGGAGCTCATAAAAGATGGCACTGTTCGACGCACAATAGTCGTGGTTGTCATGCTTGCATAAAAACCATGGATGGCCATATTGTTTACACGAAGAACGTCCACAATCATCCGCCGAGAAACCAGCATCTTCTGAACGTAATGGCCAAGAAATCCGAAAGCAATAATTATTATTCCAATAATGGCTGAGAATTTGAAAGCGTCGTTGATTTCTTAAAAGCTGTGATGCTACAAAATCAAATTTACTAAGAATTAACTTGCTTTGGCGTGGGTCAATTAAAATGTGTAACAACTTCTAATGACTTCTGGGTGTAAAATGGACCCTAAATCTTAGTAAGCTGCGAAAAAATAAGAAGAAAATACCTCAGAAGCTTTTGCCAACAAAACTAAGATCTGTATATACCAGTTGTCTGGATTTGTATAAACTACAACACATCATATGTCACAGAAGCAAAAGTTAATCGAGATGCGAAATAAAAATACCAATCGAAAGGTGCGGTCGATATAATCGATAAATTTACGAATGAATTCGTTTGTAAGATGGACAAGAAGAAGGCCTTTTAGATTATTTATGGAAATTTTATTATGAATAGACTTGAATAAAAACATATTTTTGTCATGCGCGCTTATGTCGATATGCGATTTTGATTGCGCGCTTTTGTCGAAACGGTTTTGTCTTGCGCGCTATCGATACGGTGCCCAAAAAATATTTTATCAATTGAACTTTTAACTACTTTTAAGATTTAGAGA
Source organism: Plectrocnemia conspersa (assembly GCF_051122295.1). Lineage (NCBI taxonomy): Eukaryota > Metazoa > Arthropoda > Insecta > Trichoptera > Polycentropodidae > Plectrocnemia > Plectrocnemia conspersa. The sequence continues at coordinate 8,020,200 of NW_028277169.1, forward strand.
AACCGTTTTATATTACTTAATACAGATATGTATGAATCATAATTAATGAAAAAACGCGACTCAAACCTTTGTAAACATATTTTATTACATTGATTATTGAATAAATGAAAATAAATTATACATACATATATGAACGTGTTTATATTACAAAATCATTTCATTGGTCCGCCTATATCCAATAAGTTTGTCATGCAGTTGATATTTATTTTCGAGAGTTGTTATACATAATCGCGTCAATGCTGAGGCCGTTCATCTCCTTAGCGTGATACAATAGTAATGTCAAAGATAACGAGTGACATTTATTGATTGTAAGTCGTTAATAAGTCACTAACATTGATTTTTGTATGGTGTCTCACTACTTACTTCGTGGTTGTTGATTGTGTTGACCCAGTTGTAACGCACTGAACTAACGCCTATCGTGTTGCAGCGGGAGAATATTAAGATATAAATAAATATTTATAAACAAACCTCTCAGACGTGAATATTAACAAATCCAAAAATAGGAAGCGCTTTAAGGTCAGTTTTACACTTGGCTATTAACAAAAATCGAACCAAATATTAAAACAATTGTTAAATCAGTGCACGCGCCAAATTAAATGCTTTATTATATATTATCTTTATTTGTAACATAATACGATAGATAATTTATTTTTTTGGCAGTTCTCCCATACGTGATCCTTCGTCAACAAGTTTGTGCATCATAGCACTGTTGGTATTGGAAATCATTGATTTCTACATATGTGAAAAAGAAGCAAGTCATCATACCTCTTCTTCAGGTAGTATTGCAGTGTTTTGGCTAAAATTAGGAAGATATTTAAAATTGAGAGGATTCCTTGACTTTTTCGGCATATAAACTAACGCCTCAATGCTCACCTTTTTTTTCGGATATTTGCAATGTTTTGGTTGAGGTTTTTCGTGACAATGCACATTTGGTTGTTGTACTATGTCATTACCCTTTGTCTTTATAAATGAATGACACTTGCAAGCGCGATTTTTCCTGCATCTCCAAGTCATCGTTTCATTAAAAGTTCGAAAGTGGACGTATTCAAAACCCAAGTAAATCAAAACTCGGTTGCCTCTCTCGGTGGTTGAATATTTAATTTTACAATCTGAAAAAAAAATTGTTAAGTTTTAATAATAATAACCCAATTTAATCATTAGTAAATAAATATGTTAATTATAAAGAAAGGATAGGTTTGTGTTTTTAAATATATTTTTTCTAAATCATTGAATATGTGCTACACAACTCGCCTGCATATATTGACACATCAAGAGTCCCTGAAGATTCTAATTTCGACCCATTGCTGTTTCTTCTGTTCATTGATGATGTTAATAATAAAATTCTATAAAGTATTCCTTAAAAAAGATTCCATTGAGAATAGTATAAAACTTAAATTTGATGTGTGTGGTTTTCAACTAATAGATAACCATTTAGCATCAAAACAATATCATATCATGACCTATTCTAGAACAAGGGCACCACTTGCGCTTGTGTTAATGTTGATTCCGAAAGATTTTTATCTTGATACAACACTGTACTAACAGACAGAAGAACAAAAAATTAACTACGATGGCTATGATGGCCACGAATATAAAATCTAAGCGCAGTTTACTTAAATGACCTTTTGTAATAATTATTCTGAATATATCTATCTAGTATTAACTTCCACAAAATTAATTAATTTGATTTATAAAAAATAGCAACTAAAAATTCAGGTCTCTAGTAATTATATATAAAATCAATTTCTGAAAAAGATTTCAATATCTTAAAAGAAATTACTTTCTATTTCTATCTCTAAAATGTGCATATTAGATATCGATATTAATTTTTATTATATCAAATTTATCTTAAATAATTTATTCAGATATTTTAGGGAGGTTTTTGAGAGGGGGGTTAAGTCCTGTTACATAATAAAATATACAACATCCAGATAAATTGATAAAATTTATTTGATAATTAAATTACATTAAGACAGACATTATAAAATAAAAATTATAATTTAAATATATACAATTAAAAAATATACAATAAGTAGAAAAAATTATAAAAATTGTTTATATTTAAATTTCATTATACAACAGTTATTAAAAATAAAATTACATTTTAAAAAATCTATAAAACGTATGATAACAAATTTACACAATAAATAAATTAGCTAATGAGATTCCTTAAATTAAGTCAGTAGTGAGAAATGAAATGTAAAAGCACTCAAAAATAATTTAAAGTGTAACTTTAGTTCATATGGTAATATTATATGCTATGCTTCGTAAATAATCTAGTGTAGAGATTCCCTCATATGTTGGTACCAAGGTTTGAAGTCGTCGATTTAGACTTCTTGCTTGTCTGAGGGAATTCCTTGTTGTTTCCTGTTGTTTGTCTAAGGGAATTTACCGAATCATAAGAAACGGGAGCGAAAGCGTTTCGCTTTCGTTCCCGTTGAATCATCCGTCGAGCAGCCGAATATTCAGGATAATCGCTCGTTATATCCAAAGAAACTCCAGCTGAAGCTTGCTGGATAATCTGGCGAGGATTCTCAACGGTAGCAATAGCTCTTTGACGAATATCTGCTACGATCTTTAATGCTGAAATCCGTTCAGGATCTGGTGCATGATTATGTTCATAGACAACAGTGACAACGTCATGTTTAGTTACTTTCAGACGCCCAGTACAAGTTTTCTGTATACATCTCCATGTTGAAGATCCATTAGCCAAGACCTTGTCTCTGCGTAGCCTGTATCCATCATAAATAATGTGTTCCTTTTTCTTCTGAGATAAAATTCGTTCCATGACTAAAAAAAATATTAATATTTATAATATAATACAGTAAAGCGTTCCCTCCTATAGCGTATGCGGCAGTCTCTTATAGCGTATGTTGAATCTTGTTCATTTCTATTTTTATTTTTTGTTTTCAATATAATTAATAGGTTTTATTAATATTCTAAAATAAAACATACTGCAGAAAGGTTCATAATTTATATTTACTTTTTATTATTTATACATTGTAGGCTTACACATTTAAAAAAAATGACTTAAAAAACTAAATACAAGATCATTTAATACATAAAAATGAGAAAAAAAGCTTGATTTGCTGATTTCGTTAAATTCACAGAACATAACTCAAATTTTGTATGGATTCCTAGTCCCCTATAACGTAGTATTCTTATAACAAAGTTTCAATCTCTACGCTGTATTATATAATATTTGTACTCAGTCGCCATTCGCGATAAAGTGTAGTCTAAAATAAATGGAAAATAAAATAAATCGAGTCGATAATTATTTGTCAATTTAATGAAACATTACAGAGCAAATCTATTGATAAATTCAAAATCAGCGTTTCATTTTAGTGCAAAATATATGTATATCGTACGTATGAAGGTGCTATACTATTGTATGTACGTAATAATTAATAAACAATAATATTTTCATTGACTAATCATTTTAATCGTCATTGCGCTTTGGCACATAATATATTTTTGTACTCTTATGACATATTCATATGACTGTCCGCGCATTTGACGTACGCTATTTTGCTAAGCGCTCCTATGACGCAGCGCTCATTTGTGCGGAGCCACATATATTATAAACTATTTTGTTCAAATAGTATTTAATTATAGAAAATAAAAACAGATAATTGTTAATATTTTATTTAATCAAAATATTAATATGTATAATGATAGATATAAAAAAAAACAAGAACATTGTGCATTTATATTTTATTACAAACGAGTGTTTTACATACATAAGACTACATTTTTTTAAATTCCAAAGTCAAATTTATTCAAATACTGTAATTCAATTTTCAATTATCAAAAAAATAAAATTATAATCGCGACCTAATCAATAAGAACCATTCGTGTGCAATTTTTAATCATGAAACGTTGTTTAAAATTTGACCATCATTTACAGTTATAGAAAATTTAATTTCAAGTCTCTTTAAGTTTTAATATTACTAAATTCCATGATCATGCATTTAATTGTTGATTGGTTTTTGGGCATTTCAAACATAAATTATTTACTCGCAGATAATTGAGATATTGCTCGAATATGAGAAACCGTCACATCCAACACATTTAGCTAACAGTTCTGGGTTCCTTTTTAATATGAACTAATTTAAACATGTCACCTCTTTGTCTAAATTTAGTCATCTGATCTTCATTCTTCTTTAAATTGATTTTATGTTTGAATTTTAAATGTTTGCCAAGCGACGATGTCGAACCTCCTTTACATTTTATAATTGTAGAACACTTATAACATTTAGCTGTTTCCGAGGCGACGTCTTTTACAAAAAAATTCCAAACGTTAGATTTTTTCGTACCCATGTTTACTGAGGATTGGAAGTAAAAAAATATATTAGTATATATATGAATAATAAATTATAACAAAAATATACATTGGTATAAAATATCTTAAATATTAGTTTCAAACTCACAGATATTTGCACTGCAACTTTTAGTTGTTAAATGAAATATAAAATCATAAACATTTTTTTATTATTTAAAAAATGAGGTGGTAACAAGAACATTTTATTTGTCCCAGAAATGATAGCAAAATATAAAATGCCCCGCGCTATTATTGGGTACAAAATAAGGAGCGAAATGTTCAAATCGATAAAAAAAATTATTACCGTTTGTGCGATCGATACTGAATGATATTTGTTATCGTTACTTATTTTTTAATATTTTACAACCTCGAAAATTAACGATAAATTTCGTAATTTTCATATGTAATAAAAAAAAATCAATTTTGTTTACAAAAATTTTATTTAATAATTATTATTACAAAATTATCCTAGATTTTTACTACAATACTTTAAATCTGAAATAACCAGTTATAAAATAAGATAACCAGAACATAATGAAAATATCATTTCAGTTTTTATAGCCAAAAAATCACAAAAAAATTACGAAACCTGTAGCCATCCTCTTGTGACCATCCACCAGGCAAAGTAGCAGATTCCTCTGCAATTATTTTGTTCGAAAGAGAACTCTGGTGGCACAGCTGCGTGAAGGACTTGACATCTCTCAATTCCGGAAAGTTTCTCCAAAGTCGTGTTGAAGGCTGTATTTGATCATGACACACACAAAAATCCTTATGTTATTAACTTTGACCTCACCATAGCTGACTTGACATTAGCTCCAGCATCAGTCACACATGTGAGGTATGACAGATTAGACAATCCATCAATACTAGAAATATTTTTGTCCACAAAACCTGCAAGTACTTCAGCTGTGTGACTACACATCAAAAATTGACACATAATAAGGAATCGACGTAGAACAAATTCTATACTACGTAGTGAATCGTGAGAGCTTGTTCCGGCTAGTCCATCCATCTGTCGAAAAAGACATTTTAAAATCAATCACCTGATTGATTTCATCCTAAGCAGTTGAGTGAAGTAACTGCAACTTCTTTTGACTGAGGATACGTGATGTCTTAACAGTTGCTTGCAAGATGTACCTTTCAATAGATTTCTTACAAGCAGGCCGATCAGCAGTTTGGAACGGAATATTGTAGAGAACAAAAAAATCAGTGAGTTTCCATTTTGTCATAACTATGCTTGAACCAAGTCTGATCAGCTATAATCGACGCTTCTTGGGTGGAGGAACTGAAAGTCTTGTGACACAGTGACGATATTTAATTCTGTATCCTTTTCGGCCTCATACTCGTCGTCTGCAGCAAGAGCAACTTCCAGCTCTCTAGCATCCTGATCCAGCTGCCTCTTAGCTGCCGTATCGGCTCGAATGACCTCGGCGTGTGCAGCAACGTGCTTCCTCTTTAGGTGAGCTCTCATGCCGGTCGTGCTGCCCTGATTTATGACGAGTTTAGTGCCACAGATGTTGCACATGATCTTGCCTTTCTTCGTTGCTTTGTCTGGCTCCTCGATAATAGTGAACTTTCGCCACAAAGCAGTAGTGCTTTGCCTCTTCTTCGATCTATACATGATGACAAATGATTCTGAAATTTAAATAAAAACGTTTATATCAACAGTAACAATTAAATAAACATATAAATCACATCACACTTCAAGAAATAACATTTGCATGACATACAGTTTTGAAAATTTATCTTCAGCATATATGCAATAGCGTTATTTAGGGTTTGGAAGCCCAGTGGGGTGATTGACCTCATGGCCAATGAGACTCAATGTGGAATCTAGTAAGTTTTTTATTACAATATTTACATATGTGCGATGGACGATTAATGGCGAGACGTTTTCGCCAAGTGGTGGTGAAGCTGGCGCATGGATGATGTCCGTGGACGATCCTCAACCGTTTTTGTAGCTGTTCGGGAGTTCCAGAACGTCTCTTCGCATCTGTCGTTGGAGGCGCAACGCGAATAACGTAAGTCTGAATTGAGATTTTGATTGAATAACGTTATATGAGTGATTCTGCGATTTCAACCAACTTCTTCATAATATAAAAAAAAAACTAGAGTTGGCAAAATATCAACCGGCAAATAAAAAATTGTTTATTATAAAATAAATGTAACGTTCTGAATTTCTAATTCGTTGTTTTATAAAAAAAATCGTTTTTAAATATTTTTTGTCAATTTTTTTATTAAATCTTTTTAAAAGACCACTATTATATTTAATTTTAAAACTATGTATTAGTAGGTAAGTTTTCGACAAACGTTATAAATTATTCATAATCGTTTAACTTTACATCATAACTTACGTTATTCCACAATTGAAAATGTTCATTCTTGACAAAATCCAAAATCGTGTTATATAGATACTAGTTAAGTTTGAAAAAACTTTCTGATGAATAAATTGTGATATATATTATAAAAATCCAAAAATCAAAGTATGTAAATTAATTTTTCACTTCCTGTAAAGTTGACTATTTACGTATTTAAGAATTACGTCATTCGCGTTGCATATTCAATTATCGATCATTATTGTTATTCAATCTATATGAAACGGAGACTTCGATCCTTCGTACAAAAGCAACTAACCAACGTATCTGAATTAATCCGCGTCCGCGCTTATTCGTAAGAGGCGGTAGTGGCGCCATCTAACGGTATATAGCCGTTACTAAAATTACACGTGACGAATTATTTTTAAATTAATAAAAACATATCCAGCATTACATACTAATTATTACATAGTTTTAATCTGTATGGATCAACTGCATTATTTCATTGAAATGGTAACAGAATCTGTGCTTTTACCGCACGTAAATGTACCGCGACAAGCAAGTAATAACCGGCCGTATCTGAATTAGCCCGCGTCCTTTCTTATTCGCAAAACACAACAGTGGTGCCATCTAGTAAACGGAACGGAAAATAAACGACTAACCTTGGGTTTCACATTATTCAAATTTTACAGAACATTGAATGTTTTAATCTAAAATGAATCAAGTCATATTAATAAATGTTGAGAGTACCATAAAATAAAAAAATGCAATACGCTTTCAATAGTTTTGATTTTATAATCTAATGCAAAAATTATTTCATTCTAACACATTTTCATTGATCAGAGACTATTTCGTGAAATGTAACTGTTTTTATTTGATAAGACACATATTCAAGAAAATAGTTTAGATTCTTTCTGATAATCCGAGTACAATGCGTCAGATTTAACAGTTGCATTTTGTAGTTAAATAAATAAAAAATATGTATAAAAAAACTTATTTCAAGAGAACTTTCAGTTTACACGTATGAATTAATAAATATTATATTAGCACTCATCAGACATACCCCTACAAAAAAAGAGGTATTATATAAGAGAACAACAAAAACAATTAGTTTATCAAAGTTCAATGTAACGAAAATGTATTTACTAGCAAAACTTTTGTACATCAAAAAACTCGATTCGATTAAGAGTTGTGAGAAAATTAACACAAATTCAATCAAAAATGGTTAGTTTTTGTGTTTAACCAAAAAAATGTGAATTTTAATACCTGCATACGAATATCCACTTACAAGGATTATGCCGCGTTTTAATTTACACTAATGATAAGTTATATATTTTTAATATAATAAATCTTCTCTTCACTTAATTTTAAATGTTTTATTAGAAGTAACATTTTCTCTTAATGTTTTACTCATTTTCTGAGATGTGTATAAATCGGAATTTAGCACTACGACTCATTCATATTATATCCTGTTTTGTATGTTTCAAATAGTCTGGGGTGAGTGGTTCATCATACAAATTCGATGGAAAAACTGCAATACAGCGCTATCCAGAAAAAATCATCAACCATCAACAGCATCAATACTATCAACCCAAGATTCAATGAAGAATTTTAAATCGTAGTTTATTTGAAATTGAGTATTTAATTTTTAGATTATAGTTGAATGTATGATACTCGTCTTATACATACGTATGTTGTATGTATGTACATAAAAGTTCTGTGGTGTCAATGACTATTTCAAGTCCATTACATAAATGCAGTAAATAAAGTTCAGAGCAATAACTACAGATTTTAATATCATTACAGTGAATTACGATATTTCGTTAGGAAAGTTTGATTTGATTTGAAGAAGGGTTAATTGATTTGCAAATATGCGAGTTTAGTATTAAAATCCTACATTTACTTGATTTTTTTATTAAAAAAATCAAAATGCTAGCGACAATAAGTTAAAAGAAATTGGTAACTTTGTGCAGCAAAGGCAGCATTTAAATATATATACTTAATTATACTTTGAAGTAAAACAAACCGATGAAAATGAGTACTTTGAGAAACACCGCATCAACTAAATAGTTTACGTATAAATGCAACTTCTTAACTAAACTCGTACGTCCAAATTAGTATCTGTATTTCGCATGAATCATAATAAATAACGTTTGTAAGACTATTTGCTATTATCAAAACTTATTTAGATCCCGCATGCAACTGGATACTAGATATTAAATTGGCAAAACTAAGATTGAAGAACAAGAAATGATTGTATAAGTATTCCTCTAAAGCAGGGGGGCCAAATCGCGGCACGGGAAATTCATCACTTCAAATTTAATTTCAAGTATTTTATGTACGAATAATAGCAACACAATTTCTTCACTCCAAAAAAATGTAACGTATTTATAAATCCAATATGGATACAACTTTGCATCCCGCAAGACTAGGGTTGGCAACCCCTGCCCTAAAGTCTACATCAAAAGCAACGCTCGACCCTTTCAAAATAAGAACATCTATACGAGCTCAAAAACAAGCCTAAATGAATACGACTATCCCAGACATATTTGCATTAGAAAGCCCAGTGAAATGAGAAAACCTAATCAGATGTTACTATCAAGGCAAATCCCGAAATAAAAACTAAAGTTTTAATCATTAAAACTATTTATTTTGGCAACTTTATATTCCACAGCACGCGACCCCGCAACGATTACAATTAATCAATATAAAAGATAACTATCCACACTTTGAGAAACGTCACATCCTTTTCAAAGTTAAACTATGCTTGGTAGCTAAATGGCGCAGAAGTCCAGTGGTAGACGACCCTTTTATCGACAGCCTACTCGTGCAATAATTGCAAATGGCACACTCGTCCCGTTTATTATCTTTAGTGAAATGCTTCCAAGCTTCAGACTTCTCTGGTCGTTTGTGAAATGTCCTATCTAAAAATTAACCCAATTTTAACATACGAATGCGACAGCAACGAACACCCATTTAAGTAAACGCGAAAATTACCTCTAACTGAACGGCAACCCCCCAGGCTAATAATTACTACCGTTCACTATACCTAAACCCCTTTATAACTACACTCACCAACACTTAACCTATTCACACTAACAAGGATCCTGAAAATGTAAGCATCAACGTTTGCATCGACTGGTTTTAATTTAACCTACACACAACATAACTGAAATTGAATATTTATTTCACTGGAGGATCTTTTATTGGGAAAATATTTTATTACATTACAAATCAAATTATACCGCACTAGTACAGTAGCTCTTCAGAATAAACCAAATACCGAATACCGCGTCCTACCCAGTTATCCAACCACCAACCATATAACCGGGTAGGCGACTTGATTACCACTACCACCGCGCATCAATCCAGTCGTCCAACCGCCTGCCTTTTACAACTGGATTTGCGACTTGTACAATACCATCACATACGTTTACCGCGCACTACCCAGTTGACCAACCACCCACCCTCATTCAACTGGATAGGCGACTTTAACGACGAACATTTCCACTCACAAAACATCTGAAAAATAAAACACCACTGAAATCAACCGCGTCTACCCAGTTGTCCAACCACCCACCCTCATACAACTGGATAAGACGACTTGTACCAACTCTCTAATTGCACTGTAGAACCTGAGAAATAAAATAAAACATTAATAACACGAAAACAGTTAACCGTACCAGCCTTCCCTCACAAAACTTTACCGTTAATCACTCTTACTGTATTACAGCAATTACCAGAGAACCACTCACTTCACTCACGGCACTGCGTCACACTATCACATTTATATTCTTAAAACAAAAATATGTGAACAGGATTTTATATACTTCATTGCGACCCCCAGCAAAGTCAATTGCCGGACATCTTTCAAGATAAAACAGAACGAGTGCACTCAAGAAGACTGCCGTCGGAGCCAACGGTGACGAGCCATTTTTGTTCGGTGAAGTTAAATAATTTTAAATTGAAAACAATGTGTGCGCATCTTTGGTTCACCTAAAAGAAATTCACCTACCTTATACAGCGCCTTCTCAATCCGCTATTCAAAAAAATACTATCGATACCTAGATATAAAAAAACCGAATAAAAATCGAGTCCCGCTAATAAGATTAAATAACGTATTGTGTATATATATATATATATACATAAAAATTCAACCCGGAATAAATTGTGAACCAAAGACGTGATGACCTCAGCTCCGACTGCATTGTCTTTAATGCCCGTCCCAATCCAAACCCGCCGAAGCATCGCAACCACGAGTCATCGTTTAAGACGATGAAGAATTCATGATCTAATCTTGCGTCGGCGAATCAGTCGTGGAACGCGGCAATGAAATGAATCGGATGCAAATCCTACCTTGTGCGTCGCCTACAGCCCCGCCTTCGCCAGTCGCTCCTGCAATTGTCGTATCGCCAGTAACAGATCCGTCGCCAAATCCTAAAAATCACATAATGAACCATTATAAACTAATCAATAACTCATTCATAAAGAACAGTTGCTTCAAATATATACTAACCAGACATTTCTAGGTTCGAGTCGTCTTCGCCGAAGTTGCCGTCATCGTTATTCGCGCCATCATCGTCCTCTTCCCATAATGCATCGTTAAATTCAGGTTCCATTTTAGGTGCTACAGCCGCGTTATCATCGTCCTCGCCGATTGTCACAAAGTCGTCGTTCGATTTGCCAGAAGGTCCAGGTTCCAACGGGTCGACGCATTTTCTCTTAGCGGGTGCGGGCTGTGATGCGTTTCCGGGAGTAACAGTGGGTCGATTCGGTCGTTTTATGGCTACGGGGTTCGGGGTCATGGGCTTAGAATCTATATCAGTCTCAGGTTTGACCGACTGCCGCTGCTGCGACGATCGCGGTCCGGGTCTGGGCGACGGCTTTGGCTTAGGAGTCGGCGGGCAGTCGTCGTTCTGGTTTCCGGTTAAACCTTTAACCTGAAGTTGCTCGGCCGTACTAATAAATGAGGCTAATTCTTCTTGCTTAACGTTAACTTCCCCTTGGTACATAAACTGTAGGATATCTTTTAATGTCGTATAACTAACGTCTTTTAAAAATACTGAAAATTGAAAAAAAACAAAAATCAGTATCGCATATACCTAAGCGATAAACAAACATATTTGAGATAACTCACCTATAGGATGCTGCGTAGGATTCATTTTAAATAAATCCTGGAAATAGGGAGAGCAGACGGATAAAACCATTTTATGCGCCTGCAGCATCCGACCTTCCGCCGCTAAGGTGACGTCAACAAGGTCTCCGCGGGATAACAGCCCGTGGAAACCCGTCGACATATTCGAATGGAAATTGTTCCAACATAATGAGAATTGCTCGTCCGACGCCATGGCGGACTACTTTTCTAACGTTCCCTGAAAACAAACAAAAATAAAATTAGATATGTGAATAAAAACAGCAGCCATTTTGAAACGACGCGCGCCGCCATCTTGAATGCTGGCGTCAGTCCGCCATCTTGATCTCTTAATTTCTGTCCAAGACCGCGATGTGAAATAAATGCGCCGAAACAACGAAAGCAACCGATTGACACAAATCTTGCTATCCAAAACAGCGGATGATTGTAGATATGAAAGATGTTGGCGGATGACGCCATGGCCGCCATCTTGGACGCGACCAACACCGGGCGAAAATAAACCATAAACGACCCTAAAAACAACTAGACCGCGACCAAAACCACGCAAAATCTGGAACATACGTTATGAAATGACAGCCCGTCGAAGATCCGAACGAAAATAACGAAAATCGCGATATATGTCAGAGCGGCGAATTATAAAATAAACACTATAATTACTCACCTATTAACGAGTAGTGTTTATCGTGTCTCCGGCAGACATTGAAAAGGCTGAGCGGGCCTAATTATAGAGCAGCGCGACACGCGCGTACCGGAGAAGGATCGGCGAGCGAATGGAGACGACGCAGAGCGTTTTCGACTACTTGGCACCGCGTCTCGAATCCATTAAAGTAGTTTCACTTTTAAAAATACAAAACGTTTTTTAATCACAAAATTAAGCTTATGACATACGTTATTTATTTTTTCTACATATATAATTATCTTTTTTATATTTATTAATAATTTATTTCAGATTTTAGTTTGATGAGAAGTTAGCCTGAATGAATTCACTAAGATAGGGGTGTAGCTTTCGTTGCAATGAAAGTAAAAATATCCGTAAACCAAAGGGATTCGAACAAATGACCGACATGCCCGTTTAGCCGAAATGGAAAAATACCCGACAAAACATACCTATAACGCTTATTTTATTAAAGCTTAACATAAATGAACTGCAAACGTGTAAATTAATTTTTGTGTGATTATCTGCATACCTTTATATATCGTAATATCAAAGCTTTTAATAAGCATTTAAGAAAATAATAAACTATGTTCAATTTCAAAACAGAATCAACATACGGCGATCATCACTCATTATGTTCTTTAATAAATATTTTTTTGAAATGCGTCGCATATAAATAATAAAAGTAAGATTCTTAAAACCAATATGATGTTTTTTTATTAACAAAAACATCATATTGGTTTCAAAAATTTTGAAAAACTTCATTGCAAAATATATAAGACGTACTAATTTTGATTTTTTATTAATTTTTTTTATTTTACTACGTTTATTCAAAAATGTTCAGTTAATTTAAAACAACTTCAAAACCCTTGCTATAAAATAAATTGAAATAAAAAATCAATTTTTATTTATATAGTTTCCTATTAAATTTGTATTAAAGTATTTATAAAGATATAACTGTTTTTTCAAACACGTAGTTATAATCAATTCTCTATAAAAGTATTCCAAAAATATTGACAAATAATATATTTGTAATAAACTAATTTTAAAAAAAATAATATAAATTGCTTTAAATCAAAAGCATTAGTATTTTTCAATGTATACTATGAAAAAGGTAAACTCAAATATTCAGTTTAATAAAGAAAATGATATTTAATTCATAATTTAAATTTAAATTAAACCAGCTTTTGCTGCCCCAAGGTTGCATAAACAAAAATAAATATAATTTTGACATGATTAAACGTGAAACTAAAAAATCAAACTAACTAAAATGTACAACCATGTATACCAAAGGAAATTTATAAAAACACATTTTAAAATGAATTTATAGTGTTTTCTTGTTTTTTCTCAATTCTCGTCAAACAAATCGTTTTAAATTCCTTCTTTGAAAATCACATATCAACGTACTTCGAATGATCAAAAAGTCTCAAAGTTGGTCCAACGTATTAGTTAAATATAAGTACTGAAACTGCTCTAGTCCTTAACAAATCTTTTGTTGGGATGAAAATTACGTACGTTCACATACCTTTTAAGAAATTATATAAAAAATACTATTCAGATCATGTATCAAACATTATTATTTGCTTATTAAAATTAAGAACGTCGGTATTTGGCAGGTTAAACTAATGCATCACGATGGTCAAAAACAAACTAAAACATATAAATCCGTATTACATCGATTATAATACGCATGTTTTTTCGTATTTCATTGTCTCTGTATTTGTGATGCTTCTTATATGATATGGCTTCTTACAAGAGTAAATGGTATTTTCCCGTGAAAGATGTCGTTCGTGCACAAAATATGGATGGATGACGACTGAGCTGATGAAATATTAGCTAAAATCCAATCTTTCATCAGACGCCTAGTAGTTTTACGTAACCACAATCGGATGGATTCGCCCGGCACCGGGCCGGCGCCATTTACAAACCCTTCACACGTGGCCGGTCTCTGGCCGGTTTCTTTCCAACCCGGCCCATACCCCGTCAACTGATGCCAGTCATTTAGGATGAACGGCTTCACATAAGTTCTTCCACGCATTAAGCGTTAGGTTTTTAGTTTTGTATGTATCTATAGGACCAATTAACCACAGGACGGGGTGGTATTCTACTAATATAATTAAAATTTTGAAATCTATTTCTTCCGCTATTGCCTAAACACGAGGAATATATATAATATTTTACTACAAGATACAACAATCACTGTCAACGGCTGACTACAGTATAGCTGAGTTTCAGTATAATTACATACACCACACTCAACCCGGTACCCGGCGCCGGACAGTTGTAGTGAGCGCGGCCGGCGACAACCCGGCAACCAGCGTCTGGCCAGCGCCGGATGGATTCGTCTGGCACGTCTGAAATGATAAGTATTAGCCCATACAACACCATCCCCACTATACGGCGCCGGCCCTATGCCGGTGGAATCCATCCGGCACGTGTAAAGCTACACTCTAGCTATATGTTTTGGTTTTTGAATTTTTGTGCTAGATCTGTTTCCATTGAACTATATGTAACCAATGAAAACCACATGCCGCTCGTTTATCTTATTTGGCTGATTTTTTTATGATATGTTTTTATATATTATATAACTAAAAGTGTTATTTATACATATATATATATATATATTTATTCGTATGTCATAATTTGAAAATATTTTTTGGTAAACAAAAGTCCACACCTGTAAATCAATAGGCTAGGATATGCGCGCGCAGGCGGAGTAACATCGCCGACGACGCCACCGACTCGCGGTGGCGTCGACGCAAACCAATTCCACCGCGTCTGAAAATGGCGTACCCTTCCTAACCGCCGTTTTCAACGAGCGTGACGCCGACAAAACCATGCACTCTTTTACGATTTTAAAATCGTTTTATCGATTATTTTTACAGAAAATTTGATTATTTAACAACGCGTCGTCGCTAAATGGCTTTTTTCTATTAGCTATGTTCCTCTGTTTGAAACGAACGCCGGCCGCCGATCGTATTTTTATGCATTTACAATAATTTGGAGCATTTGGCCTTCAATTATAGCCTATATTGATTAGATATGAAGTTATCTAATATCTGCATATGTCGTAGCATCGTATTTACAATCAAAATCAACGAAACACGACAAGACGCCGGCGTTTGCTGTCAAAACAAAGATTTGCGTTGCGAATCGATTATGTTTTTACAGTAATCTTCTTTGTTTTGATTATGTGATTTTCAACGCTTGATTCAATGTTCAATCTTAATCATATCCTGACTTGAACGTATCATTATCTATTAATCCACCATAATATTTAATGGATAATCAATTTCAAACCCCTAATGCTTAATTTTATCAATTGATAATATATCTTTATCAAACATGAATTATTTAGACAAAGGTTTTAACGTAATGGCGTGTATTAAGAAGCGTCAAAAGCTCTCTACCATATGGATGCACAAATATCGAACTACATATTTCGTATTTCTACTATATTCTACTTTGTTTTTTAGAAATCACTATGTAGTATTATTTTAGACATCCAATCTTGATGGCCTTGAAAATGTACGCTACTAATATCTAAAAGATTCCCACACGGGTTTGCAGTTGAAATGCTAAAAATGGTCTAGTAGAGAAGGCAACGTAAGAAGGTGCCACGCCTCAAACAGAAATACATGTTTATTTCAAATAGTTCCATAGGTATTTCTCCTTTGTAGTTTGAATTTAAAAACTATAAATTATGATAAGAAAATATCACTTGACACAGGTAATTGGCTAAAAAATATATGTTGAGAAATATTCATACTGTCATGATGGCCGCCATTTTGATGGTCTACATCAGGGCTTACGTAATCCGAATATATGAAGTGTCATCGGTAGAATATATTGGTAAATGTCTTAAAATTCTGTAAAATCACTAAAAAATTCATTCATATATAAAGACTTTGTTTTAAAAACAGAAAGAGTTATGTGTATAATGTAAGGTGACCAGATTTTGAAAATATCAAAGGACACTAATAATAAAAAGGCCATCTCAGAAATTTTTGTTCGAGTAGGACAAAAAGCACAAATTGACATATGACCTTAAAAAAAGTCATCACGGAAATCTTTGTTCAAAAAACATCTTGAATTTTTTTGGCCGAATAGGATAAAGGAGGGCAGATTGCCGTGGGAGCTAAAAATGACATTTCAGAAATTTTACATTTTTGTTTAAATGCATTTCTAGGAAAAATTTTGTTTAAATGTCATCTCTAGAATTTTTTGAGGAGAAATTGCTACGGGAGACCAAAACACAATAACGGTCATTTTAAAAATGTATGTTCAAGGATAACAAAGAAGGACGTAACGAGTAAAATCCATCTCAAAGGACATCTGGTCACCTTATATAATGACACATATTAATTGAAGGCCGTATTAATTATATATATGGCACTGATATTATAGAATTTGGTTTCAGTCTGGAGTCCTAATACTTACTTAGTAGTTGATAAATCCAATACGATTAGTCAACATACCTTAGCTATAACCTTATCATGATCTACTCTAAACATAAATATAATATTTACATATGGAAGTATTTCTTTCCAAATACATAAAACATAATTGACTGACCAATTAGGCAACAAATTGTAATGATTTATGAATTTATTGCGTTGCATTTTTTATATAATTAAAAATTTTCAAGTTAGTTATTTATTACATTTCTATTGAAAAGTGTTCACTTATACTTAAAGTAACCAATCTTAGATGTTGATCGGTTATGCTCGTTTGATTTTTGCTTTTGTAACCAATGGAAAATACCATAATAATAAAAAAGTGTATAAAAAAGTTGAAGGTAAAGGTTAAAGGTTTCTCTTATAAATCATGTGAATATACTGATTTAATACACTCATTGGAAATGTTGCACTTTAATTTAATCACAGTTTTCCTATAAAATGCATTTATTTATACTAAATGGTATTTCCACATACCTAGTACGAAAACGATCAATTCGTGCAATAATGAATACATTTATATGTCTGTTCTTTCCAATTCGTATCAAAGATCGAGTTGAACTATTGTAGATTTGAATAACAGTTTTAGCTAAACGTAATGGGACTGCTGAAAGAAAGCGGCTATTTTTCGGGTTTTTAAGGGTTGTCTCGGGCGATTCGGTGCATCTTCGTTTAGCTAAGCTCTCGTTTATTCATATTTTATTGTCATATAAAGTATATAAAATAAGTAATTCAGTACAGAAGTGTTTGGCTTGTATACGTCCAGATCCAATCTCGATGATTTAGGGCGAAATCTAATTGTTATAGAGCATTCACGATTTTGCGCCGACACGATTTTGTTGCTTTTGCCGTAGATTTTTGCCTTCTGAAAAGTGATAATTGTTTTTGCGTCCTCCTATTGACAAAAAATCGGTTTGAATACACTTTGACAAATACTCTCATATCAGAAGTACATAGTAATATCGGTAAAGATGATATTTTTAAAACATAGTTTAGTATCCAAGTGCAGACGAACTATAGAGCAATATGCGAGATGCGACGTCTGTCTGTACTTCCTCTTCGGCTTATTTCTCCCTGAGATATGATTTGGTTTAGTTTGTATTTTGAACTTATGAAAGTTTTAAAACTATAATTAGTTTAAAACTTCCACTTGGGTATGAACATCAAATAGAGGTTTCGCAACTGTAAAATGGGTTTCATATACATTTTAGAGCAGTATATAATTTCACTAGTGCTTATCAATTAAATTATATTTTCGCTAATAAAAATATGTATCTAAAGGTGAAAATATATTTGCACTTATGGATATGTGATTGAAAAAAGTCTTTTATGTTAAATTTCATTTGATATTTTTTCATTATTTGTTTTAAATAAAATGTATTTGTACTATGTTCAGAAATCATAATCAGTAAGCAGCAATTAACAAAAACATATATTGGTCAACTTTTACCAAATACGCCATACACTTTGACAAGTTCATTGTTTTACTGATATCCGTACGGATGACTTTAAAAAGGCGTACATTTGAGAATACCGATTCTTTTGAATGGTCAATACATTATTTCCAGATAAATTATATTTTTGAATTATTTTAGTTTTCAGTTTTCGTAGAAACTTCTCTGACATGATTTTTTTCATATGGAACATACAATTGGATAGAAAATAATGAAGTGGACGCCATAACAATAACACAAAGAAAATTTTATGTATGAAACACTTTAGTAACGTATGTATTTATATTATTTATATACATATGTATTCATCATTATTCTAGTCAAATGGTTCAAAAGCAAAATGTATTTCTTCCCATGTTTTCTTTTTGTCTGTATGAAGCCAAAAAAAGATAATATTACGAGGGGTAGAAACCAGACAGGGTCTTCTGGTGAGAAGGGGGCGGTCGATTCAGCTAGGGCTGCGCCATCGATTGCGCCCCAAGCGCTTTTACCAGGGCGCACGCTCAACCTTCACATCAACTTGAAATATAACATCGATTTTTCTTGCTTTCCTTTTCTGATACAACATCCGATGCTTCCCACTATTGACGAACGAGCCCCGGGAAACTATTATTATATATTATATAATTTTTTCCCTCTCTCATTAGCGTATCTACCCGGCAACAGCCCAGGGTAGCTCGACACACACACACACACACACACAGTCTACAAGTCTACACAAAGGGGTCGCTTGTAAGGAATGAAAACGACAAGAGGGTGAAAATGCACAAAGGCTGATTTGGCATTCTGACGGCGAGCTTAGCTCCTTCCCAAACATCTGTCCTATTCATTTATCTCAAATTTTTTTGACATCAATCTTAATATAACAAAGATGTTAATCACAAATACTATATGCCTAATTTAAAGCCTATAGAATAACTGTTTAGCTTTACTATAATCCATCCCTTCGTGAATCCTTGAGTTTCATAGTTTACACTGAACGTACCCCCAGTAATTATAATGCTTATTCGATGCGAAGCTATGAGTATTGTTTAGACGTGTCTCAACACTTAGTTTTTTGATATTAAATATTTAATGGCCCTCGAAAGTCTGCGTGACTTTTGTTTTTACGAGATTCTGCGTGACAATTCTTGGGTGTTCTGAAATGGCAATTTCACCAAAGTTTTGCTAAGCTAAACCTTTATCGTTTGCAACTTTCAAAATTCCAATGTTTAAATCTACACTATTGTAAAGAATTTATTATTATTATTATATATTAAAAAATCTTAATATTTCTATAAAAAAATACACTTTATCATACTTTTTATTGAATTAAAATCACTGTGATAAAATATAAATATATACTTTTTAATTAGATTTTTATGATCGATTATGATATAGTATATAATTGAAAAAATTGTATTACAAGTATTACAAGAAAATCAAAATATTTTTTAAGAAATATTCTGTAATCTGACAAGCGTAAGCCCAATTCGTTACAACGGAGTAAATATGTACCAAATGGGTAAGGTAATCTGACATAAGTAAGTAATTACCTACCTTGTTATATATGTGTCACCGATATCTAGACTTTTCAGTCTGGGAACCGGTGACATCTATATAAACAGTTATAAAGTATATTATGTGTATTTTAATTTATAATCAATATATGTCACATTGCAGGTGGGGCAAATTTTTATGAATAACGCATTTTAAAAAATAAAAATACGTGACTCGAACCCGCGACTTCTGAAATACCAGTCTAGATCTTACGGACTACGCTATTTCGACCTTTTCAGCAGACAGATGACGACAGGTGGCAATTAGACACATACTGGGTCATTACAGTAGTATTGATTGAATTTATAAGTAATAATTACATAGCTATTGATTGTTATAAAATCGATCGTCGGACGAAGCACCGCCGGTCGATGTCAATGTTGCCAGAGTGCATCAAACAACCTCCACAAATATAAATATTGGACATTCAGTTAATAATTCTAATGCTTTAACGTGAATAATAAATGGTCAGTAAAATATAGATTGCCGTTATTAGTCGTTTATACCGAAAATTTAAAAAACAAATTATGTTTCTAATCCAACTTTAGTTTCCTAACTTTTATATAAAAAAACCCCCACAAATTTAAGGATATTTTCGATTAGATTTTTATGTAAGATGATACGCTAAATTTAAATCTTTATATAAGTGGCGTTTAATTTTATAATAATATTTAAGTGATTAAATATTTGTAGCAAGCAATTGCAAAAAAAATATTTCAGGGAAATAAGAAATATTAATGATAATGATAAGTTTTTTTGTTTCGCAACAGTTGAGACGGGTTGTCCGTGGGTGCATCCATAGGCGGCAGGCGTTCTCGAAGTGGGTTGCTCTGAATTCCGTCAAGCTGGATCAGTGGATGAGAAGAGAGAAGCGGCAACTACTGCGATCTTTTCTCTTGGTTGCGGACCAAGTCTCTTGAAATTCTGGTGCCTTGAACTCCAAATGTGGATGTTCAAGGTATGTACCCAAACCTCAGACGAATTATCCGGGGGGAATTGATTCTTGGTTAATATGGCCCCAGTATTTATATTCATGGCGCTTCTATTGTAGCTTTTGTGATCCAACCCTTTTTGATGGGACAACCAATTATAGATGGTGATGAGTTGCTTTGAAATAAATTGCAGTTGGCCGATAAAGTAGACTAAAAACGGTTGCACGCATTATCTATTCTAAAGGCAAAAAAATATTTAATATTATATGATTAATGGCGCGTATTTTAATCCGTTAAGTGGTCTCCCACGGTGTTTCTTAGTAGCAAAAATCTTGGTTTACTGTGTTATTACTACAATTACGTCATGAGCTTATTGTAGCGACTGTTTTTTAAATATTTATCAAAAACTCTTTTAGAATATTTGAATCGAACGTGTAACATTTTGTACTATAAGAGTTTATCTAGCTTATTTTTTGCAACATTTACTTCAACATTATTAATAGCTTTTTAAAATAAATGCGCACCTCAATATATTTTTTTAATCAATAATTTTACAGTCGTGCTCGTGTACACCATATTTTCCTCATGGGAATTTTACCTCGTCAGTATTTTATATTAATTTCATAATTACAAATAGTGATTCATTTTAACTCTGTATTGTTTATGATATAAAATAAATGGCAAATATAGTCTTGTATATACAGAAAATACATATTAAAAATACAATATATGAAGATGTAAGGCTGGCTCACTTATTAGGTACATCTCATATCAGCTTTTACAATATTACATTTAGTAATGAAGCCCTTGCATGTGTTATGTACAACATAACGGAATTAAAATATTTTTAGTGTATTACATTTGTTTTTATGTGCTATAAAATAATAAAAAATAAAAAATGCTCAATCGTCAACAATTAAGAGAAACAAGACAATATAGTGTAAAAGATTGGACCACACAAAAGCCCTCGTTACGACTAGAAAAAACGGATTCATATAAATAACACGTAAGTGTTCTCCGATGCATTGAAAGAATATTTCTTTGTTGCGAAACGACCCTGCCGGCAAATTTGAAGACACCGCCAGCCCGCACACAACATATGGTCACGGACTTTAGATTTAGATGAAAATTAGATTATAAATTACTGAGTAAAAAAAGATATTCGTTTACCAAAATGTTTACTTTGATGATACAGCAAATTAAATCAATATCAAACTACGTAACACCTGCGTTCCTCATGACTGAATAAAGTTCATGTACCCGAGCGTCTTTATTTTGGCAGCGTTGGGATACGATTCGCTGAGTTCTCGCAGAAAGTTGTACGTCGCTAAGCATTTCTTCAAACTACTGAAAGATCCAGTTTTGGGTTCCAAAACGTCTTCGAGAGTCACGATCGCGTCCTCTTTTAATGCCCGTTAGAGCCAGGACGTTCGCACAAGTTGACTCACCAATAGCTATCGCCATACGGCTTCTTAAAACGATCTGTTTATTTTCAACTACAAGGAGCTGGCCCTGTTCGTATCATTTAAATTTAATATTTTATGTTTTTTTTTCTTTCTTACTATGTACTATTTTTTGTTTATTTTTTTATCTAACTTGTATTATATTTTTTGTGTATTCTAATAATTCTATTCATTGTTTTTTTATCATCGTGACGCATTAGGCTAACCTGTTAGATTTGGATTGTCTTAATTTAAATAAATACATATAGAATACATCAACTTTAACATACGCACATATAGCAGGTTGATCCAAAATTTTTTCCGAACTTTTTCTAAAAATATACACAGATTAAAGGTATCTACGATTTTTTTTTATTAATCGAACATTTGATGTTTTTAATTATTTAAAAAAAATCAATTAAATGGACACCTAGGGACTTTTTGTACCCGCCGAACCTATCGATGGCTTTTTCGTACTTTTCGGGAAGTATCTCAGCTATAACTTGTCAGATGTTGGTTTTTAAGTGCTCAAACGTTTTGGGTTTATCGGAGTAGACACGACTCTTAGCGTAATCCCACAAAAAATCTAACGGCGTTAAATCGCTTGGCCATATCACCAAAACATGAAATAATGCAACTTGGGAAATTTTCACGCAAAACATTCAACACTCCACCAGATGTGTAGCAAGTTGCGCCGTCTTGTTGGAACCACGCGTCTTCCACGTCAATATCTTCAATTTTGTGTTAAAATAATCGGTTATCGTGCGCCTATAGCGCTCACCAATGACAGTTACAGTTCGACCTTCATTGATCTCAGAAAAGTAAGGTACAATGACGCCGCCTGACCACAATGCGGCAATATCACTTTTTGGGCATGTAATTCTCTCTCGTGAATCACTTGAGGATTTTAGCCAGCTTATACCAGAGAAGTGAAAATGTGCTTTATCAGAGAAGAAGATTTTTTTAACTTCCTGCTGCTCTTACATCCTCTTATGGTATATCGTTCATGTGTTTTCACAATTTTATAAGGGTGTAGGTTTAATTCTGATTTTTATCTTTATTGTTTATATAAATCCTAATTGAATTATTTATTGTAAATAAATCCGACTTTGTAAAAAGAAAAAAAATTGCAATCTAATAAACAGTTTATTTTTTAGAAATAAAATAGTCACCCTACTGCTTTATTGATTTTTAAGAATATTAGAGCCACGCGGTAATAGTCTTTAAATACAAGGTTCTAAGGTTGATTATCAAGTAGCATGATGAACGACAGACAATGGAATGACGGTTCGTTGTATAAAAATAGGGTTGCCATAAATGCGTAAGGAATAGTAAGAAAAATGTACACCAAGGATTGTTTTAGAAAGATGTTTACAGATACATTAGTTGCAAGTAGGATTTGCAATACCGGTGATACCGGTTGTACCGAAAAAAAATTTTTTTTTCCAATCCGTACATCTTATTTGTCGAAGAGCAGTATTTACGTTTTTTAAAATTTAATAACAATTCAACACGAGTAGAAATAAATAAATATACGAGAGATAAATCTTTTGGAAATAAATATTATTGAGATATTCCAAAATAAATATTAAATATGCAATAATTACAATAATAATATATAAATAAATCACATCTTAATCACATAAATATCATTTAAGGTTTGAGAACCTTAGGGGTGTGACTTCGTATCTAGTAAGACTCTGGGTGTAATCTAGTTATAGTTTTATTACATTATATTTACATATGTTGCGATAGACGATACATGGCGAGATGTTTTCTCCGAGTGGTGATGGAGAAGCTAGCGGAGGGATGATGTCCATGGACGATTCTCAGAGTTCCGATTGGTGTGGCAGCGACAGTGTTTTCTCCGAGCGATGGTGGATAAGCTGGCGGCGGGATGTGTGAGTCCATGATCGTATGTTGCCCGTGGGTGACGGGCGTCTGCTGGTCTCTTCGAGTGTCTGCCTGAGTCTTCGAGTTGCTGCTGGAACAAAACTCGTGTTATTTACGTGGTCATATCGAGGGCTTTTGTGTGGTCCATCCTTTACGATATTGTCTTGTTTTCTTGTTGATGGATGATCATTTTGGTCACAGGTAATTAACGCTAGCTTTGAGATAAACACCCTTTAAAGAGTGGGCATTTGTGTGAGGTCGCCACAATCACATAAATCTGTTTTTAGAAAAAAATATGTCTCATTTTAAATAAACAGATTTACAATTTGCTACGCACTTCTTTCTCGTAAGGTTCTTTTGGATAATCACAACTGACAAAAAATTATGAGTAATATAGGAATATATTTAATTGAAATAAATTGGCTGGTGGTGCTCTGCCCCCTGGTATAAAAACTTACGAGGCATCCAGGAGTGGTTGATGAAAGACGATATTTCGTCAAAATTTATGTTTTCTTAGATTTATTGCTAAAAAAAAGATTTGCTGCCCGCATTTTTAAAAAAATTTTTGCAATGTAATGCATGAATGAAAGATTTTTGTATGTAGCCGTATAATTGATTTTTGTTAGTACTTTTAGATAACACAGTAAAGGATTAGCGCAAAAAGTATTTTTAGAAGAACCCGAATGTAAGGAAGATTTTTACCGATATTTTTAAAAAAATAATATTTTCTTAGACCTATTGTCCTAGAAAAACCCCGCATTTAAAAAAATATTTTAATACACAATAAAGGATCAGAACATTTTTAGAAGTACTTGAATCTTAGGAAGATTGTTTAAACACTTCTTATTATTTGAAACACGAAATAATATCAGCAACTTAAATCGGAATTTGACCAGCTTGTTTATTATTTAAAAAAAAAATTAACATAAGAAGACGACAATATTTACTACATGTTCATTCAACATCTTAAAGAAAATGTTTCGACTCTTGGAATCGTTTGATTTTTTTCGCGAAATTCGCTTATGTATTAACGTTCAACAATATATTACAGCATAAATTTAGCAATGATATATTCAGTTTGACTTTGAATGAATGAATATCTATCAGATAAGCCGATTAAATAACATTTAAAGAAACTAAACATGACAATTAGGTACAGTTGTAATATAATTGTAATGTAATAAAAAACAATTTAAAGTCAAACAAAAAAATCTTTGAGTCAGGAATTTCTACAATATATAATTACCCGTGCTGAATGTTAACATTGTAAACATGAAAAGGGATAATGATATTATTAAAATATTTATTATATTAAAACAATAATTTCCCGGGTATTCAAATGCTTTCGTTTTGCTAATCAATAAATATTATAAACATACGAATAGTGCTCGGATAATTTTTTCGTGTTTTTTTAATGGAAATTAATTATAATAATACTGTTAATATCGGTAATACCGGTATTGAAAATCCCGGTATTATTGCAATTCTTAGTTGCGAGCTAAAAAAAGATGACCAGTGGTTTCTGTAAGTTCGGGTCTAAAAAAATGAACAGTGAACATATGGAAATACAAGATAAAAACAGGATGGAAATAAATACGAGACAGGAGAGTAAAATACGGTGACTGTACTGTAAATATAGGATCGAACGAAATCTAAGACGCAAAATTTTGTTTAAAAATATATGAAATATGTAATGACAGTTTGATAAATATAGAGCTATATTTTAAATTTAAATAATCTGGCAAGCTACATACTATTCGAAGTATTTTATTAAATGTATAGAATAGGCCAAAAGCCCCTTAACTATTTAATAACTAGATAACTTTTACGAAGTTATGTATACCTATACTTTATTTTAGATTATGAAATAAAAAGCTTAGGAAATATATTATAGATAATTTACGATGTAATTGCGACGAAACTTATTTAATTGTACTTAAAGCAACAAGAAATAACGAAGTATTTTTCATTAAATTTTTTTTTTAAAACGATTGAATATGCTTTGTAAGAATAAGGACAAATTTTTGATATTTACTTACTACTTATTATGTCAGCAATGACTCTTTTCCACATTTAACGGAAAGTCAGTACATAGTGTTCAGAACTAATATTAAAAGTAATTCCTAAAAATAGACATTCCCTGTTTTTAGAAAAAGGTCAAAAACAATATGTCTACCTTGATTTGAAAACGAAAGTTGGGTATTCGGTGGTTTGCTTGCACCCGTTTTTCGTGTGGAATTCTAGTCACGTGAGATCCCTTCAGCCTTTACCCAGTGCCCTATTGACATTGAAACGTTTCTCATGAATATGCACACGACGTGCCCTGCATGGATTTATCTCGGCAGCATTTCCTGAACTGGGTGACGTCATCGAAGGCGGTGGTGCTTGTGTAAATATTTACACCGACAACAATGTGTGTCAAATTCGATTTCTATTTCGAAATTACCGTCGTTTCGGTATTTCCCTACAGATTGATAATGGCCCACACCTGACAGAAACGCAAACACATGTATCATATATTATATCTACATACATATGTACATAATAATTAAGCGTTTGTATTTTGTACTCAATTAGGTATTCTCAAGTAAAATGTCTGCAGTACTCGATTATACTACATTATTACATTTATGGTAACCCGGATCGAAAAGCAAGGGTAAAAGTAAAATGATGTGAAGGGTGAGAATGGAACGGATCATTTTATTTTAATTTTACAATTTTAAATAAACAAAAAAAAACTGTAAATATTTAAAAATATGTATGTTTTGAAAAAATTTAAAAAATGGAAAAAAAATTATGAGTTAAATGTCCAGGGTCGGCCCTTGCTTATTTAGCGCCCAAATAAATACAAAGTTGCCCCCTCTCCCCGCATATTATCAACCCATTACATTTAAAACATGAGCTGACAAATATTTAAAAATCACTTTACCATTAATTATTTTTCGCAAATAATTTTAAAATTTTAAGTATTTCAAATTAACTAAAAAAATTTTTTAATTTATAGTACATCAAAATAAGTACATAGTACTTGTTTATTATATTATAATTATTTAATAAATTTACGCATATAAGACCTAAAAAATAGTAGATCAGCATTATGTCGGTTAACGTTTTGTCGTGACATCTTACAGACCTGTTCGACGGCCAGTGCTTGATTTGCTGTGATAACCAGTTGATATCCTGCTCTCCTCTGAACTGATCTGTCTTAACTGCACAGTAGCAAAACACCAAAAAATGACGAGGTACACCTATAAAAGTCTTATTCTTCTCGATGTCGCGGTAATACACCAACCATGGACTCACGAAGCGACCAACAATAGCGGTTCAACAAATTTGTATATGATATATACTATGTCATCAGTTCAAAAAAGTACAAACAGGATTCCAATTCTCGTTCCGGGTCAAACCAGTCAGTACACTTCAAATTAGTTTAGACACCAAAAAATTGTTAACAACGTCGGTGATGTCACAAGTAATCAAATTAATTCCGTGGAAGTGCTTAAAAGGGAACTGATGCAATATGAACAGTTTATGATATTTAAGTAATGGCATCATTATAGACAATACTTCACAAGTGTGTACCTAAAGTTTGTTCACTGCTGCAAAACGAATCATTGCACCCTTCACGGAACGGAGTAAGAAAGTTTTCTGTGTCAGATTTGAGTAAATTACCGGTTGATTTGCAAATTGCAAACGATTCACGCGCGCGAATATCTATCTTACAAAATCAATCTGTGATATCTTGTAAAAATATATTATTTTGCGAGTCAATATGATTTGCATAATGTGATGACAGTATTTTTTAGCATTGCAAAAGAAAAAACCTATAAAGTTGATCTAGAATATAATATAAAAATCTAGATTGCTTTGTTGTTTTTACGCCAGGAAAATACAATATTGAAGTTATTCTAGATCTAGAACATGTAAGCCGAACATTCGTATGATAAATTTCAGTTGAAGAAGTCACTTTTGAGTAAAACATTAAGTTAATGAATAAGTAATATATTTATGGATATAACTAAGCCAACAATGTGTCATATCGCCAAACTTGACATAAAAATGTAAGTGTTTTGTTGACTAATTTAATGAAACTGCTTTGTAAGAATTGTTTTGTAAACGATTGTGCTGATAAGGTTTATTTTTATTGCTACAGGGCAATACAGGTAACATTAGTGCCCTCGATTTTTCATTTTTCTAATTAATTTTGATGACGTAGTAACGTCAAGGATCGTGTTGTAAATATGATTCATATAGTAATAGAAAACGTGATTCATTTGCAAATTCGCTGTGGAGCGTTTTACAAACGAATGATACACCGTTCAGAAACAATACAATTACATATTCATAAATCACATTCTTATTATTATTATGCTAATGTCCGATATAAACCATTTTTTTTTGTTTTAGCACTTCAAGGTCTAATAAAATATTAAATATTTCGATAATGAGTTAGTGTTTTTTATATAATGCTGATAACATCTAAGTATCTCTTATTAATAAATTATCAATGCATCTAAAATCTAGATTTAGATCACATGACATGCGTGTGACAAATTACGTTTCTGATTTGATAAAATTAAAAGAATTATGTAATAGATACAATATGTAAGAACCAAATAATCTGTTATGATTAAACTTGGTTTAATATTTTTTGCTATTTCGCGAATAATTTTGTCATATTAATATATATGTACAACCTATTTCCGTGCATTGTATCTATGAAGAGGATTGTAAACCAGTATCTTCTTTTTAATTATGTAGTACGAAAAACCCAAATGGGTTTTACCAGTGTTTACCATGTTCCATGAAAGAAGCTTTAAAAAATAAAGGTCGATTCATATCTACCTCGGTACCAAGATAATATCCGCCTTACTTTAACATTTGTTTCATAATTAAATCACTCATTCGTTTTTACTGAATTGCCAAAAACATTAACCTTCTTTGAGCTTATATATATATACAAATATTGTTCAATCAATTTATTTTAACTTTCTCCATAAACATATGTATGTAAATTTTTAGAACGGTATTTTTACAATACAAAAGTAATAAATATTATAATGTTTTTTATTGAAATGTTTTTATTAGCAATATAATGCAAGTAATTCATTAATTAAAGTTATCTTTGCAATCTTTATTTTAAAGACATATATTTATCGCCCCACACGTTTTACGTGCAAAATATTAAATCAGGCTTTTTTGTTTTGTTTTTAACTTATATCTAAAAGGATACTCGTGCGTCGCCGGTTGCAAATTGCAATAACAACATTGTATCGTTCATATATAAACAGTGTCGGTTAGCAAGTGCCAACAGTCGAAACCTGTAGTGTTCTGGTTTGGTCGTTTTCTTCCGGTGAATCATCAACTCATCGTTACCATGCGTTTCATTGCTGCTACTTTTCTATTGGCTTTTTTCGTTTCTCTACCGGGAGAATCTTTGGAACTCACAACAGTGTCAGTGCCGGATATAGTCGATCCATATAATGAAGAAGTTCTCAAGTTGTACTGGACTTTGCGCTACTTGGAATATTTGGACTACTTGCGTGGCCAAAATCAGCTCGGAAACAGATTTGGCGATGATAACTCTACAACAAAACCGGCGGTAAATGCATCCACGAACTTTGAGAACCCATCACCACCTCAGCAAGTCACTGAACAACCCAATTGTAAACAAGTTGGAGAAAGGGTTAGTATTAATTTAAATTAATTATTAAATTAATTTTAAAAAACACGCAGAAAATTGTATATATTTTGAATTTAGATTATTAAAATTATTTGCCATTTAGACGCATTAATTTAGATTCATTATAGAATAAATAAAAAAATGTCATGGCCATAATTCGCATTGTTATTTTCTGAATCCGACATTTTGAATCGTCTTTCCTACTTGACGTTTAAATTTATTAAATTTAATGGCCGTCTTTTAAATTGTTTTTGTAATATTTAAAATATTAATATGTTACTAAAATAATATGGTCATTATTTTCATTGTTTATCTCTGAAATCTGCATTTTTAATTTTTTGACATTTCTATGAGTTATAATAAAATGGCTGCCTTTAGCGTTGCTATCGGAAAAAAGCAATTAGTTTTAATGATTTTTTGTTAATTTAATATGTTTTATTTTATTTTCTTCCACAGTGCACCTATCACTACGAATGCTGTTCCAATGCTTGTCTCTTCTATTTGGCTAAATGCGTTTCTCGTTAAGTTATGACGTATATGTATATAATAATGATTATATGTATATGATGTTAAAGCTTATAAGACTGTTGTATTTTATTATTGTATAAATGAATTCAAAATATATTTAATTAAAAACATATGTGGTTTTCAATTTATTCTTTGTAGGATATTGCGGTTTGTTTTTAAACACGGTTTTTCAAGAGAAATTCGTGTTTTTGTTATTCATAATAAATTTAAAAATGTTGATGCTATTATTGTTTTTGTTCAATTAATGTATATAAGATATAAGTACTTTGCTCGGTGCAAAATAATAAATAAAAATATTGCTTAATTTCTAAATCAGTGACTATTTTTTTATGTGGCAGCACTGCTTATTTAACAACTAATGATCAGAGATACTGTATCAGCGCACACGGTATACGTGCAAAAGATTAGATCAAGTTTTCTTAAACTTCGATCAAAATCGATAATTAAACAGTGTGTCGTCGGTTACAATAACAACAATTATCGCTTCGAATTATATATAAACAGTGTCAGGGAACAAATAGCACAGTAGAAGTCGGCGGTGATCGAGTTAGGTCGTTTTCTTCCAGTGAATTGTCGAATCATCTTCATCATGCGTTTCGTGGCTGCTGCTTTGCTTATGGCATTCTTTGTCTCTTTACCGGGAGAATCTTTGGAACTCACTCCCGTATCAGCTCAGGACATAGTGGATCCATACAGCGAGGAAGCTCTAAGGTTCTACTTGACCATACGCTACTTGCAGTACTTGGATTACTTACGTGGCAACAATCAGCTCGGGAACAGATTCGGCGACGACTCCGTAAAACCTGTGATGGACGTTCCTACGTACAATACGATTCCATTAGTACCACTGAAAGATACTGTACAACCCAAATGCAAGGAAGTTGGAGAAAGGGTTAGTATTAATTTACCCACCCCTATTTTTTACAAAAAAAAAAATCCATTTTGCTTTCGAATCGTTACTAAAATTTAATAATATTTATAAATGAATTAATCTGGATTTATTCTAAAATGCTTAAAAATCTCATGGGCATTATTTATCCGACATTTTCAATTGCGTTTCATATTTGATGTTTCATTTAAATTTCGGTTTCTATCATATTATTTTATTAAAAAATATGCATAACTAACATTGTTTTGATTACAAATTCGCTATTTTTTTGTTCTAAATTTAAATTAAATGGCCATTAATTTCGTAATATAAAAAAAATCGAATTAATTTTTTTTATAAAATAATGGTCATTATTTGCGTTGTTTATATCTCTAATATGCTATTTTTATTTTATATTAATTAATTCTAATATATGTAAAATGTCTGCCTTTTGTGTTGTTATCGCAGCAATGTTGTTGTTCTAATGGACGATATTAAATTTGTTTTTTCTTTTTTCCACAGTGCACTTATCACTCAGATTGCTGTTCAAATGCTTGTCCATCCTTCTGGGGTAAATGCGTTTCTCATTAAGTTCTGACGTAAATATAATTAATGTATGTGAAAAGATAGAGATTGTTATATTTTATAATTGTATAACTGAATTTTAAAAATAAATTAATTTACTTAAAAACAGACGTGTGGTTTTAATTTTTATATTTTTAGGATTTTGCGGTTTGTTTTTCATATATAACAAGGATACTCTTCAGACATAAGAATTAATATTAAATACTCCTACTATTGTAGATTAAAACGATATATAAGATGGGCCTAAAATCACTGCACCATTTAAAAATTACATAATTATTTAGCCTTTTAATACTTATATAATCCCATTCTAATCAAGTTCGCATATTTCACAATTTTATTAATGCTGCCCCCGATATATGCGCCGACGTTGAACTCATATTCCTCATATATCTCTCAAATCGATCAAATATCTTTGATCAATAAAAATACATTATATATATTTAATATACATATGTCAGGTGGGTCAGAAAAATAACTATAATTAAACCGTTTAAAAATAACTAATTTGATAAAAATGACACATGTATGCTTTCTGGACGAGAACAGTAGAGCGTCATATACATTACATATTTCCTTTTAAAATCAGTAAGAAAAATTAAATAATAATAAACCTAAGCCTAGTTACTTAATTTTTAAATTGTTAAGTGACTTTTTGCTTTCCATGTACTAACATATATCACGAAGCTATACATATATAAAGTAATTAAATATCGATTCTTGTTTTTGCGCATTTAATTCGATACGCGCGTAAGCATTTAAGGTTATCAATATCTTATTGAGAGCAAAATAAAATTTAAATAACACAATAAAATAAATTGAACCGAAGATCGCAACATAGAATGCCAGATAGAATACTATAATAATACTAAAATATGTGATACGATGAATAAAATAATATAAGTAGTAATATGCGCAGGTTTGAATTATGGGAATGAAGCAAAATTTATTTGGAGGAGCCATAAATACCGAGCGTTCCCACTACGACGTCGTCGACACGATTTTATTGCTTTTGACGTGGATTTTTGACTTCTGAGAAGGGATAATTGTTTTTGTTCAAAATTCGGTTTAGATTGGTTTCATTCGATTCTCACTTATTGTAATTAGTAGAAAAATAGGTACATTATCCAGGATAAAAAATATACATTTCCCCATTTTAATTATTGTGCAGCAATATTAGACATGCTAAATAAATTAGATAAAATATTGTTGCAAAAATTACTAATTTATTAGAGTAGTTTTAAATAAAAATAGATTTACAAGGTGTAGAATTATGATTCCGAACATTTCCACTGCGACTGCGATGGCACGATTGATTGCTTTTGACGTGGATTTTTGCTTTCTGAGAAGGGATAATTCATTTTTGCGCTCTTCTATTAGTCAACATTTGGCTTAGATTGACTTCATTCGATTTTTACCTATTGTACGTCGTAATATTGTTATGAAAGTTCTTATAATGAACGATAGTTAACAGAACGTTTTGACTGCGATGGTATGATTTTATTGCTTTTGACGTGGATTCTGAACAAGAACCCCTTGAATTTGTACAGAAAAATGAATGTCATTTAATGAAATATTAAAAAAAACAACTGACTGGGAAAATTTTGTCCCCCCCCCCCGCCCTCCCAGAAAATCAGAAGTGTCGTTCCTGTCTGGGAACGCTGTGCTTGGTACCTGTTTGCCGGGAAATAGCTAATGAATACCATAATGGTTGTTCGCTTAGATTCGCAATTTATGTTTTATTTTTCCGTTAAGATATGCAATTGTCGTTGAAAAAGAGTGCAAATGACATAAATAAATCAGTATTATAAGCTTTTAGCAAGTCCTTCATGACTTCGATAATTCGGGGGCAGAAGAATCAATTTTTATTGTCTAATACATATCTTTCTAGACTGTATAATTGAGTGACGAAATATCTAATCCAGGGATAATGCATTTAGTACCTATATGGCGAAGATATGTATATACTGCCCCTTGCCTTTATTCACGGATTTTGTGCAAATTTGTTGAAGCTGTTAATGAACATCGATTTTGTCTCTGCGTAAGATTATTTGTAAATCGGTAAGAGTGCAAATCAGTAAGCTATGCAAATTTTAAGACGCCAGAGCTCACTGTACGAGAGCTTTTGCTGCTTCAACAAACATAGTTTTTACTTTATAGTTAATTTTAGTTTAAAGTAATAGTCTTTTATTATAACGAATATTTTATTTTAGTAACATTGGTTATTATGTTACAAATAATTGAAAATTAATTATCATTGTCTATCTTTACATGTACTGTGTATCTGCACTCTGCACACCAAGAGATTTAATCATACTTTATTAAGCTTTGATCAAAAACGATAATCGACTGCGGCCCGACCGTGAGTCATCGGTTGCAATAACAAAATTTTATCGCTTCAAGTAATATATAAACAGTGTCAACGAACAAGTGGACACATTCGAAGCCGGCGGTGTTCGGATTTGGTCGCTTTTTTCGGGTGAATCATCAAATCATTATCATCATGCGATTCGTGGCCGCTGCTTTGCTTTTGGCATTCTTCGTTTCTCTGCCGGGAGAATCTTCGGAGCTCACAACCGTTTCGGCTCCAGTATCAGACGATCCTTATAGCGAGGAAGCTCTTAGGATCTTCTGGACCATGCGCTATTTGCAATACTTGAACTACTTGCGTGGACAAAATAAGCTCGGAAACAGATTTGGCAACGACAACTCTGTAAAGCCAGTGTTAAATATTCCTACGTATATTGAGACACCATCTGTACCACCAAAAGACACAGTACAACCCAAATGCAAGCAAGTTGGAGAAAGAGTTAGTATTATTTTATTTTACATAAATAATATACTAAAAACTTATGTTTTTTTTTAATAATATTTAATACAATTTACAAATATCATATACTTAAAAGTATTATTGCATATTTAAAAATCCGGTATTCGTATTGCTTATAACTCAAATTAAAATTAAATTGCTGTTTTATACGTTGCTATCGTAAAAATCTCATTGTTTTAATGAACGTTTCATTTTTATTTTATTTCACAGTGCACTTATCATGGCGATTGCTGCTCCAATGCCTGTCCTTTCTATTGGGGTAAATGCGTTTCTCATTAAGTTCTGACGTTTATATGAATATAATTATTTTATGTAAAAGATGTTAAAGCTGTAAATACTGTTGTATTTTAATATTATGTAACCAAAGCTAATAAACAAATTTATTTTATTAAAGACAATTTGTTCTCATTATATCATTTTTAGTATATTGCCGTTTGCTTATAACAAAGATGCGCCACGATGACGACATGTCTTTAGTAAATAGTCATAATTGACATGATTCACATAGAGATAAGTAAGTAGTTCTAAATGCGTTAATGACTATACACATATTAGATGCGTATTGTTGCAATTATTGATTTTGCTTAAAATGATACAATCGATTTATTCGTAATATTATTAATTAAATCATTGGTTAAACAAAAAAGTGAAAATTAATTTACATTGAAAAATCAAGAAAATTATTTAGCTGGGTGTATTTATTTTTTATCGATTAGCAATACGACGTTATCAGCAATATTACTTAAATTGGTTGATATGTTTTAAAGCTAAAAGTAGATAATTAAGTAGAAAATATCGAATATAATTTTCATTAACATTATGCTATTATGTAATTACAGAGCTAACATTAAACAGTAATTAATAATATACAGAGTCATCCAGTTCGAGTTTTCTATGTTGTCAGTACTGGAAATCAGACAGCTGTCAATAATCACGCGTGTTAAAATAGTCCAATGTTAGTTTGCCACCGAATCCCAGACTGAAAAGTCCACATAACAAGGTGGGTAGTTACTAGAGTCTCCAATTCGAGTAATCGAGTACTCGATACTCGAGTATACTTGTCTATTTTTCAAGTACTTGATAATCGAGTATTTTGAAAATTACTCGATTAATACTCGAAATTAAAAAAATTTGAAATATTTCAGAAACAAAAATTATTTTAACTCGGTTTGGTAAAGGTTAACGTCTTGCTTTTATTTGGCGTTTATGCCCGAAGTCCCGAGTTAGAGCGGTTACTATCAGGTATAATTTTTTCATAGTTCCATAGTTGCATAGTTCCGGTCGTCGGCTATGTTAGTGGGTACGACGGAGAAATTTCTTTTGTGTTTTCTGTTTGAAAGTCCCGACTTATCTAATTTATGGCAATGAACAATATGAAATATCAACAAAAAAATTTTTAGGTTTTATGACTATGCAGTTGTAGCGTAAAGTGTTGTCAATTGTTTATACTGATCCCTCAGCTTAAAATAGAAATCAAAACAATTGTGTGTTTTAAAGGCATTTAAAGTAAAGTCAGTTTTTTGCGAACCGTTTAGCTCTAGAGTGAAAGGGATTCACCC
This sequence comes from Plectrocnemia conspersa, assembly GCF_051122295.1. NCBI lineage: Eukaryota > Metazoa > Arthropoda > Insecta > Trichoptera > Polycentropodidae > Plectrocnemia > Plectrocnemia conspersa. The sequence goes on from NW_028277169.1 coordinate 8,056,413, forward strand.
AAATACATCTTCGAAGGATATAGATTTAAATTCTTCGCATTAATCAGAAGGAGTAGAATATTGTATATTGGTAAGAAAAAAAATCTATTCAAGAAGAATTACAAAATGCTATTTTGTCAATAGTCGAAGGAAATAAGAGAAAAGCAGAGAAGGGAATGAAAGAAGAGAACATAAAAAGAGAGTTCAAAAAATTTTATATCTATAAAAAGCGAACAGATATAAATTAGAATCCTTATCCAACGCGTTAATGACAATAAGACCAACATCAACAGCAACGGAAAGGGTTTTTTCCATAACGGGAATAATAAAACCAAAGGTTAGCAGTAATATTAAATTCGAGACACTTTTTGCATTATTGTTTTTAAAAAGTATGTTCGTGAAGTTAAAATAATTGTAAAAATTAACATACTAAGTATTTTATTAATTTATTTATATGTGCACGAATTTGAATAATAGCTATTTTGCTACAATTGGTAAATACTCGAAAGTACTCGAGTACTCGAGTATTTTAAAATTTTAATATTCGATACTCGAGTAGTTGATGGTTCGAGTAATTGGAGACTCTAGTAGTTACTCATTATGTCTGATTACTTTACCCAGTTGGTAGATATTTACCCTGTTGTAACGCCTTGGGCTTACACGTGTAAGATTACAACAGAAGATTTAAAAAATATTTTGATTTTATTGTAATACATTTTCTTTTTTTATGTACTTTTATAAGTCCAAAAATTGGCTTTAAATGAATTAAAAACATAATATATATTATACTATATACATCATAATCATTATATAAATCATAATCAATTATAAAAATTATATATTAATATTTTACCAAAGCTATTTGAATTCAATTAAAGCTATGGCACAGTTTTTTCTTTAATAGAAATATTAGGATTTTTTAATATACAATAGTAATAAAATAAAAACATATAATTCTATAAAATAGTGTGGGTTTTAACAATGGTATATTGAAAGTTGAGCTTAGCAAAATTTTGGTGAAATTTTCATTTCAGAACACCCAAGAATTGTCATGCAGAATCTCGTAAAAACAAAAGTCACGCAGACTTTCGAGAGCCATTAAATATTTAATAACAAAAATCTATTCAAATGCTTTACTTTTAAAGTGTTGAGACACGTCTAAACAATACTCATAGCTTCGCGTCGAATAAGATTTATAATTACTGGGCGTTCGTTCAGTGTGAACATCTACACTCAAGCTTTCACGAAGAGATGAATTGTAGTGAAGCTAAACAGTTATGCTATAGGCTTAAAATTAGTATTGGCCCCGGTTCGCCAGACAGCTGTCAATAATCACGCGTGTTCAAAGTGTCAAATGTTAGTTTGCAACAACATATTTATGAAATGGATTGCTTAACCGTAGCTTAACGTGTGAAAATTGTTTAATATTTTGCTACGTTATATGTAATATTAAATATTGTATTCTTTTCATAAAATATTTATTTTAAACGAACGATTTAAATTATCTTATTTATTCGCTATGCTCGTCCATTCGTAATATTTGGACCAAACGTTGGTTACAAACAACTGTCAGCGGGCGCTGAGTTACAATGACCGGTATAATCCATTTTATTATCGCAATTAAATGATTAAATTAAAAGTTTTCGCTTGATAGCTCATATTACAATTTTAAAACAAAACATCCATTGTATTTTCACACGTTGCTATTTTATTTATTAGTTAATTGGATATTCTTTGCAGAAGCTAATGTAGAAAACACTGAAAAAATATCTGGTCTCTTTAAAACGGTTGAATACGAAGTCGAGGTAATAAAAAAGAATATGCAACACTTGTTATAAAACATATGATCCATAATAATGCTTTTTTTAAGTGTTTAACTCTTAAAAGCGAATATGATAGCAGCGAAGATACACACATAACCGATGTAGATGATGTGTATGATATAGGTTAGACATTGAATAATATAGCATTCTGATATATCTTATTTTATATTTAAATATATGATTTCAGTAATAAACCATGATGAAGAAGTACTTGAGACGAATACTGTCAAGGTGAATGCTTTATCTCACCGAATTAATAACGTCACGAGAGTAATAGTCGAATAGATTTTACTTCCTATGTATTTTGATATTTACAATTTATCTAACAAATAAAATTTAAATTTTAGAAACCAGAAAGAGATAGCTGTACCAAAGTTCAAAGTACGCAAGTTGATTCCTATGAAAATAAAAATGGAAATTGTGGAGAGTCTTTAAATTCTAAAAAATATTTAATACAACATATGCTAACTAATAGTGATACCTTTAAATGTGATAAATGTGAAAAAACATACTTACATAGATCCAGTTTTTCACGTCATATGAAAACTCATAGTTACATTTCTAACTTGAAATGTAAAATATGTGGAAAACAATTCAAAAATAAATACTGTCTTTCACGACATTGGGAAACCCATAGCGATGTCCGTAGCTCTGAATGTGAAAAAAAGTTCAAAGGAAAATTCCAACTTACAGGACATATTCAAACTCATAATAATTTTAAATGTGGAATTTGTGAAAAAATATTTAAAAGAAAATCTAGTCTCTCAAGACACATTCTATTTCATAGAGGTACACATAAAATTGAATGTGATAAATGTGGAATAACGTTCAAAACTTTCAGCAAACTTTCACTACATATGCTATCTCATAGTAATGTTCCTCACTTTGAATGTGAAAATTGTAAAATAGCATATATCAAAAAAAGTAGGCTTTTTTCACATATGAAAATTCATATCGATAAACGTAGCTTTCAATGTGATACATGTGGTAAATCATTTATTTATAAAAGCACACTATCACGACATGTGCTAATTCATAGCAATATTCGTAAATTTAAATGTGAAAAATGTGAGAAAACATTTAAATTGAAATACACTCTTTCACAACATATGCTAACTCATAATGTTGTACTTTGAATGAGCAATAAAAATGTACTTTTACAACATGAGCAAAATTTTCATGACAAAAATAGGGAAAGGCATTAAAGTTAAAATCCAATCTTTTACAATATATGGAAACTCACAGAGATACACATTAAACTAAAAGCTAACTTTTATACCATATGACATTCCAAGGTGCTTATGAATGTGAAAAATGTGAATACCACATTGAAAGAAATACTATCATAAGTATATTATATCTGATTGAGACTGCTTCGATGGGGACAATATCAATATTGTATAATAAATAGTTTTTGATAAAATTTAAAATTGTCGTTATTATTTTATCATACACAATAGCCTTTATTGATTAATTCCTTCATGGTCTTTATCAATGTTTCCGTTATTAATTTTTAAACCCTATATCACAGTTGTTTCATACATTTTAAGGTTGAAAATTACTTGAACGGTATAATAATGCTTATAAATGAATGCTCAAAAAATTTGTAGATGTATCAAAAAATTGTTTTTAATACAATTATAGGTGTTTCCAATTATTAATTTATTATAAATTAACATGTTCCTTATCTTTTATGAAGTAACAGGATAAGTTTATGTATAAAAAAATTAATTCTTAATTCATTAAAAATTAAAAAATTTTTGAAGGCGGGCAAAGGGTTAATGTAAATGGCATTTATTATATAGCAAATTCTTCGAGTTTCTACATTTCGGGCATTTCCTCACTACTTTAAAAATCGCATAAATCCATCCAATTAAGAAGCCTGATGATACCGTTTTTATATATTGCCACCAAATAAACGTTTCACCTATTAAAGAATGTCGTATAGATATATATAAAAAGTCCTAAATTACATTCCTTGTATCAATATTTTTTATCAATCGTATGGTGAAGAACATATTTTATTTTACACAGTTTTATAAAGTTTTAAAAATTACATGTGCTGTTATTTAGCTTTATAAGAAGCCATTATTATATCAGTGGAACCTTGACTTATAATTAATATTTTTTTTTTAATTTGACTCGAAATACGAGCAAAAGAAAGTTTTGCGTAACTTAAAAAAAACTTTATCATTAATTTGGGTATTTGTATTTACAATTTAAATTTTCGATAAATGAATTGAAATACCATTAATCCATTTCAATGGGGAAAATTGGTTTGACATACGAATAAATTTAGTTACGGGCTGCATTACGAAACTGACAATATTTTTGCCATTATAAGTTTAATTTATGTACAAACAGCCAATGCTATTTATGTATTTACTTTGTATGGAATCAAAAAATACTTAGTGAGAATTTTTTTTTTTTTATTACATCAAATGAATAAAAATGCATATTAAAAAAACATATTATATTAATTTTTATGGTCCAATATAACGTTGTTATGGTTGCATTTCTGTAGCAGAAGAGACGAATTGTTTCAAGTGTCGGTGGTAGGTAGTTGATTGCATCTTTGTAAAATGTTCAATATCAAAAATATAACATACGGTTCGGGAAGATTCAGTCAAATAAGAAAATCGTTATATTTCAATAATAAAAAAATAAGACGCAACCTTGTACAGTTGACAACCACATGGTAAAATTTGTGATTATTTAATTAATTAAAATATAATTAAAAGCACGTTTGTTATGTTATGCCTGTTTTAGGCTAAATTATCACCTGTTAATCCTTGACCCAACATTTCTCAGATCCTGTCATGTAAATTAATAATAAAAATCCTAATAATATTTTTATTCCATTTATTTTATCATTCCTTAAATATGTGATTTTTATATATAATATATTACTGTATATTTTTTAGTGATATTCTGTCAAAAGTAATGAAATCAAACTCAAAAAATCCTAAACATAGATTTTCACTGAAGCTGAGTTCCGAATTGTTACAAGGGATGTGTATACAATATGACAACCAATTAAGCCACCTATTGAGTTAGTATTTCTTGATTTTTATTATTGTTTTTATCCATGATTATTCGTGTGAATTTATAAGTTCTCATCATTTTAAGCCGATATAATAAGTACGAATCACAGAATGGCATCTTCTGACGAAATAGATGAAAGATTTGGGTATAATTTAATAAATGCAAAATTCGTATGATTATTATAAATCATATTATTATATACTTAGATCATCTTTGGAGAAAAATAACTCGGTACCCGATTCCGATCGTGAGCTGAATGAAGACCGAAGCATTGAACAAGTACGCAGAGATCGTATAAGTTTTGATGGTATTTATTTTTCTATTTTTTTAAATACCGGTATTATTGCAATCCCTATTGACAACGATCTAAAAAGTATGATTCAGAAAATTTTAACATTTTATATGAAAACCAAAACATTTTCATATAACATGAGAAACTTTATCAAAAGCCTTTTTAAAATTAGTGTAGATGACTTCTACCTGTTTGTTTATATTTTACAAAACTAATCTCGATACATGAAAACCATGCTGTTGATCAATCAAGTATCCTTCAATATGGTAGGAAGTATATGAATTATGATCTGATTTTTTCGCTTTCGATATTCTTAAACCATACTGAAGAGCAGAAATTGACATTTTCGAGTAGTTATCGTCTGAATCTGAACCTGTCTAAAAGTTGTGACGAAGACTGTTTGGAAGTAGCTTGCAAATGTATATGTTGGGACCTATTTATATTTATGTATAGATTTTCATTATGGCCATAACTTGGCGGCACTCTAGTAACACTGGTGTGACGTTTTTCTCTCTACTGGCAATCTTCGTAAACATATAACTATTTTAAATCGTCAATAAATTACTACTCCGTGTCTAATTTATCAAGATTCATACCAAAGTTCATAAAATTTTGAAGATCATTCACTACAACAATTAATGTATTGTATAAAATGAGCTATATTTATATATTGATATTTTAGATCTAATTTATAACAATGTTGGTGAAATGGGTGCAAATAAGATACGAAGCATAACTCCGTCACTACAAGATCTTCAATGTGCTATGGTCTGTGTAATTAAAAATAAGTATTTTTTAAAATGTATTATGTTACATATTTAAAACAGTCATATTCATCATATGTTATAAACTTACAGAGCGTTGAGGAATTATCTTGTAATTTTGGTAAACAACCGGTGAGAAATAAAACTCGTTCTTCAAATAAGTCTTTTTCTGTCGATCAAAATATTTATCAGACTTATGATAAGTTTTTTGAAGGAATAGAATTTAAAAAGACCTCCGAAGATAGGGTTAGAAAAAAAAGGAAACTCGTTAAGGTGTTTGATAAGTACAAAAGCTTACCATCGTCTCATATTCGCTCGCAAAGGCTTAACAGAAAATGCCATCTAAGATGTAATGTAAGAGAATGATTGAATGAAACATTATTTTTCAAGCATGTTATAATATTTTACGATTTAATGACCGTTATATCTAGCTAGACCAAAAGTTTGCTTTTAAATTATTTTGAAATTTTGTATAAAACCTAATTTATTTGCTACTAAAAAAGACATTCTTAAAACCAGTTTACTATAATTACTGGAATTTTAGTAGAATCAAAGTATCATTAGTTTTTCATATTATCTGACACGTGTGGCTTAGACATCTTAGAGTCAAATCACATTTGTCACAAATGCTCTTTCATAGCTATTTTTAAAAAGCTCAAATATCATTTCAGTAAAAACATATTCGTTAGACTCCCTATTATCGTACTACGTCTTTGTTGTAACGAATAAGGGATCAGAATCGATTATAAAAAGAGATTATAACAAGTTATAAAATAAAACTTGTATTTTGTTGAATTTGTATTTTTATTAACATTGAATCACTAGTATTAAACTCATCTTTAAAATACATAAAATTGTTTGTTACAGAATCCGTTAGAAGATATAGTAGATCTGAGCCAAAATTACTTAGACCTCACAAAGGAACCTTCAAGGGTGGACTTAAGAAAAGCTAATCATAAGTTAATTAGTTTAATTAAACGCAATTTTAGAATGTCACAGAAGGAAGTTGATAAGAATTTGTTCATGGAAGCTGACTGTAATGAGGAAAATTTGCTAAAGGAATTCAATCAGAGCGAGAATATGAATGAAGTTATAGATTCGTCAATGGGAGATATATATAATAATGATGTAAACCAAACGACACGAGAGTCGAGCAAAAGTTCAAGTGATGGTTTTGACTCTCATGCTGACAAAGTGGAACACGATAGACAAAACCATACACCGACAACAAGTCCATTGAACAATACAATCATGTTACGTTCAATGGACAGAAATCAGTCAAGAAACTTTATTTTGAGTACGCCTAACCTCAGAAAGCGAAGGACCAAGAATTATGTATACGCTTCAAACTCGTCACACGGTAAATACCGTCATTTGTACTTGCTGGTTCCGAACGAGATTACTAGTGTTGAAAACCTTCTGATATTGGATAATTATAAAATGTTGGAGGAGTATTTGAGTGGTTCGGACGAAGACGACTCGCAAGGAAGTTTCATAGGCAATTATACAACGAGGTAATTATTTGTTTCTAAAAATTATCTTATATACTTCTGTATTATACTATATACTTTTATTGTAGTTCAGAGTGGGATCCGGAACATGTATTGATGAAACTTAATCAATTGTGGCACAGTAAAGGTTCATTTGTAACCATGGATGATGTTTTTAAATTAGGAAACTTGGGTAGTGAGCCTGCCAAAGCTATCGGCAAAGCATTACAATCTTTAGCAAGTAAATGTTTATGATATATGAAGATACAACAGTAGGAACATGTTAACTGATAATTAAAATTAATTATACAAAAAGTCACAGTCATAAGCGAAAATTGTTCTTCAGATATTCTATGTGAAAAAAAATACTTTTCAGTTATACTTTAATAATACTCTTTTGTAAAAACATAATTCGTGTGGTAAATTTTAAGCTCAGCCTCTAGGCGAATGACCACGTATATGTACATATATGTTAAAATAAATGTGTATTATCAGTGAAGTTATATTTTCACTAGTAAAAATATAATTTCATTAACTCAGCCAGTTAAAATGTATCAAACAATTAATTTACAATTTTCCTGGTTAGAAGAAGTAAAATTGTATTTATTCATAAACAGATGATCTGGTATGAATATGTCTACATTATTAAAACTATAGTTTAGTGTAGTTTTTGAACTTAGGTCAACTTAGAACATTAGGTCAAGTTCAAAATAGTGGCGTAGCTAGGGTATGTGCCGCTCAGGGCGATCCTTAAAATTGCCGACCCGACCCCATACATTTTTTTCAGGGTCATAAAATCAGCATTTCTTAAAATCATAAATTGGTTATTATTAAGGTCTTGTTATTCGTGGATTTATATATGTTTTAGTGCATTCAGGATTAAGAGCTACACTAGACGATCCCATCGCGAATATGCCGCCCCCAAGCAAGTGCCGCCCGGGGCGGCCCGCCCCCTCTGCCCCACCATAGCTACGCCACTGGTTCAAAATACAAAGTAAGATAACTCATCTTTTAGAATTACTGATGTTATACAAATATTGATCATAATAATGCTTAGCATTTGTAAGTTGATAGTCTAACAATTATTGATATACATTTATTTGGCTGCTTTAACTAATCCTGAAACAAAGTTAAAATGTTCTTACCGTTGGTTATTTATGAACTATTTATTATTATAATGTATGTTTTTAACATAAATCTGATTACAGCCCTTAGTAAGAACCACTTAGTCATATTGATCAATGATAAGTATGGAAAAATTGATGAAATCATACGTGGACCTGCAGTTTTGGCCGATGGTAGACATTCAATCTAACTTTTTTTGTGAATATATTTTGTAGTTGCTGTACAATATGTAAATAAAAATATATTTTTATGGAAATAATATTTTAATCATCAAATACATGTACATCACTTTACATTTTTACGAATTGGATGAATCGGATGTTCCATGTGCGATAAGTCCGGAGGATTTTTCTCAAAGTCTGTTATCTCCTTCATCCCACCAGCAGCAATCTCCCATAATTCCGGATACTCATATTTGAAGGCGTTGTACCATTTTGATACCTGTAATGTGTAGTTTATATATTATAAATTTGATTAGGAAGTAATATTAAAAAAAAAATATTTACCAATGTATATTTGGAGAAATCAAAGGATATGGCTTCCAAGCACATTGTGGCCGTCACAAGAGGAAAATCAGCTATAGTTAAATGATCTGCAGCAACATACTTCTTTCCCAGTTTTCCGAGATATGTATTAAAGACATTTAGAGCGATATGCACTTTCTTCAATCCGAGGGGTGTTCTTTGATAGTCAAAGAAAATAGGGGCCATCTAAGAATATATATAATACATACATTATCTGGATTAAGTAATATAATATGTTTAAATACAATGAATATCTTACACTGTACTCGGATATGTAACGGTAATAAGTCGACAAGTTGAAGCACAAACGATGGTTTACTAAAGCTCTGAAATGAGGTATAATATAATGTAAAACACAATAAAGGAATAGTTATGAAGATGACGTGATAATAAACCTTGTTTTAGCATCTTTAGGATATAGATTAGACTCTGGTTTGTACTGATCGCAGATGTATTGCAAGATTGCGTTACTTTCACCCAACAGAAATCCATCATCATCCAAAACTGGGATTTCTTTTTGAGGATTTTTCTAAAAATGATTAATTTTTATTAGTGTATTTTATATTTTATTGTTTTTTTTTGCTATACCTGTGCAAAATCGTCCGTCATGTGATCTCCAGCTCCAAAGTCGACATTAATCAGCTCAAAAGGAACGTTTAAGAATTTCAAGGCCTGTCTTACGGCCAAAGACGGTGGTCCATCAGACACGGAGTAGAGTTTCATATTCTAAAGTAGTTAAAATTACAGATTATGTATTATGTTTCGTTGCAAAGGATGTAAAAAATAACTAATAAAAAAGTTGTTAACCTTCAACATTATGGAAGTACATTGTTGGATAACATTGAATTAGCTTGAGTTTTTTATATGTGGATGATTAAAAAAAAAATGATGTTGACGATCATACAGTTTTATACTATATTAGAAAATGTCAAAGGTAGCGCAACATAAAAATGAGATTACTTATTTTATTTGAATTAATTTAAATATAATAGTTAATTTGCTGATGCAGCCAGAAATTTAATATAATCTTTAAAAAAGTAAGTAATAAAATTAAATAAAAGTAGCAAAACTGGATTTAATTTTTATTTGAAATAAATGTCAGATTTTATATGTAGTTCTAGAAGAGACCGATAATTAGTAATACAAATCAGGCATGCAACACGAAGCATAGCAGGAGCTTAAAATGCAAATTTTGCTTTATATGTAAAAAGTATGGTGATGCATGACGTACACTCCAGCAAGTGTAAGTATGGATTGGGAAGTTATGTAACAGACTTCTCGACCAAGTCAGATATCCTAAGTAGTGATATTAGAGTTCTCGGGAGCAGTTGAAGGTTTCGCCATAAATATATTAATAAAATAAATAAACAAGCAAGGAATGTTGGAGTCCGAATATCATTTTTGCGGTACACTTTCATTCCTAAAATCTCCGTCAAAAATGGAAAACCATTGTAAATCATCATTTCTAGTTTAGTTTTTAATAAAAATGCATTAAATATTGATATTTCTAGACTTGAAAAATGTAAAGCCAAATGAAAATAAACTGGCGATAGTATTACTGTTAAAATACAATTAAATACAGCTGTTGAATGATGAATATGAATATTTATAGGTTAAGTTAAGAATAATGATTTTAGTTTACAATACTAGTATTAATATTTATGTTTGTAATGAACTGACTTTAACTACCTAAAGCCATAATTCTACTAAGCTAATTAAAACCCCCGTTTAATATGCAAACATATGTATATATGTATGTACAGTCGATCTAAACATATGTTGTACACTTGTACAGTGAATCAGCTGTCTCGTTACCCCTCGTTTATTATCGTCTACACAAAAAAGTCAGAACTTGGCGGGTGAGCTAACTTATAGCTATGTTTTTAGAAGAAAGTTATTTATAGATATTCTGAATAGAACTATAAATATGTATTGAAATGCTTACTGAAGGTACAAAGACGACCGCTTGCAAGGAATCGAGTCAGAAAACTAGCTTAGATGTTGTGGTTTTTTGGCATAGTTTCTTACGGCTTCTCACCAGATTGCCTTTCACTTTTGCGAGACGTGGGTACTTGGTTGCGCAACCATCAGATACAAAAATGATAAATAAAAGAACACAAGCGCCGTATGGATTATTTAATATGGGAACAATATAAGTATTGATTATGTGAAAAGTATGTACTGGCTATGTGATTGTGTATAAATATTGTGCATAGTTACCATAATTTGTAAGGACGTGTGTAATTATGATTGTGCTTTTTTCAGAACTGCCGAAGCATGTCGGTAATCAGATGGAGGTAGGCATTTACGTTTTGAGAAGCTAAAGTAAAATGTAGTGTCTAGAAACATACTAATGAGCTTGCATCGAATAATTATTGTTATATTTACATTAAATGTTGAGTTTTGCTGTGGCATGTGTCGGTTTTCGGAGCTAAACAATAATGTAATTGGCTCTAATTTACCATCCCTCCCATTCGTCAAAGCTTCCTTGAAAGACCAGTGTAAAGGATATGTCACTTGCAGGAACGGCATTTGGGGGGGGGGAGCATTTCATGAAATACTACGAATCTGAATGAAGTCGAAATATTAAAAAAACGACCGCTGACTCAGCAACTTTTCCCCACCATTGAAAAATTGTAAAATGACGTTCCTGATTTTAACCAGAAATTTCCGGTAAACCCTCAAATAAAATCAAATAAAAAACAGATTTGAATCTATCATAAAAAAAAATTTAAATTTCAGTGAAATTATATTGAAATAAATTTTCATCGGTACATATATATTTTTACCAGTGAAAATATAATTTATCTGGCAGGTGCTAGTAAAATTATATGATACTACTACTACTTTTCCATACGTAGTAATATATACATTTACACACTTATCATTATTTATTTACATGCGATGTTACAGTGATGTTATATTTTCACCGGTGAAGTCCAAATACATTAATACTAGTAGATATATATTTTTACTAGCAAAAATATAATTTAACTGCTAAGCGCTAATGAAATTATATGCTGCTCTAAAATGTATATGAAACTCAATTTGACAGTTGCGAAACGTCCACTTGCTGTTCTAACCCAAACCTAACCTAATGAAAGTTCTAAACCTAATTATAGTTTTAGAACTCTCATTAGGTCAAGTCCAAAATACAAATTTGATCTTGGAAGAAAATGACCAAAAGAAGAAGTACAGACAGACGCATCTAGCATATTGCTCCATAGTTTGTGATATAACATTATATTTTAAAAATATGATAGCTATCCTTACCGATATTACGATGGACTTCCGAAGTGAGAGTATCGGTCAAAGTGTATTCAAACCGAATGTTGGTCAATAGGAGGGTGCAAAAACAATTATCACTGCTCAGAAGTCTGAAAATTCACGTCAAAAGCAATAAAATCGTGTCGGCGCCGACGCTGGATGATATTTTTGATCTATTAACAGTTTTGCATATTTTTTTCGCTATGATTTTCTTACTAAAATTATGGTCTTTTATTTTTTGAATAGCCGCTATTATGAAGCAAGATGGTGAAACAGAAAGGCTAATAAATTTAATTTAAGAAAGTTTAAAACTTTAAAAATAGCATTCCATTTACTGTGATGAACACTGAGTGCACATGTCATCTTATTGTGTGAATATTATAAATTTGTCGAATAAAATTATCATATTTTAGGCATTCTTATGCGATACACTTACTTAATAAATTAACTAATTAAAATATAAAAGTAACTATCAAAAATAGCAAATAAAATATTCTCTCAACAAAATCGAGTATCAATTCACTAATAAATTCATACGTAAAAGTGTTTGCAGTTGAATTTTCTTGCTTCGCACTATAGTGATTTTTGCCTAGGAAGTTTTTCAAAAGGATTTTTAATATTTTTTATATTACAATAATTGTTATGACTTTTTGGATTCGTACACTGATTTTTATATGTAAACTGATTGTACATCACAGGAGGGTGTGGGATTTTATTGTACCGAGGAAAGATTCCAACTAAGGATGGATATTTTCTAGAATCTGATTTTAATGACCGGATAATATTATAAATAAAATAATACATGTATATTTAATCATTTATTGGCTACAAATGAAGATTTAAGTTTGATTTATTGGTAAGGCGGTAGATATGTACTGGCTGGTGAGGATATTGCATTCGGTCCGTTGTACAAAGAGTTCGGAGCTTGTGGAGCAGGTGCAGAGTTGCCTCCTGTAGGAGCGTTGCCTCCAGAATTTTGAGGTACGTATGATGACGATGGAGGTTTTCTTGGAGCTGGTAGAGATGGCAAATCATCAGGCGGAGGTACGTATTTGCTCTTTGGAGGACCTGCTTGGGGAGGAGAACCTGGAGAAAATGGCGGTAGATATTTACCGCCTGGAGGACTTCTATCGATACTTTGTGGAATGTCTGCTACTACGATGATCATATCACCTGGAGTTTGATTTGGTGTGTACGAATCTGAAGGAGGTTTTGGTGGGAGATATTCCGGTCCTTTGGTAGAGCCTGCTGGAGGAGCTGCCGACGAGTCAGGAGATAAATAATTTATATCTGGTCTTGAAGCTCCTGCTCCAGGCTGCTTAGGAGCCGTGTTTACTGCTGGTGCATTGTATGAATATGAATTTGGAGCGTTCCCTCCAGGACTATTTGATGGATATCCTCCAGCTCCAGACTGTGCGTTCGATCCTCCAGATTGCGGTTGGTCAATAGGTAATAGTGAGTTAGTAGGTGGAGAATCTTTTGGATAACCACTCTGGGATAGATCAGGAGAATTTCCTGATGCCAAATTCGGTCCTGCTGGCAGACTTGGCTGTCCACTAGGATATCCATTCATAGATTGATCTGAAGGTTTAGGTCCTCGATTATTAGGCAGGTCAAAAGAAATTTTTGGTTTGTCATATTGATACCCACTCTGTCTACGATTTCTTCTAGCGTTATTGAAATCGATTCTCACGTGTGATGACGAACTTTGGCGGTTATTGATAGCTTCGATTTGAATCGCCAATACAACGAGCGCTATTTTGAAGAGGAACGTTTTGGAATTCATGATCTACTCGATAATAAATAGGCACAGGTTAGAGTCATTATGTGTATTTGCAAAAAATATTTGTTAAATTATAGTTAGCTTACTTCAAAAACTAGTAGTCTCCCTCAGACACAGTGTCATCATTCGCCGAGGTGTCTTGTACAGAATCGCAAGTGATCACGGATAGACTTAAATAGTAGATAAAGTTAAAAATTCAGTGCGGAATTGCGAAATACGTATTATTACAATTTAATTTGAGCCAACCGCATCAGTGATGAGTTACAAGATTTCAAAACCACAATCATTTATATTTCGTCATCTTTTACCCATTACAGGAGTGCTGGAAGGGAATTATGAACTTCTAATTTATTTTTGCTCGTTTTTTAATGATTTAATAATAACCCCGACACTGTTTCGGAGGATATACGAATTACAGGTTTATGAAGATACACTAAAACCTCATTATTTAAGTTACGTTATGTTTATCAGTCAAAGTTAATCCATTGAAGCAATAAAGATATTCTTAGTAGAAATGCGTTATCATGTACAATTTATATTATATAAAAATCATATAAATTAATATAAAGGTTAAATAATGGATTAGTCATTTTAAAATTAAACTGGAAGTAAAAGTTAATTGACTGATTATACTAAGATCTAAACATAAATATTACTTCTTAATGACCTTAATGTACTATTTAGTAAGATACGGTCTTAGTCGTGTCGTTGTACATAAATGAAAATCACTAAGAATGTCTTAAGGCGGATGTAAATTGCTATGAAGATCTTTTTCTGAATCGCATAATTTATTATTCATTTAAATTCTGGTCACCATGATTTATAAAATGTAGTGTCATAATTTAAAGGGTTAAGAATATCACATTTAATAAGTGGATTTTTCACCTCATAATAAAGGTCCTCAAACCTCAAATAGTATCATACACTGATTCTAAAAGAACGCCGATATAAAACACCCATTCTAAAAAAAATCCGTAAAAGCGAGTAAAAAAATAAAAAAGTCTCGTTGCGGTTGTACTATGCAAGATGTACATATGTATCTATATAATATGAGAATATCTAAAGCGAATTCAACACGTAGTGCATGCTCTCCCACACTCTCACCCAGATACGTAATTTAGGCAGGGGCATGTGGGGAAATTTGCCTCCTCCTTGAATTTGGCCAGAAAAATGCATGTCATTTAATGAAATAAAAATCTCGAAAATATTTTTTAAAATATAGCTTTTCAGTGAAATCATATCGGAATACATTTTCACCGGTAGATATATATTTTTACCGGTGAAAATATTAAATGATTTGATCGTTTCCATATGTAGTAATATATATTATACATTATTATTTATTTACATACGATATATAAATGTACAGTGAATGTGTATTTTTAGTGAAATTATATTTTCACTAATGAAGACAAAATACATTTTAACAGTAAATATATATTTCTACTAGCGAAAATATAATTTAGAAATTACATGCTGCTCTAAAATTTCCATGAAACTCAATTTAACAGTTTCGAAACGTCCATTTGTTGTTCAAACCCAAACCAAACCTAATTAAATTTCTATAACTAATTATAATTTTAGAAATTTCATTAGGTCAAGTTTAAAATACAAACTAAGTCAACTCATAACTTAGAGGAAAATAAGCGGAAAAAGAAGTACAGACATCGCATCTCGTATATAGCTCCATAGTTTGTTTGAACTTGAATATTATAATACGGACTTCTATTATATAAGAGTGTTGGGCCATGTATATTCAAATCGAATTTTGATCAATAGGAGGGCGCAAAAATAATTATCACTACCAAGAAGTCAAAAATTCATATCAAATTAGTTACATAAATTTCAGTTTTTTGCACTTCTATTGGTTAAAATTCGGTTTAGATGTGCTTTATACGATTTTCACTTATTGTAATTCGTAATAATAACCGTCGCCGTTGTAGTGGGAACACTCGTTACCGAGCGTTCTCACTGCAACTTTTTATTGCTTTTGACGTGAATATTTGCCTTCTGAGAAGGGATAATTGTTTTTTGCGCTCTTTTATTGGTCAAAATTTGATTTAGATGTGCTTAATACGATTTTAAATTACTGTAAATCGTAATATTGTCATAAAAAGTCTTATAAATATAATAAAATATAAAAATAACATTTTACTTCTAAAAATTCACAGTTAATAAACGCATTAAACATATATTTTTATTTTTTAAAGGTCAGCGTTATAAAATCAAATTTAGATTTTAATTTTTGAAATAACACGGTAAAAAAAATAATCAATATATATTTTTACTATATTTTTATATGAATTATTTGTTTTCACACGATTCCCGGTATCGATCGCTATCGGGCCCTTTTGCGACCTCGGGCCCCAGGGCCAAGGCCTCGCCAACCCCCCCCCCCCCCCCTTGTTAAAACCATGGCAGCGAGCATCTAAAACTTAAGAGTTACAAAAAATATACGACGGTGACGATGGGACATCGTGATATGACGTTAAAATTATCGGGAGCGTGTTTGAGCCCGACAACACTATAAAAACAACGGCGTTACTTATCAGATTTCATTGAAACCGCATTACCTTTCTAAACACTACCTGCACTAATAAAAACAAACTGTAAAATTTTCAGCAAAATCAATCCAGTAGATTTTGAGTCTATAGAGTACACACATACGAATATTGCCTTTTATTTATATAGATATATAATATAATTAGTATGTCTATAAACTTATTTACATTGTGGAGATTTGTAATAATCGGTCGCTCGACAACTCACCTTCGACCAATCCCGTATGCAGTTCAATCGACCAATCGCAAATCAATCGACCAATCCGGCCGAAACATATATGTAAATACGGGGTCGAAAACCCCCAGTCGACTCGAGCGCCGCAGACATCTCGACCATACGCTACCTTCCCGATACGGATCAGATTCAAGATTCACCGAGACCACTATATAAAAATCAAGACTTCTAACCTGGACATCATTTTCCAGAGAAAACTAGTCGACTAAGAACACCACCGTTAAAATAAACGTATTTTAAAAAATTCGAAATGACCATTTTTTAAGCTCCCATAGCAATTTGTACTCCTTTATCCCCTTCGTACAAAATTTTCCGATACATGTTTTTTTTTTATTTTTAGTGTCCTCCTTTGAAATTTAAAAAATCTGATCACCTTATATGTTTTTCTGTATAAATTTATTCAATAAAATGATCAGTAATTCTTGGAGTCGTTTTCACTTTACTGGAGGTTGATAATTAGTAGATCTAGGCAAGAAAACACAACTTTTTTCGTCAATACGCGTGCTGGTTGGTTCTTAGGTCTGAATTCAAAAACGTGGGTTTGTGTGTAAACCTTTATTGAGATCGGCGTTGTCCAATCGCTTCGTAACAACGATCGGAGCCGACTGCTGTCAAATCGGGGACATTCCCGAACGCTGTAAGACGGCGTTCGCGAACGCATACACCAGGCAAAACGGGCGTCAACAACTAGTTTTATTTCTCAATATAATCTCCTTTCAGCTCTATTCAACTTTCCATTGTTTCGACTGATGCTTGGTCTCTGGTGTTCTGCGATGAATCTATATTTCGTTTATGGTTACGAAACAGCATAAAAAGTCATTCTGATTGTGATTAAACATGACCAAACACTCCTTCGAAATGCTCAGACAGAGAGTAAATGCGGCACCCATCTGGCAGAGAGCTTCTGTATTCCCAAATATTTATGCAAAATATTAAGTACCCGCTTAGTCACTCGTATCATTTCATGGATTTTAATTTCTGGCGTGGTGACCTCATTTGGATGGCCTGGAAACTCATCAAAAATGGTCGTACGACCGCGTTTAAATTTAGCCGTCCAGAGTCCCTATAAACATCGGTTAATTCAGTGTTGATCTTATCGTTTGTTTTCTTTTTCAAAAGCAAGTATCAAGAAAAAATCACTGCACGATATTCGATTTTATTCATTTTTGTAAAAATGCAAAAGTTGTTCTCTATCAATGACTGCTAAACACAAACTAAATGACGCAGCAGGCTGACAATTGGAAAGTGTAATATAAAGGTTAGTATTTATGAATAACACCATTGTGGTGATACTGTTTGTGCCATCTCTTATCTAGGCCGACTAGTTATCAACCACCACTCGTACTATTGGTAAAAAACAAATCTATTAATTTGCTTGAGTTATTAGTCTAACTTGTATTTTTGATAACACATTGTAATCAAAATATATTTGCCCATTTTTCTATTTTTGAGGTATATAAATCATCACATTTGTACCAATTAAAATACCAATCTCTAATTAAAATAGTATTTATATTTTATCAGAACTTTATATTAAAAAAATATTTATGAATTCCAGGAATAAATTTGGTTTACTATTTAGAGATCTATGTATTTTTTATTTTTTATAAAAAATAGAATTAAGTTCGATTTTTTATGAATAAATATAATTAATTATTTATCGCTTAAAAATAAAATTAAAAATATATTTAATGTAATAATAAAATGACGTTTCCGATCATGGCTAATAATTAAGACGTTAAGGCCAATTTTGTCAAAATCGCTGCGCTTTGGGTGTATATGAGTGTTGTTGCGCCGGTATGTGTTATAATTTGACCTTTAATCCTTTCGCACGATAATTACTTTTTAGAAATTATCACATAAACATTGCGGTTTAATCGCTATATAATTCAATATGCAATTAAATATATTTATCAGTATAGAATAAAATACTATATATTCTAATGAATACATAACATATTTTATTTACGTTTTGTTCATTCTAGTTGTTCTAGGTTTATAGCATGAAGAAGTCGAAAGCACACTGGTGATGTTGGAGCGGTTTTATGAAGTCGATCCAAAATATCCACATGCTACCTTTAGATTGCGCAGAAGGCAAAGACGAATGCAACAACACCGTGTACGAAACAAATCTGAACGATCTTCCCAATGAATTATTGCTTTTGATCTTCTGTTTGGTCGATTACGAGAGCATTCAGTCGATAGAGCAAGTATGTTCGAGATGGCAAGCTTTAGCGATGACTCCGATTATTTGGGAGAATATGAAGATCGTCTTCAGTTCCAAGAATTATTTACAACTGCGCGACAATCTGCTTCCGAGGGTAGCCTCCAACCTGAAATTGGTCAAACTGCAATGCTTCAAATCGTACGGAGAAATAAGGTGGTCTTTGACCAGTTTTTGTCCAAATCTAACGCATCTGGAAATAACGCTATCGCTACTTCAAGGCCAGATCATGGAAGACTTGAAATCTTGGCCCAATCTTAAATTCTTGAGCTTCCGAAACTCGATCATTGTCGCTAAGATCGATCAGGATCAAGACTACAGCTTTGACTTGCCTTTCTTAAAATTGAAACACTTGGAGACTTTGGTCTTATCAAACTTTGGCTTAACTCCAAGCAGCTTACAGAATATGGTCCTATGCCGGAATCTCAGAACTGTTAACATCGAAAAGATGAGAAACATTCCGAGTTATTTTTTGGAGTGCCTTATATCTAGCAAATTGCACATTTTGAAAGATTTACTGATTAACGGCGATACTCTCACAGACGACGTTTTAACTTATATATCCAAATGCACGTGTCTCGAAACGTTGCACATAACTACCTGCAAAAGTCTGTTCGATTCGAGTTTGTGCCATTTGGCCAAACTTACAAATCTCAAATCGTTGAAATTGAGACACGGATACTTTTCGACGAGTGCCTTGATAACGTTCTTCTCCAACAACATATTTCAAAAGCTGGTCTTTTTGAGTTTGTCCAGATGCTTGCACGTCTCCATGAAAGTGGTGCAAGTCATCAAAACCAACGCTCCAAAACTCCAAGAGCTCTCCTTGTACCAATGTCCTTTCATAATGGACAACAATTTTGATCGATCTGAGATTCAGAATCTTTTCAGTATTTCACTACTTTTAGACTAAACACGTGGCCTTAAAAGCCTAGATTAAGATATTTTATATTAACACTACCGATAGCTTTTTAGAGACCTATTTATCATTACAAATAAACAGATCAAAAAGATATCACGGTAAAGAGATTATATTTCTACAATAAAACTTGTAGGGACCAAAAGTCAATGTTATACCATATTATAAATGTATTTTAATAAATCTATGGCTTGATATCAGTACAATCAACGTCACTTATTTGAAAAAAATGAGCTATTACATTCAAATCATTAACCCTTTCACCGTGGCTAATATTTTTGCACGGCATTTCGAAATTTGTTAATATGTAAAGGGCAGCTCATGCCATATTTTTAAAAATATGGTTTAGTAAATTCAAATGATTTACAGCCTTAAATTATACTAAATAACCATATTATTAGGCTCGAAGGTTTATGGCATCTTTACAAATAATTTGTTTTAATGAACAATTATTTTATATATTGCTCATTTAAATTGACCTTATTAAAAAAAATATTTCTTGTCCATAAATAGCTCGTATTTCATGCAGTCAAGCAATATTATTAAGCATTGAAATTGTTTAAAATACTACTGAAGAGGTTGTTACAGAAATAGACGATTTAAAATTAAATGAAAACATTTGCTTTACGCAATCGAAAAAGTTGGTAAACAAATTCCTACAATTCCAATCTGAACACTTTATCAAAAATGTATCCAATATTTAGTGCTTCGCTTATCACAATTTGAATAAATTGCCGAACCTGAGGTTAAGTGATATATCTGTATTATAAAATAATTTATGTCAAATTTAAAGTCAATAAGGAAAACATCTAAGAGATTTTGAAAAGTGATTCAAATGAATCAGGATTTTAATTCATGATGCAGAATTTGTTTCTAAGTGTCTTATCAACATAAAAGCTACAACTAACTTTTTATCTTCTTGTCAATGTTGACACTTGATTCAAATGGTTTGAAAAGCTTTTTTGTTACGAAAACTCAAACCTCAGATTTTCTAATTACCTTATTTGGTTATTTAAGGGATCGCTTTCATTTCTGAATATATTTATCGTATTTCACCCATACTAGAGCTCCACAGGGTTACGATCTGAGACCATTGTTGTTTATATTATTTATGAACGATCTAGTTTTTGTATTGTGATGACTTGAAGTGTTCAAAAGCGTCCAAACAACTTCTTATAATAGGTAGTTTGATTATTATACTTCCCTATATCGCAGCGGTTTTTTATTGTGAACCTTGGGTTATGATTCGCTGTGTTCTCGTAGAAAACATTGCCAAGCATTTCTTCCGATAATTGAAGGGTGCTGGGAACAATCCTTCTATTCTCAAAATCTAGAACATCATCGAGCAATGCTTTCAAGAAAACTTTTCATGCCATATTTAGAGAGGACCGGAGTTTACCCAGCTTCTTAATACGCTGTTGCTAATGTTTTATATTATTTTTGTTTTCGACTATTGTGACGCATTAGGGTAACATTTTTAGTCATGATGGTTTTATTTTGTATGCGGGTGCATTCCATTAAAGCTGGCGGTTTTTCGTGCATATAATTTTTTTAATATTGTTTCACTAAAATATTTCTAGTGAATTAAATTTACTCTGAAAATTTTTTATTATTTAATTAATAATTTAAAATTAAATTTACTTAAATAAGCTCTGCTCTAAAAATCACAGCACAGTTTTATATAACCAAACTTAAATTTTTATTATATTTATACAAGGACATACATTTGGTTTTTAATGGTTCATCTTTAAAGTGAACGGCACAGGATGCGCACATGTATTGTTATGCTTTTTTGTCAAGTAATCCGTTTATAAATAAACTTTAACGTTCATAGGAAAATGATTGATAATTGCGCAAGTGTTTTGTTCAACCTCTAATCCATCCCTTTGTGGGAGTTTAAATTTTAATCTGGCCGTCCGATAATTACAAAGGATGGTTTAAAAAAACTTATTCGATGCCAGGCCATTAGTGGTTTTTGTAGATGTGTCACAGAAAAAAGGATTTAAAGAGTTTGTGTGGTAATTGATGGCTTTCGAAAGTGCAATTCTAGGTGTTATGAAATACTGATTTCTATTATCGTTTTGTAGTTTTCTAACAATAATGACACTTATCATATGCATGAAGAAAGCCACATCTCTAAGTTTTTGCCATAAATTGTTAATGGAGAAAATCTGACAATAAATGTTTTTAAAATATATTTTACCAACATTGTACTTATATCAAGCCACAAAAAATATTAAATTTATACATATATTTTTACAAAATAGGCCTTTTAAAATACTACATCTATTTTATGGTAATTTGAATCAATTATTATATTAGACAAATTCTTAAATGGTCATAAATCTGCATTGCAATAAAAAATGACTGATCTATGAGAATACAATAATATTCTAAAGAATAGGTCTACTACTAGTCAACTTTTAAGTATAATATAATTTCATAGTAACGTTAATATTTTACATAATTTGGTTTTAAATATTAATTCGTTAATATGTAACCAATTAAAACTTTCTGATTATTGTTTTATATTTAACATCAGCTTAGGATAGTTCAATTTAATAGTTTTATTTCATGTTTGTTACCTTTGCTTTTTTTATTAGCAATGAGTATTATTTTTAGATATACACGTATTATCGAAGCTTGTGATTTTTTTTATATAGATTAATATTAACACAACTTAATATTAATATAATTAAAAATAAAGTGTGATTTTCTAGAATAAAATAAACATATAGTTAATATTTGTGCCTATTTTTGGTAATGTTCTTTAAATAACAATTGTGAATCACTCTATTTCAAAAATAAAACACCTGAAAATTAAGTTCTTATAAATTATTAGTTGGTGCTAAAATTATTATTATTATTAATTCATCTACTTTTTTTGTGATAGTTTTCTTTATTTTTAGTTGCTTTTGTATGTTGTTGAATACTTTTTTATATATAAATATTAATGAATTCTCTTGCTCTCTATACTTTGTATTGTAAAGGTAAAATAAGATATAAGCAACCTCAAGAATTATTTTAACAAATCAAATGTGATAATCCTGTTGTAAATTTCAAATTTTATAACCATGCATGTAGCAAAAATATGGTAAAATTGTTATGAACATGTTTACAAAATAGATAATAAAAAACATTAAAAGCTTTCACTGAGTTTTTATTAAATAATCGAGATTGCAGTTTATATAATAAAAAATAAATATATTTTCATCGATTCACACAAACGGTTCTAAAGAGAACTCCATGGCGGAACATGGATTGCTTAACTCAAAATTTAGTAACACATTTGGATGCAAAACTCCAATTTTTCCAATAGCTTTCTCTTGGAAAATTATCTCGGCGCATCTTCCAGGAAAATATGCAGGATCTGAAATTAAATATAAAATGAGAACAATTTAAATGAGCAATAATCGTTCCATAAAACAATTTGTGCATTACAATAATAAAAAATGAGCATTAAATAAATAATATTCAATAAAAAATATTAGATTGAGCAACATTTTATTTGTATTGTGCATTAAAATAAATAAGCTGTGCATTAGCGTGGTCAGTACTTAAATGGGTAACCGCTTAGTGACACGCCGGATGTCGTTGGTTATAATGTGAGAAGTTATTAGTTAACTATAACAAGTCTTTCATTTAACTGCTAAACAGATTAGGTGCATTGGTAAGAACAATAAACACCCCATGAATAACTTTGCAACGAATCTAAAAGGAGCATTGTATAAATTGGCAACAAGATTTACCTTAAATACTAAATAACTTGTCGCATTATGGCTAACTGATTTTTTTCTAGAGATCTAGAATTGTACTAATATAAACATTATCGATTTATGTGCATATAAAGACTTGGACTACTTAGAATAATACCTTCAGCTTGTTTTAAATGGTATCCATTGGTTGTATTCCATGTAACGCCCAACAATTTCATGATATGATCAAGAAGACCATGTATGATTTGGAAAGCAGCCGACCGAGACAAATATACAGCAGAAAACATCCGAATATTTTTAGCTCCCACTTCTAAAAAGCATATATTCATATAGTATCATTGCTTTAATAATATTTGATATAATATTTGATATAATTTTACCAGCTTCACTATCTTTCACAACGATGTCGCTGATTTCAAAAATTTTGAGCGGTAATGGCATTTTTTTATTTGCCGCAAGAGTTTTCAAGAGTCCAGGAAGCAGTAAAGTTCTAGCGACTTGGAATTCGAGTGTTTTAGGATTGCCGACATGAACGGCCGGAACGGATTCAATGGTCGTTCCTAGTTTTTTGGAAATATCGTCTCTTGAACACTAAAATGTAATCACATTAGAAACTATTTATAACTTTTCTGTATCACTATTGAATCGACAATACCAGACAGAAAGTCAACGCTTCGGTGAATCCGGCTTGAGATACTCCAATACGCAACTGTTCAGTTAGTTTATTAACCGGTAATTGATGCGAGTCTCCAGCTGCGACTGAAGTCTTCCCTTTCTTTCCTTTGAGAATATTGTTATATCTGTAAAAGATAATATTTTAATTAGATAATCATATAAAGAGAAGCAATGACTATTATCCTAATAATCTTACCCATAAGATATAGCAATATCTTCATATATATCACAAGGATGAATGACATCATGTCTTAACGGCGGAACTTCAACAATCAACTTGTCTTTCTTAAACTCTGACTTCAAACACATTCGAGACAGTAATTTAGCCAAATCTTCTCCACTTTCGCTGAAATAATTATTATTAAAGAACTCATAAAACATATACATATATATGTATATAATAATTACTCGATTCCGATGTATCCGTTAGCTTTTTTAACATCAATAATCTCCTTTCTGTACTTCAATTCTGGATATAAATTATATGTTCCATCTGGAGCATATACTTTGCATTGTTGAATTGTGAACGGTTTAGAGCAGTATTTGGAGAACATGCACACTATAGTATCTAAAACTACCGAAGCCTAAACAAATAATCAATTAAAGTATTATAAAAAAAATATTTTAGGATCATTTGAGATTATCAATACTTTTGTAATATCAGTAGCTGTACATTCAATAAAGACATTTTTAGTTTTGATCGATATCTTTGAGTGATCTCCGTTTATTATCGGAGGCAAAGAGAGCACAACGTCGTTTCTATCCCTAATAACCGGATACACTGGACTATCACGGATTATTCCAAGGTACTGCTTTAACTGAGCGTGATGCTAAAAATATATAAATTGATTATATATCATATAATCATCAAATTAAATATAAAAATCATACTAACTGCATAAAATTCCATCAACTCTATGCCATTCATCTCTTTATCTTGGTTCAGAGGTTTGAATTTTATATCGGAGGGCGGTTGAGCATCATAAATGAATGGACCTTGTAAAGTATCTAAGTCATGTGTTCCAATCGCAACTAGAGTACGTTTTCGACATATGTTTTGATGGAGCTTATCCTGAAGATCGATAAAACTGTTGTAAGCGTCTTCATTAAAAGTTACGCCTTTCAAGATGGCCGCTACAGCAAACGGTCTAATTAAGGCCGTCGATGGTGTTAAATGTAATGATAGAGCGTCTTCCGGTTTATTTAAGATATATTTAGGTGGCGAAATCCTTATAAAACGTAAAAAAATATTATGTTTTGGGTAATGAAACTAATAACGCATATATTTGAGTTATGCATACTTTCCCTGGAAGACCAAGAGTCCATTAACGAGTCCTTCCAAGCACAATAAATCATAACGATTAGCCGGTATATCGATTCTGTATAAAATGTCTTCACATCCTCCTTCAGCTGCTACTGCACCTTGTTCTCTAGCAACCATCTGCTTCTCTGTAGTCTAAAATCAATCATAAAAATAGATGATGTAATAATAATTCAATATTACGTTTAATATGTAAGACCTAAGTTAAACCAAAGGAACTAATTATGTCTAATATCTATAATATACTATCATACTAATTCTGAATATAATAAAGTAATGATGTAATGAAATATATAAAATAACTTACAACTTCATCCAGTTCGAGTCCAAATTCGAAACATAAGTTTTGAAACTCATCGTCGGCTGAAAATAACAAAAAAAGGTTTTATAACGCAGTAATAAGTAAAACTTGTAATTCTGTGACATTTAAAATTTAAGGTTAGTTAATGATCTGGAAATAAAAACGCTGAAAACTTTGCGCATTACACATATGAGAAAAAATACATGAAATACGGTATAATCTTAATTTTTACTGTAAGATTTCTCCAAAGCGTCAAATAGAAGGTCTCTTTTGACCGAAAGAGTCGGCATCTTCGAAAAGCGAACACGCGTCAATTGTCAACTGTCAGATGACTGTCATTATTTTTATACGATGGCAACACTAGTAGATTGAAAAGGAATTTATTAATATTAGGCGTAAATATATTATATGGGGCATACAATTTATGTTTGCACACGGGAAACCTGACTATATATTATTTTACATATAAGATTAGTATCTGAATATATATTATTTAAATACCTTTTATTTTTATTTAGGTTCTCAGCTTCATCATACAGCTACAGCCCGAGGTAATTCAAGACAAGCTTCCAACTGACTATATTTAAGGTGATCAGACTTTGAAAATATCAAAGAACAATAAAATAAAAAGCTGCAGTAATATTTTATTGAAAGCATATAGAGCTTTACATGTTTATTATTGCAACATATGAGAGTGTACAGTGGATGAGGCACCACCGTCCATTGTCTTTCCGTCCACCAAAAAAAAAAATTGCTGCCCTCTATGGCATCACGCCAGTGCTACCAGAATGCAGCTAAGTTTTAGCTATAATGAGTGAATAAATAAATAGATAAATATTAAAAAATGTCATCTCGGACATTTATGTTTCAGGAGGACAAAAGACAAAGCTGAGACTACTTTGCATCATTTTAAAAAACACTGCCTGCGCTCGTACAAGCCGTAGAGCAAGCTCTATTACAAACACTTAGGCACCAGACTAACATTGGTACTTATGCTTAAGTTCTAATACCAAACGAGTACTAGAACTAGCAAAAACACTCGCTCAAGCTCATTTGTATAGTCCTTCGAGTCCATCCCATCGAGTAGACATCTGGATTTAGCCAGAGAGCGGTCTACAACCCCCGTAGTACTATTTATTTTTAGGAGTTTATTTAGTTTATTCTCCGTGTCTATGATCGAGCTCTCGTTAGCTTTCATTATCATCATCGGCATAACTTCATCCTCCAGGAACGTTCGAGCGTCTCGAAGGACTTTAGCAACTTCAAGAGAGATATCAACACTACCTCTGCTGCCAACCCCCAAGAGTCCCTTTTCATCTTAAGAAGTTCAAATTACTCTACCACACAACACTGGTGTGTCGGGCCTCCAACGTGTGGTGGATTGGCACCCCACAAAGAAGAAAAAACGAAGGACAGTTCAGAAATCCTTTACTATTCTATCCAGCCAACGCAGTCGCGATCTTGCGTTCCTTTTACCCTCAAGCTCTAATATTTTATATATTGGACGCTTAGGCCTGGTGCACACATACGGTTTTTAGACGTGCAATGCCGCTGCGGCTCCTAAATTGTGGCTTGAGATACATGAAATTTAATGCGGCGGTGCACATATAGCTGCGGCTCCAGTGCGGTGCCGTACGTCCACCGGGCGGTCGTTTTTTTGACGCACTCTCCATGGTACCATTCATTTTATAGAGGAATGTTTGTTTGTCATCAAATAAACTAATTATCTATTTCAATTGACATATTTTATTAAGTGTAGTTATAAAACTTGATTTACAAGTAAAATAAACAACGTTTCAACATTGCAGTAAAATATAAGAGTAGCACAGTTCTTAACTATCTTGAAACCACCAGTTGTTTTCCGGGATTTAGTCAGTTTATGGAGAAATTATTTAGCAGCTGGCTCATCTGTAGATGCAATTACACATACAACTGAAATTTAACTCGCACTTGCAAAAATCATCATTTTTACCTATAAAAGCAATGGGATTTTATAACTTACTTTTATTTGCTAACATGTAAACACTTTTAATTAAAGCAATTTTTAAAATGATCATTTGAGCTCGAGAGCACTGTGTACATTGTATAATTATCTAGTACCTTTGAATATGTAATAATAAAACAGACTTACAAATATTGTAACTAAATAATGTAACTGACTAGCTCAGGTGCTTGTACATCAGAGTTACGTATTATCATTTGTTTATATCCCACAATTTATATCCCTTCATACAAGTTATACAGGGATATAATTTTCTTGAGTCAGTTTGATGAATGTTATAGGATATAACTTCTTCAAGGTACTGGTAAGAAATATATGCAATCGGAGACTTTAAAAGAACTTCTTTAAAATGTGCATTCTAATAACAACCGCAATTAGATTATTGTTTGTAAAGATACTGCGGATGTTCCCATCCGCTCCTTATGGTCGAGCATATGACCTTACCCACTAGCTCATGGTGCTGTAGCTACGAGTTGCTACAGCACCCTGTAGCCTTAGCATTGTTAGCTGTGTGCCAGCGAATTGTTACACCTCTGTTCTCGAACCAGGTTGCCACAATCAAAAAGTAAAGTTAATGGTCTCACATAATCACTATCTCTAAAATTAGCACAAATATCTGATTTTTTACATATCTGTCGAATACACAGCCGGTCGGTGAAATATTTACCTATTGCACGCTCGCTTGTTAAGTGACGAGAAGGAGTGAGAGATAAGGGCGTATAATTACACAAACAAATCTCTCACTCACCCCTGTCACTTAACACGCGATCGAGTGAAAGGGTAAAAAATTGCACGGACCGGCCCTGGTCGGTAGTATTGGTATATTAAGATTCATAGTATTTCATCAAATTATATGCATTTTTCTGCCCAAATTCAAGGAGGGGCAATTGCTCCCACCTGTTTCAAAAGAGGACTACTCATTTATAATGCTAACACTACACTACTCACGAAATTTCCCAAAGTTAGGCGTAAACGAGAAAGTAGTAGGTCACTTCGCTACGCCTCCGGTCGCTTCGCGCGGTTTCCGCATATATTTTTTATATACTAGAGCGCACAAAGAAGTGGACATCATCCATGTCTGGGAGCGCACACGCGTATTGCGTTTACATTGCGCGCAATTACTCGCGCAACTATTTCGCAGAATAACTCGCCCGAATGCCGATTCGCCCATCCGATTTACACTGAGTGAAATGCTGCGCGAAACAGGTGCGACAGAAGATGAACCGTCAGTTTAGGCGAGTCTGTGGAGAATGCTGTATTTGAACAAAAAAAAGATAACGAAGCAAAGTCAACGCCAGTGGAGTCTGCACGATTCCATCAGAGTTGAGATCCCATAAAAACGAACGATTTGTATACTATTCGACTAGGCGGATTATATATAAATACTCCTGATTCATTCCCTCGCACGCAAAAAGTATTGACATGTTGAAACTAAGCGAGTTTTAACTCGGGAAATAGTTGCGCGCAATGTAAGATCAACTTAAGAGAAATTCGACAGTGTCTTTCATGATGACTCAATGGCGACAATTTATTTGTTTCGGTTTTCAGTTGTCAACATTTTTGATTAAATTAACGATATTTTAAATCTGAAAGTCTCATCCTAAGCTGAAATTGTTTGGTGACCACCATTACATATTCGAATTACTTTTTTAGAAACAAAATTTGAAAATTGTTTGTCTAGTAACCTAGTAATTGTGAAATTATTTTTTTATTACATCTAGTTGATAAAAGTGATTTATATATAATTTGTTTCGAGTATTTATCTAAAAAGTATTGCGAAATAAAAATAAAAATTAGCGAAACTGGCAAAAAGAAATTCAGGTCGCGGCGGCGGCTACGGCATATGGTCGCAGTAGTCGCATTGTGGGTCTTCCGTGGCTGTGTCGTCGTGTCGGCCGCCACCCAGGTGCTTTCTCGGCTTTCCGCGCGCCCCCCGGGACTTCGCCCCCCGCCCGCGCGCCGTAAACCGTCCGAACGGGATTCGGGGTCGATCGCGGGCCCCCCTCCGTCGCTTCGATCGCTGTCAATTAGTTCAATGCCAACGCTCCTCGGCCCCTCGCCGAGCACGGGCGCCGGTGCGTCGCGACCCCGAGGCTTCGCCCCGCATCGTCGACGCCTTTACGCTCCCGATCGCGCCGTCGAGGTCCGGGGGCGAAGTCGTATCGATTCGGGCGATTGTTTGATCTCGCACTTAAATTGTTCGCGCAGGGCTGCCACGACAGCGATCGCACAAGGCAAACATTATTGTTAGATCTATTTTAGATTGTGTGTGCGTTTCGCGATACTCGCGCAACGCCATTCGCACGCGGGACTCCGGCCCGACAGGTACCCCTTTTCCCCCTTCTCCGAGAACGTCGTCGTCCCGTTTCTTTGTTTTCGACGCTCGCTTTCTCGTACGCTGGCTCGTCAAGTTGGAGGCACTGTTGTGAAATAGTCCGCAATTTGGCCATAACGCACCGTTTACCGTTTACCGTTTCGTGCTCCTTCCGCTTTCTTTATGCTAACAGTGTGTCGCAATTTTGACAAAAATCCGACGTAACCTCAATTGTGCTTAATCATGCTGTCGATTGTTACTCACTCGCCTTATCGTTTTTGCAGGAATTTGAACACACACAGTTGTGTCACAGCCTTCGCCGAGACTCCGATCCGACGTATCGCGTAAATCGCGTTCCAGCTCACATAATTAGGTATTTATCAATCCGATTAACCCAAACACCCACAACACGTACATACTAAGAAACCGCAATTGTTTATCTTCCAGCTCGGATTCAAAACACTAGCAATTGACTATTTCTATGTGGAATGTCTTTCAAGGTGCGTATTGTTTTGTATTGATAACAAATAGGTTACCTACTATAAGCGATGATTCGGGTCGAGGTCGTTTTTTCCTTTTTCGTTAACTCTTACGATACGCAATTTTAATATATTTATCTATATATGGACAGCCGAGTGAACGAGGATATCCTTGTTTCCATTTGTCTATGGTAAAATGCTACGTATGTGACGTTGCTCTTGCTTTTTTCTAAAATAACATAAAAATCTGCTTAGATTCCACTTGAAAACTTATTATAAAACGCGTTAGATCTCTTCTATTATTGTTGTAATTAATTATAAACAATTAGTAGGCCAATATTAAACTATTAATAAAAAGTACATATTCAAATGCTATTGTACTGTGTCAATGACCAAAGATAAGACAAAGTTTCAATCCTGTTCATCCAAAATGCGTAGAATCATGAAAGAGATTAACGCCCCGAGACGGAATGCGTTTGTTTTCGACGTAAATTGCGACGCTTTTCTCGTTCTCGCATGTATTTTTGGCGATATCGGTCAAGATTCGGACCGAAACAAAGAAATTGCTCCTCCTCTTTGTGCGCTTAACCGACGGAATCAAACTAGCGGATATATTAATAGTTTACGAGGAGCGTTGTCCTTAACGTCTCGAAATAAGCGTAAAAGGAACAAATCTTAGTTGGATTTAATGAACAATAGTGAGGTCAAAGATCTTTGCATTCTGGAATGACTATGCTTCTGAACCAGGTTCGTCATGGATTTCCGTTGTTATTTTGTTGTGGATCTCTGCCAATGACAGTTGTATTGTGACGGATTCGAGGGAACGCGAGCGTATTCTATTCTTCTCTTTTCTTACATAATACGCTGTCTTCGTAATTTAAAAATACTAATTCGTTGAACCGATAGTTTACTAACGTTTTTACTTGTTTGTATATATTGATACAATATATTAACTATATTTTGACAAAGTTCTTATTGTCATTTCCTCAATACACAAGTCACTGAATCACCTTTAAAGTTCATTCTTCTCATTAATAAATATTTTTTTTTATTGACGTATACGTTTCAAATTTTAGTAGTATTTCAGTTGAATTATTAAGATAAAGTATATGTATAAATTCTTCCATCATGTCGAATATCTTCAGTTCATTTATTCAATGGTCATAGATATATTCTGATGTGCTTGTCACATTATTTCTCGCATTTGACTGTTATCAGGTGATTTGGACATTGGTATTTAAAATCATATTATACAAAGCCAACTTTTTACAATTGAAGCAATAGTTACAGTAAAGGTATTTATCAAAAAGCAATCGATTTTATTTATATCTAGTGACAATGTTAAAATCCCATATCACTGCCGATATATGACCGATTTCTTTTCCTTTAATAAGCTTACAGTTAACCCTCTGCGACCGGATGCTATAGCGGCATGGTCGTTTTTCTGTTGTGCTAGTAAATCGCCGCTATGGAGGCATTTCATATGTGATACTTCAGTGGCATTTTTATTGTTACTTATTGTTTTTAATCATTCAATTACTTTCGTATTTTATAAAAAAATATATTATCTGGATTAATCAATAACAAAAATATAATAATTACTGTGGTAATCGAAGTTTATTTTATCGATGATGAATTTTTTTCTTAATAATTATGACTTATTATTGCTGTTCATTCATTTCTAGTTAACTTATATGTATTTTAAATTTCAATTTATTTTGCTTCCATTAAAAAATATACTCTTTTGAAAAACGCACAGCACTGTTACAGAGCTGTCATCCGTTTAATAAACATGGGAATTTATGTGACAGGGTGTCTCAATATTCTTGTTCTCGATGACCTTTTTTGTCAGTTTCAAATATTAATCGATCGAGTTCAAAGAACAAAATATTTTTTTTAACTTAAAAATATTTTTTTAAAGACTATTTATATTTTCGAACTCTATCGATACTAACCACTTCTTGGTCACAGTACTTATTTTTAATTACTCAAAAACGTTTGGCACGTACTCACCTTTTTTTTGTGCAGTGGTATAAAGAAATGCAGCCATTGTAAAACATTTAAGAATATTCCTACAAATTTAATTTTTAACAAAAAAAGGCTACGATTAGTTCTTAAGAAATTGGCTGATTTTTGAGATTAGAATTCACAAAATATAAATTTCCGAGTTAGCTTGGGCATGCCGGGAAGGGGTTAAGTGTATGATATTAAATAAAAAATAGCTTTTTGATCACGAAATTAATTTTTTTCTATTTGTCTATGATCTTTTATGATAAATATGTATTTAGACCTAGTGGAATAATAATGACTAAAATAACATAAATAGTATAAAATTGATGTTTTTGTTTTAAAATGATTCTCAAATTGCGTAAAATTTCTTCTGACTTGTATTCATACTATTGCGAAATTTTCCGATCGCAAAAGGCTAATATATAATGTATATATTCGTAAAAGTTTTTTTTTAATTATATTATTTCTTCCCTTAGATATAACCTGATAATATTATTAAAATAACTATTATTAAATTAACTTGATCTGATGGTGTAACCGAGTGTCGAATTGTTGTCTATTTCGAGCTCGTTGCTTATCAAAATATGTGGATAGGCAGCTCATATTCTAATATCTTTTTATACATTTAATTTATACTATTCTTGTAGTTTTTTGAATAGGGAGTTAATTTATACATATTTCTTAATTTGTTAGTTAGTATACACCTGGGAGTGAGTTTATTTTCTATATTTTTCCATATTTATTTCTGTTGTTATTTATTTATTACTATTTATATTGCATTTATAGTAAATTATAGAAAATAATCAGTGATTCTTAACGTTTTATTGCATTGATTTATTTTACTACTTTTTTGTATCGCTCTTTTAATAATTTATTATAACACTTCTAAATTTTCTTAATTTATTTTATATATTTTTTATGTATCATTTGACTTTTGTGGATTTTTTTATGTCAATAGTACTACAAATTATATAAAATATTTTTTGTTGTGTTCATTAACTTCATACTCTTTAATTTATTTGTATTATTTTCTATAGAAATCATTACAATAAATCAAATTTAAAAAAAAATAATATAAATATAATGATTTTAATTTATTATTTATCCAGTTATAACAGTGAAGGATCAACCACAATGTACGGCGATACCGCTGAACGGGTTAATGGTTATTTTTGCTCTCAAATTTAGTAATGCCATATAGTCCAATGGTTTTTAAAATCAAGAATATCATTTCCACTGAATATTTATCAAGCACTAGAAATTTTAACGATCCAAATATTCGGTCTAAATAACCGAAACGCATACAATGTTATATACACTTAAAAATCCCATTTTAACTGCTTCTCTAATCATTTTATGATATTTCTTTCAAACACTATTGTTTATTATACAGAATAAAATATATTAGCTTGAAACTCATGTGATATAGAAAGTCGAGACAATAATAATGCCAATTTAATAAAATAAGTTGATAATTAAATTGGCCCTAAGGTTTATGAATGCATGTCTGCTCGAAAGTTAATGTCATGCCATTGGACCACAAGGGTTACCTGCGTAAGGACGTGTTCCGCACCGGGAGTCGCAATGTGCGTATTTTTCAAGTGATCCAATAGGTGTTTTTTTTTGTCTTTTAAGCTTAGTGATATTCGATTATTTTAATGCGCATTCTGTTTTATTTCTCAAATATGGAATTATATATTATAAATCATTGTTTCTATTGTTCTATTTTATTATTATTATAATATTATAAAAAACAGGTGCGATTTAACAGGGAATTATTTTAAGAGATATGTGCATTTAAATATATACTTTGTTCCATGAAACGAATTCTTTGTGCATTTATGTAAGGTAAATCTTCGGATTTTTAGTTATTCATAGGATCTTCACTTTCTGAATTGCCTAATCGGTCCAACAGTAATGCGCAAACAATTCGATTTATATATTGCTCATTTAAATTGCCCTCTAAAAAAAGCACTTCTTTTCAAGAGTTTTTTTGAGGGTAAAGAAATATATTAATAATTTCTTATTCTCATTTCACAGTCAGATAAGTTTTTTTTGTGAAATGTACTAAATTTTTGCTTTTTTATCTTGTTAAAACAGCAGAGATGGCAGTTTTCTTTATCATTATTGAGAAATTTTAGCAGTTAGAAAACCAAAATTTTTTCTTTTATTTCAACATTTTTTTTCAGAAGTAAATATGCAAAATTTTCGTGCACAGTAAAAAGACGATATGAACATTTTATAAATACCTAGAATAATTATATAATATTAATAAAATATATTTCGACAATTGTTGAAGCAATACATATTGCGTTATATTTATGAGTGTAGTATCAAAACATGCGGCAATGACAAATGCACTTTTGCATATTCTAAACCTTCGTTGGTCCTGCTCACTTTTGAGACATACAATTTAAAGAAAGTACTTCGACATATTTTTCATAATCTTTCGCACATATTTGTGTATGCTCATTTATGGCGTTAATATTCAACCGATTAAATAAAAAACAACTGATAATTATTTCCTGTTTGTGTAACATTGTAGAACGAACAAAGCTGGTTCACCACATTGCCTTCAATTTTATGGCTCGATTTTTTGCTGTTGATATGTCTTAAGACATTATCATTGTGCTAAAATCTAATTATCAGTGTTGTCTTGCCTTTTCTCACAATATAAGAACTTTTATAAGTCAAGTTTCTTCTTTGCTTTTGTTATGTTTCCATTCTTTACAGTGCCATGTTTAATAATATTTCTATAAATTAAGAGCGAAATTTGAATTAAAAGTAGAGAGATTAAAAATATATTATATCGCTTATTTATAATTATTGTTTTCAAGTAGTGTCAAAACTGATTTTATTCTATCACATTAATGGAAAAAATAGTCGTATTAAAGGTCTCGTCCTCCAGGAATGGTTTGGTTGAATTAGCGCCGTCACTCTTTCAGGGATGAAGATCAAAGTTTTACTAGGCGGAAACGTAACATGTAATGCACTCTAACATCTTAACTTTTTATCTTTATAGATATTGTTTTGAATTGCATCTATAAAGATATATTTAAAAAGTTTGTAACCAATTAACTTTCAACATTTTCTTTATAGAAAATAGTGAAAAGTTTTATATATTTTTTGTTATAGTAAATAAGTTTATTTGTGTACACCAGCTGGTGGCGAAGGTTCGCGACTCGAACGCTGGCGTTCTTTTCTGCTTCATCATGCAGGTTGTCCATAATTTGTTTGCTAAATTACGCAGGGCAATATATAATAGGTAGCGCGCATATTGTGTCGCTCTAATATGTTCCCGGGAATAAAATTAGTCGCAAAATTGACTACAAAGCGCGTTTTACGTTTATTCTGGCCGTAATGGGGAAAACGTGTCGGTTTTCCGTATTGCGTCGATTCGTCGAAATCGACGCGTCATTTCGATTAGGTATTACGCGCCGCGCGCGTTTCTCGCCTCTCGGCGCGATGACGTCTCCCTCGGCGTCCGATACTCTCGTCTCCGTTCTCCGCTTCTCCTCGGCGGCGAGACAAAGGGTCTACGCGCGCGACGACCTTCGTAGGCCGTTCGCGTAACCTTGCGCCGGGCCCCCTCTCTCGCGCCTCCTTTGTCTCGTCTCCGAGGAAAACCTCGGCCGTTTCCTCTTCCGCTTTCCCGCGGGCCGCTCGACCCCGAGCTCGCCCTCGCGCGCGGGGTCGCCGACCCTCAAGACGGGAGTCCCCCTCGCGCGCGCGCACCGCGAAGGGTCCGGCGCGCGACTTTAGAGTCCGGTTCGTCATCCGCGCTTCCGCGAAGCGACTCCTCGCGGCCCCGGGGAGCGGAGGCCGAGCTCCGAGCGCGTCGACTCCGCCGGAGTGGGGAGCGACGTTCTTCGGGCGCGGCGACGGGGGGGGCGATCAGTCGCTCGCCGCCGCCGTCGCAGCAGCGTCTTCGTCGTCCTCGGCAGGAGGCGCCTCTCGGCCCGCCCGGGCTCGTCGCGCTCGCTTCCGTCCGCGCAGGTGCGTGTGCGCAGCGGCGCGTCGTCGGTCGCGGCCGCGCGCGTGACGTCGCCGCGACCTCCGTCCGGACGTTCGCCAATTCGTCCGT
This sequence comes from Plectrocnemia conspersa, assembly GCF_051122295.1. Classification (NCBI taxonomy): domain Eukaryota; kingdom Metazoa; phylum Arthropoda; class Insecta; order Trichoptera; family Polycentropodidae; genus Plectrocnemia; species Plectrocnemia conspersa. The sequence goes on from NW_028277169.1 coordinate 8,093,346, forward strand.
TACGTAAAAGGGTCTCGCTCGCCCGCGAGAGGGCCGCCAGGGCGAGGGCCGCGCCGTGACGTCACGCGGCGCGCGTCGGTGTCGGCGGCCGCGACACAGCTGACGGTGACGTCACGGGCGCGCGCCTCGCCCCCTCCCCTCGGCTCGCTCATTCATTCGACGCGGACGTAAACAAACCGACCGAGAGCCTCCGCGTCGTCCGCTTCGATTCTGCGCAAAAAACCTACGCACGCATATATGTATGTACCTGAATCGGGACAGGTGCATACATTATTGCTGTGTTGCCGAAATGCCGCTTTTATTAAATTCAACTATATAAACAATTCGCTCGGTTTCACATGAGAGAAAAATATTTTAATTACAAGGTCAATTATATGATTAAAACTATGGCATATTAACATTTTGATTCATTTCGGTCAAGTTGCGTCACGAGACCCACTCGAACGAAAAAGTGCCATTTTTATTGAAATTATATTTTTTTAAATGTGTGTTTTTAAATATGTATATGCTCGTTTGTAGCATGTGTGTGTACATAAATTCACTAGTAGGTGACTGTAACCTGATTAATCTAGGATCGAATCGTAATTAGTGATTATTGCGGTTAAATATCGTGATGAATAATTGAGCTAGGCTGTACATAGTGTAATATATATTGATTGTGAGCTGTAATCATAGTTTATAATTAATAAAATTTATGTCACTGATTTACAGACTTTGATTTTAGCCTAGTGTCTCACTAAGTAGTAGTTGATTGTATTGACACTATTGTAACGCATTGGGCCAACGCTTAACAAGTTGCAACGGAAGATTAACCGAAAAATCATTGATTTGCATTTTTTTAATGAATGGTGCTATTTATATATTTTTTTAATTTAAAACTTTTTAGCATTCCTTACTATTCGTACTGGATTTACCAGTATAGTACTGGTTTTTTGGTCATTAGATGTAACCAGTACACTTTTAAAAAGTTAAAATGGGTTATTTATATAAAAAAATCGAGTTTTATTTGACAAAGGTGACCAGACGTTTTCCTTTGAGGATTATTGTAGTTTTTAAAAATTTGCCTTCCTCGAATAAAAAAATTCAAAATCTGGTCGCCCTTATAAATATTAGACAAGCATCTATTTCTCGCATTTATTCCATATATTAGCATTTTGTAAAAAAAATCATACTTTGTGCTTGCAAAATCGATGTTATACTTTCCAAATTTTTATATATGTTTGAAATGTAACCAGGGATGTTATTTGTAGGGGGCAGGTGGGGGCATTTGCTCAAAAAATTCATGTCATTTAATTAAATACGATGAATCTTAATGAAATCGAAGTATTAGAAAAACGACCAGTGACTAACGAACTATTGCCTCCCCCCCTTTCCCTTTGAAAAAAAGCTTAAATGACGTCACTGTTTCTAAATCAGAAATTCTCGGGTTATCCCTAAAAAATAAAGTCTCGAATTTATCCCGAAAATATTTTTTAAAATGTCATTTCAGTGAAATCGGTGAATGTACTATTGCTCACATAGCAATTAGTCACGCGGATTATTGCTCATACGAATTTTGGTCACACGTCGATCGCTCAGAAGACGCTTTTCGGAGTAGTTGTGAATCATGGCGGTAGTTTTATATAGGAAAAAATATATTTCCTATATAAAAATTAAATACATACATTGCATTAATTTGCTTTTATTTATTTTATCTTATTTCAATAAGTTGCTGTTTTCACTATGTGTCGTGTTAATGTTAAAATTGAATATCTTAAATAATATAATTATTTAAAAAATAGTTATTTTAATTTTTTGATTTTATTGCTTTTGACGTGAATTTTTGATTTCTGAGAAGTGATAATTGTTTTTTGCGCTCTCCTATTGGTCATAATTCAGTTTAGATATGCTTCGTTCGATTCCCACTTTTTGTAAGTCGTATTATTGTTATAAAAAATCGCTAGATAACCGAGCGTTTCCGCAGCGACGGCACGATTTTATTGCTTTTGACGTGGATTCTAAACAGAGAATTTGGCCAGAAAAATGAATGTCATTTAATGAAATAATACATATTAAAAAAACGACTACTGGCTGGCCAACTTTTGCCCCCCCTCTGGAAAAACTGAAATGATGTCTCTGAACTAAATCTCATAAAAAACGTAATTTTCTCTAAAATTTATAATTTTTGCATCTGTAGCAAATTGCTATTATGTTTAAAGTACGCATATGGGATAGCATCCAGATTTTACAACAATAACACAACAGAAAGTAATAAATTATTTGCTTTTAGACAAAATATAAAACATTTTGCAGTACAAAACACCTATTAGATTTGGTACAAAAAATGAATATTGCGTTTTCTCTAGTTAAACTATTTTTCAAAGAAAAAATGTTTCTTGTTCAATTTATACTTATTGCATTTATTTACTGAAACAAAACTTATCACACCTAATATGTTCCTGCTCTTTTGACAGAGTGGCACCAATCACAAAAAAAAAACAGTACATAAAAATATATGTAAATTTGAGTTCTAGACCGATTGCATTATTGCTGTTTTCAAATAAAGGTGTAACGATAATCGTTCGCGAAGCTAGGAAATCTGAGAAAACATTTTGGTTCATGTGGGATTCGAACCTAGTTATATACTATAACAAAAAATAACACTTGAATTTAAGCTTTATTTTTAATTCACTCATATCTGGATTTATCGCATAGATGCGTTCTTGTAATCATTTATCTCGATACTAATCGCACGATATACTGTCATCAACACCACCTTTGTCCGCCTTCGAGGAGTATTTACTGCAGTGGTACACAACCCGCCAAGTTATTTTTTGTTTTCCGCTTAATTCTCTTCGAGCGAACCGACTATTTAATTGCGTATTTAATAATTATCAAAATTACAATATTAAAGTTTATTCTTTTTAGTGCCCTTTGAACTTTTGATAGGCAGGCTAAATTTTATTATTGAGAAATAATGATACAGCCATAAAAAAATAACAAAAAAAGTAGGAACATAGAAAGAAAAAATAAAAAGTATTATTTTTTTCGATTGACGTGCTTATTTATGAAAGTGCGTGAAACTCGAGGAGCTTGTTCTGTTACAACCTAACATAAAATAAAATAATGAGAATATTATGACGTAACATTAAAACTTTATGGTAATAGAAAAAATAATATTTTGATGCACAGGAAAATAATTAGCTTTAATCGATGCACGTGTACTTTTAAATCGCACCACTTGGTGTAAATTGTCAGTAATAGTTGAATTTTTCAATAAAAATGAAAGATAAGGAAAGTAAACGTCGCATTGACACGAATTTATCTTTTAATTTCCCATTAAAAAAGTAACGTCAGCACATAGAATCACATCTGATGCGACGTTTATCTGGTATTTGCAATCGTGCGTTTTGAATTGGTCAAATTTGGAACGTTCAGTGTCGATTCGCACAAAGCTGACGCGCGAATAGATGACAAATCGGTGTTATGCGAGCAGTCCGCGTAATAGCATTTCGTTATCGGTCTGTGTAAACTGGCACGAGGAGTTGCGTTTTTCACAAATTAAAGATGCGCCGGATGTTGATTCTAACATTTTTGTCGAATCTTTTCGTAGCAATCTATGATTTTTCATTTGCAACTAATAAAACGGTCATGCGCCATTGACTTATTGGTAGAGAAAAATGGGTTCAACGTTCGTTGTTTTGTCCAGAGTTATTTTTTCGCGGATGTTTATTCCTTGGAGTGCGCTACTGACAGAACTGTCGCTAGACAGCTGTTTGGTAAAATATATTAACGGAGTATTTTTTATGGACGATTTATTAGCAGTTATGGGTGTATTTTAATTTTTGTAAATCAAGTGACGAATTGGCATTGTATTTGTAGTACGTGACGTGACGTCATCGTTACTATCAGCGGTAACGTGACTCATTTTAGCATACGATACGCGCGTCACTATCTCGCGCAATAGCGACCTCGTCGTGAATGATGGTCCTTCGATCGAGAGATCGAGAGAGAAACGCGCCCGAGTCGGTCGTTCGTTATCGTTCGTTATTATAAAAAACCGAAACCGAAACTGCGCGCCGAAGGTTGCCGACCCGCGCCATCGGTGCGCGCGCGTCTCGCGGTCGACTTCGCTCCAATATGGCCGTCGGGCCGGAGGGCCGCCGCCCTCGCCTTCGCCTCCTTCGCTCACAGCGCCCGTCGTTGCAGGTCTCGAATCGCTCCTGACGCAGCCGACGCTCGACGGATCGGGCGGCGCGAGGGGCCACCGCTCTTCGTGAATAGGCCGAGGCGAACCCCGCGTCCGACGACCACCCCGCCGTCGCCATGGAGAGGGAGTCCAACCCCATGGAGGCGCTGTGCCGGTCCGGCTGCGGATTCTACGGGAACCCCAGCACGGACGGCCTATGCTCCGTCTGCTTCAAGGTGAGACGATTGTTTATTTTTTTAAATCTAATATTCCAACCTTGCACGTCAATAATAAATAATACAAGACTTCTCTTCTATATTGAAACGATTATTTTTTGTGAGGTTATGTGAACTGTCATTAGCGACTCTGATCCCTTAATAATACAATACTACCGTTAGCTCACCGCTATTGATCTGAAACAGTGCAGTAGTAGACGTCCGTTGGATGTGATGGCTTCTATTTCTTGGAACGCAAACTGAATAACCTTACTAAGAGTCAAACCATAATTGCTAGTTCCGCTAATATTTTACAATCAATTCATAGTTGAACCTTACTCATCAACCTATTCATTAATATGTTTTTTTGACGAAAGCCACGTTATCGAGCAAGAAAACCCACAACACACAAACCACAAGTTTATATCAAAATACTCATGCCACCATATGGTGTTTGTGTCATTCAATATTTTTCATTAAATCTTTCGTTGTAACACGTTAACCGGATGTGTTACAACTGGGTAATCACCAACAACAGACCGAAAAAAACTATTATTATGGTTTTCAATAAAATAAATTTGAAGTTCATTTTTAAGTCGTCGATTCCGATGGAATATTCCTACCATCTTGGCGGATTTATTCTAAACAGGTCTTTCTTTACTAAGATATTTCGAAAAACACTGAAAATTCAGCCTGCACATTGCAGAGACTCACAGCAGATCGTTCAATATTCTCGGTTTTATCCTAAGAAATGCGCATTACTTCAGAAATACTTTAGTATTGCGCACTCTATATGATGCTCTAGTCCACAGCCTACTAGAAGCTGGCTCCATATTGTATGGATTCCAGGCGTAATGAGTCAATGTAATGAATTGAGGCTAGAGAAACTACAGCGTAAATTCCTTCGATATTTATACTTGAAGGAATACAGGTACTATCCGTTCCTGTTTCCCAGTACTTTTATTTTGGGAGAGCTGGGACACGTTTCGTTGTCAACTCGCAGAAGTGTTAACACTAGATTTATGGGTATAAATCCGTCAATTTGATGGATGTTATTAAAAATAGGTATATCGTGACCGGATTTTCAAAAATAAATTTCCGAAAAATTCATAAAAAATACTGTCAGATATAAATCAAATCAGAAACCTGTCAATTTGCCGGTTTCGTAAATCTAGTGTTAATAATTAAACACTTTTGGAAATTGCTCAAAGATATAGTAGATAACCTTTCGGTGCTCGAGCAGCTCCAAATGTGAGCTCCGGAAGGTGGTTATAGTTCTCGGTCGCGTCCACTGTTCTTACCTGTGAAGTTTAGGACTAAATCACTTCCTAACTCTTTCTGGCAAAGGTCGTCCATCTGCTCAATACTGTGCATCGTGTTTTTATGTTTTTAGTTATATGTGTGTGTGTGTATGTATTTCATCGTCAAGTTTTCAATCCTCATGGAAAATGTATCAAAATTCGTTATTTTCATTATTTTTCTTATAGTGGCAGTCTGAACATTTTCCCCAGCAAAATTATCAGACATGCGATTTATTATACATATTTTAATGAAAACATATTTGCAAAATTATTAATTGACTGATCTTTTTTCTGTAGTGATTAATATTTACTTGAAAAATATATTCCTTAACGTTTTCGCGGATACTTGGAAATGTATGTGGAATATCCTGGGACACTAAAAATTACATAAAATATTTTTTAAATATCAGAAAACTTATATTTCCTGCGTTTTTTATGTGAAATAATAGCCAATAATCAAATAGACATGTTAAATAAATGGAATATTATTGTTTTGTACCATTAATGATCTTCGACGAGAGGAATAATATGATATCAGCTGATCTGCTCTGTTGACACCCAACGTATATTTCGTGTATTCTGCAATTTACTTAGTTTTAGGATTTCCATGCCTATTTATTACTTCAATTATTTTTTGGCGATGTTTGGTTGTAATACATAAAACGCCATCTGGAAACATACTATTTTTCCATAACCAAATATGTTTTAATGAGTCACCTTTTTTAATGAGTCAACACACTCGTCTGCAAGAGCAGACATGACCCATGCGAAATATAAAAGTGTGCAATTGCAGACGTGTCCCATGCAAACTCAAATTTGTGTCTGCAATTGCAGACGAGTCCGCGAAAGTGTTAAATATCATTCCCAGAAAAATGAATTATTTTTAAATCTGACGAATTGACTAATTTTCACAAAATATTTTGTAATTAGTGTCTACTATTTGGTATTTTAGCAATAATAGTTTACTAAGACTGTTCAATCATTTAGTGCCATTTACCAAAAAACAAATAAAACAATCTTAATTTTAAATTACCGTGACAGATGATATGTCATTTTTGTGAAGTAAGGATATTTCATGACGTAATTTTTGTGACATTAGGCGATCACTTATCAATTTTACTACCCATGCGTCAATATGTTCTGATTAAATCAAAGACGGAGTTTTACGTCATTTTTTCGAAAATAAATTCTTGTTCTTAAAAAATGTTTTTTGCTTTCGTTCTCGTTATGTTCTCATCCAGATTTAGTTCTTTCAACTTGGTTACTGCTTGGTTATTTCTTAATATATTGTCTCCTGAATGTCTATTGTGATTTGAAATATGTATAAATTTTAATACAATTTACTTTCTTTGCCACCTCTTTTTATTAGCTATCATACATTCTCAATCAGGTTCAAGACTAGGGAATTTCCTCGCCGTGCCTTAGAAAGTATATTTTCTTTTATAAATACAATTTTTCTCCATCAGGGATCCTGCAATATTGTTTGCAGGACTTCCTTATATTTATCACGTTTCATAATTCCCCATACCATACAAGTACATTTCCCATTAATCACTGACCACATCGTTACTCTTGTGGGATGCTTTGCGGTCTGAACGATTTTATTGCTTTTGCCAATGATTCTAAACAGGAACATTCCCTCTAATTTGGCCAGAAAAACTGGAAAAAACAAATTATGTCCCTGGACTTTGACTAATATATACTCGATTCTGGTGAAAATAGCAAATGACTACTTTGGGTTTTCAATGACTCATATTACTTTCTTTATTCACTCGAAAATTATGTCGTTTTTCACGAAATATTCATCCAGTCACCTTGTGGTTCTACAATCATTTACATATGGTTTATACAAAATTATTAGAAATATTTGGAATGTCTCGATTGATATTGAAAAAAGGGAAACTAATATATCGGACGTTTCTCTGAGAAAGTTTTGATATTATTATATTACTTATTAGAATGATGAGCGTTCAAGTTTGAGAATATCCCACATGCATTGCAATAATAATGATGCAATACGAATACTCTTATCAAAAATCTTTTAGTTATATAATACTTAGATTCTGTCGATAAAAATAGAGCCAATTATATATTTGTCTTTGGAGATGTTTCTGACTTTCCTTATTCTATTTAAGCGAGTCTCACATACCACATCAAGAACGAAAGTATTACAATTCTATTCTCAATGGGCAGTATATTTGTCAGTTGTAATATAGTTGGTTAATCATTTTATTAGTATTTTTTTTCTACTTCAAATTTATATTTGAATTTTCCTATTATACCTTTTGCAGAGTAATGATGAACCGTTACCAATTTATCAAATGCAAATAGATTAGTATCATCAGTCTATCGATTACATTCTTCTCATATGAGATTTTTAAAATACATTGAGAGAAAGTATTATGTAATTAGAAAGCCGTCAGTGTACAGTTTTGTTTAAAAATAATGTTTATTTCATAAAATTCAATTAACATACAAGTTGGGTAATTTTTTGAACTGTATTGTGTTGTGAATGTGTTCTATGAGGTTAGCTCGGTCCCCGCTCAAGCTCAATTCTCGCTTTCGTTTCAGGAAGCTCTCAAGAAGAAGCAGCAGCCCCCTGTGTCGGCGCCGGCCGCCGCCAGTTCGTACACCCCCACGCCGGCGCCGACTCCGCCGCCGGTCGCGACCCCGGCGCGCTTGCCCGCTTCCGGCTCCCCTTCGGTCCAGCCGGACGCGCAGCCCCTCGCCGATGTAATTTCCGAACTCCGTCCGCGTCGCCGCTCTTCTCCCTCCGCCTCTTCTGACTCGGCTCTTTGCTTTCAGCAGAAATTGGAAGACAGAGAGAGCGGCGGCAGCACCGGCGGCTCTTCGGCGGAACAGGAAGACTTAGACTCCTCGGACAAAGAGCCCGGAAAAGACAAAAAAAAGAAAAACAGATGCGCCGCATGTCGCAAAAAAGTCGGGCTCACTGGTAAGTGATACGATAGTTTTGTTGCATTTTTCTTCTATTGCTTTTGTTCTAATTTTGAACATTGATCATTTCAGGCTTTGAATGCAGATGCGGCGGCCTCTTTTGCTCCGTGCATCGATACTCGGACAAACACGATTGCACGTTCGACTATCGAGAGCTCGGGGCGCAGGAGATTCGCCGTAACAACCCAGTTGTCGTCGGAGAGAAGATCCAGAAGATCTGAGCGGCCGACCCGGCCGTTCCGCGGTCGCGCGCCGAGCGGGACGCGTAGAGACGACGAGAGGCGCGCCCACACCGGCTTTCGCGCGATTCTCCGTCCGGAGCTAGGGCGAGAGCGACGACGCGGCTCTAAATCATAGTTTTTGTATATAATAGCTATTTTTCTGTATATTCGGTTAATCAATATCGTACGAATGCTAATATTTTATTATCGACGTATTTATATATACGAAGTATTGAGGTGTTAGGATGCTTTTTTTTCTGTTTTGTCGTTTGACGTGTGTAAATATATAGTTTTCGGCGATGCGTTCTCTCAGAGTAAAATAGTGCCATCCGCGAGCGACTCGTACGCCCGACCGTACGCGTAGATTATTTTTTTTGCGACCGTCGGAAGGGTCGCGAGTTTATTATGTATTTTAGTGAAATTTTCGTTTCTTCAAAAAATATTATTTTTCCTCGTATATCGCTATATACTTTAACAAAGAGCGTCGCGTACGATCGCAGTGAAAGTTTAACATTGTAGAGAACGTCGGAAGTGTACAGTGAACTTAAATCCGAGTACGGCGACGCTTTCGTCGTCGGTGTGGGCCGCCGTTCTCCGGGGTCCGAGTTTGAACTGTGAACAAAAAGTGAGTGTTGTAATTAGCCTAAAACTGAATTGAAAATTGAAGAATGCGCGCACGGAGCCGTCGGACGTCGGAAGAGTCGCGCCGGAGACGGCGTTCGGAGCAGAGCGGGAGGGCTCCAGGCCGAGCCGTCCGGGCGCGTTTCGAGCGCCGACGCGATTCGGACTGATCATTAATGCAATTTACTTGTATTGTTTTTGTTTAACGAGTCAATACATTTTTAGATGTTATCGGATCGATTTTGATTAATAATATACGTATATATTTATAAAGTTTACCTGCCGCGTTTCTAGAGAGCGGGCGACCCGCCGACGGAACGACGGAGATCACAATGTAACGTTACCGTCGGTCGGAGTCGAGACACCCCGTCGCTAACGCACTCTCTAGGAACGTAATGCTTATTAAATATATATATATTTATATTAACTAAACCGTTAAATTTATATTTGTATAGTTTTAGCTATGCCGATATTTTAGTTATTCCTTCGGTGAGGTGTTTGAAATTTATTTTTAGTAGAATTCGACGTTGAACGGACGCCGTCCTGCAAAAGACAAAAATTTGAAGACAGGCGTCGCGCCGCGCGAGTCGTCGTCGACGTCTCGTTTTGCACGCGCGTCTCGTCTCGATGATCAGATCATATTAAGTATTTTACGAACGTACATACATACATATACGTGTATATTCGGCGCGGAGAGCGGAACGACGAACTTTCGGCAGTCTTCTAAAAGTGGCGGTGTGCACGTTTTGACTCAAGGCTGATTTATCCTAGTGTTTTACGTAGCTTGCGTTAGATTCGTTTATATGTATATCGCTTTATTGGCTGTAAATATATAAATAATAATATACGTTTCGAAGCCGCTCTCGAGTCTCGCGCGTCGGCGGCTGAGCTCGCAGACGAACGAGGCATACCTATTCTCTCGGCGTTTCCGTTTCGAAGCGAGCGTCGTCGCGACGGTCGTAAAGCGTGCACAGATTTGTAAATACCAAAAAATATAAATATTAAATCGTAAGGTCCGTCGATATTGTGAGTGTGTGTATACACCGAGGTATATATACGTGTATGTATGTGGGAGCGCATTAGATGTATTAATATTATGTATATTTGCGCCGCTCGCGAATATTATAACGTTTATACGAATTTATCGTTCTATATAGAAGAAAGGGAATCTAAATAGACACTGCGGTTTCGTTTCTGTTTCGCCAAAATTTCTCTGTTTCTTGCGCGTGCAACTCGACGATTTCGTTTGTGAGAATAATGTCAATTAATAACTAACCTCTCGAAGAGAAGCGGAGATCGTTCGTTTCTCTCGTCGACGATGACGATCGAACGGCTATGAAAACGCTTACTATTTTTCAATCAGATACGTATACATAAATATTCACAAAATTGCAACGTTTTGTCATGTTAATAGTTCACATTGAACACAGCGTAGTTGTCGCCGAGGTATATATTTATGTATGTACTGATATTTCTCGATTCTCTCGAAACTTAGATATTATTCTTTGTCGAAAATTTTTAATAAAAATAATAGCTACACTGTTTATAAAAAAAATACATATATTATATACTTTGATGACGATCGTGTGCGCTGATATGCGTATCGTCCGATTTCCTATGTAATTTGTCTTCAAAATCGTCTGCGCGGGATTCGGCGATTAGTTTCCGGCTTTAGGGAGCTCTTTCTCGACAATGACGCGTTACAAAAGTTTTTTAAAAACATTGTTATTATTTTTACTGTGATTGATTTATTGTTCTTTTCGTTTTGCATATATTCTCTCACGTTTTGAAACTTCTGTAATGTTTGTATATGTCTGCATTTGTAGTGTGGTATTATACGTGACTAAAATATTTACAATCAAAATTATTCTCGGTTTTGCGCACTATGAATATGGGCCTCAAAAATTATATAGTATATATATATGATATATATTTATATACATATATTATTTTTTTGTGGATAATTGTGCTAAATGTATATATTATATCATTTTAGTTTCATTTGTTCTGACATATATGATTTTGATTTATTAATAAATATTTAAAAAAATAGTTATGGAGAGTATACGTTTTGCATACCTTTCTGTCTGTACCTTATTATGATTCTGTGATTGTTCAAAGTTGTAATCGATTTGTTTAATACGAGATCTTTCTTATGACGATCGACCGTTTCTGAAACATACCGAAGATGAATTTATGTCGCCGTAATGTCGGTATAGGTTAGTTAACTGAAACTCGTGTAATTTAGCTTTTATTAGTGCCATTCGAAGTGCCTCATGCGGCGACATATTTGCGTCGGCCTATCGTCACCGGAAAGAATAGTCCAAATATATTTATCAAAGTTGTTTTAATTATGTTTTCTAAAATAATAAATGATGAACATTTTTTGTATACTTTATGAGATAACTGTGTGTACACGTTTGAAAAGATTCACGTTGCGACCTGAGACTGATGAACGTGTCGGCGTCGGCGGACGATTTTATGCGGAAGACTACAAATAAACATTCAGTGTGCCTTAAACTACGCGCAATAGAGAAGATATCCGTTTGATAATTTATTTTTTGTTTTATGTAAATTTGCTAATAAATTTATTGTTGATGTAGAAATGCGTCATTTATTAGTACAGTTATGATGTTATATAAAATATGGATTTTTGAACTTAGCGCATTAGAGATAAATATATTATATTAAATATTGATATATAATCGGTGTTTTTGCATTATTCAGTTTGGGAATCTACGTTTTTGAACATCTTATTGTATGCAGGTTAGGGCATAATATTTTTGATTTTAATCCCATTTTTTATTAATTTTCATCTGCTATATTAAAGTTAGTCATTCAGAGAACATGTAAAATATTTTTTTTGGCCTAAATTGCTCAATCTATAAATCGGCCATAACCTTTCTTGCTGATGAATTACATATTTAAAACATCTTTTTACTTATAAATTTATACAAATGGTCATATTTTTGCCGATAAGCTGAGGTATGTATATAAGATAGAAGTAAGTATCGACGCCATCTTGTTTTAAAAAATAAAAAGTTTTGGCCATGGGAAATGGGTGGCGGCTGTGAGAATTAATTAGTAGTACATCAGCTGCCCGCTGTGGCGCGGCAGTCGCTTTGACAGGTGCGCGGGACCTATGCGCAGCTGTCAACGCTGACGTTTCGACATGTCGCGTTAGCCGGAAGTTATCGGTGAGTTTCGACAGTACATATGCACTTATTGAATGAGTCGCTAGTTTTATCGTTTGAAAAATCATTCAGGCACGGCATGGCAACAAGCGAGTGCTTTTCGCTGCAGTGGAACGACTTCAACGCCAACATGTCGGCGGGTTTCGAGGAGCTGTTCGCCAGAGGCGACTTAGTGGACGTCACCCTGGCGGCGGACGGTCAGATGGTGAAGGCTCATAAAGTGGTCTTATCGGTCTGCTCGCCCTACTTCAGAGACTTGTTCAAGAGCAATCCAACGGAGCATCCCATCGGTTAGTATTTGCCATTCAAAATAATGATAATTATATTTGTAGAGGTTTAAACAATGCCATTAGAAATCATCAAACAATGAATTGGTTTATAAGAAAATTAGAAATCGGCAGTTTGAAAACACTGATTTGCACTTTTTGATTTGTAAGAAATTACATTATTTTATAATCATATACTTTACTGCACTTTATGCGAATTAATTATCACATAAAAAATATTTCTGTGCATTGGCATACAAAATGAATGCATGCTTAAATGAATTAAATTAACCGCCCTACCCATCTGAACGTACGTGATACGTTTGTATGGGTATTATAAAAAATATTCAGCGACATATTTTTTCGAGAACCTCTGACTTGCAAAGGATCACAAATGAGTCTATTGCGTATTTTTTTTCTGTTATATTGTAAACAAGTATTGTTATTGTGAAATCTAATGAAAAAAAAACCCAATGTATTTTTTAACTACCTTTTGAATAATAACCCAAAGGTAAGGCGGGTAAAATAGCCTCAAATATCTTTCGATTACAAAAAATATGTATTGAAAGCCAGATATAATTATATTAACGTAATAATTTACTGCAGTACTTAAATCATTAAAGAACGTGTGTTATTTAACAGTAAAATAATTTAGAAAATTTGAGAATATAGTTTATAAAAAAAATGTTGCTTAGTGGAAAATTAATAAAAATAATGAAATAAAAAATAAAAGAAAAGTTTTAACATTAGATTTATGGCACCTGTCTGGAAACCCGTCAAATTGACGGGTTTCTGATTTGATTGTATCAAACAGTATTTTTTCTGGGTTTTTTATAATTGAACAATGCAAATATATTAACTCAATTTTTATTTTTTAAAATCTGCTCACTTTGTACCTATTTTTAATGACACCCATAAAATTGATGGGTTTATGCCCGTAAAACTAGTGTTAAAAAAATACACGAAAAAACTTGATTTGTGTCGTATGGGGGCCTATTTATTTATTCATTTATTATGGCCAAAAGTTACCGGCACTCGGGTAACATTGACATTATGCCAGCGGAGGGTAGCACATTCTTTTGGTGAACCTCAACAGGAAAACAACGGTCGGTGGTGCCTCGTCCACCATTCACTCGCATATGTCATCATTTAGTATATATGTAAACTAGTATAAACTTTTTATTAAAAATACTACTGCAGCGGTTCAATCTGTGTGTAAGTGCCACCCTTCCTGTCGTGCAAAGTCGCATCTAGATTTAGTCACAATTGAATGAAAGTGTAGTAGAATATATATGCTAGGTCTTATGCTTGAAATTCAACCTTCTCATGCTTCCACTCCCACATTTTTTTCTTGTAGGGTAGATATTAATATTTTTTTGGAATTAAAAATTGAAAAATTCGATAAATTCGATAAATTTTTGATCAAACTATTTTTTTTATTCGTTTTAAGTTCTTTAATTTATATTTAATAGTAAGATTCGTTAAAATTAAGTATAGAAAACAGTTTTACATTGGGTTTCAGTCTTTTCTCTAAATTTTAAATATTTTATTATTGATTATTTCACTATTCTATTCTATTGATGGAACTATTCAATGAACCGGAAATCAAATTCTGTGATTTAAGTGGTCAAACTTGTCAATCTAATAATGCAAAAGTTTAATAGCAATGATTTTAGTTGTTATAATTTATATTAAATGCATATTGTACTGTTTTGACTGCTTATTTCTATTGATATTATGCATAATTTTATTTGATTTTTAGTGTTCTTGAACAACGTTAGCTTTAAAGTGCTGAACTCGCTCCTACAGTTCGTGTACCGAGGTGTCGTGAACATCGATCAGTCTGAATTCCAGTCATTCTTAAGCACCGCTGACCAACTTCAAATAAAGAGTTTAGTCAGTTACCAAGCTAAACCCGTAACTGCTCAACCATTGGTATTATTAAAACAGCAAGATTCAAACACCAAGACTGATCAATCTGATCAATCCGCTGCCGTTTCAACACCTGTGAAACGTTCTCATCAATCGCCCGTAGAATCCACAAAGAGGCAGCGCACAGTTGCTATCGAATCCCAAAGAACCGAAGTCAAATCAGATAAAGGTACGGATTAATTTATTTAATGTATTGTATAATCGATTTGAAGAAGTTTCTATAATGTTTTTTATATTGCAGATGATAATATCATCCACCATAAAGAGACCGATGTCACGGAAGCAGCTATAAAACAAAACGTGGAAATGGAACAAGACGCCCCTATTAGCGTGTCTGATCAATGTCTTTTAGACAACATTACCGATGAATGGGGATCGATGAATAATCCGGAAGAAAATGTAAGATATTTTTTGATCTACAAATATGTCGTTCATTTTTATAACACCATATATTTAAAAACGTACTCTATTTCATGACATTTATATAAACCTATTTAGGATAATATATAAGGATATTCGAGAATAAGTTTTTTAACAAAAACTCGAACCACTTATTATTTTTTAATTATTTAATTTTGTATGGAAAGAATTATAATAACGACATCTGTTAGAAGAATATATTATCTAAAATTAAATTAGTCCATTTTGGGGTCCTAAAATATTCGAAGATGTTAGTAAGAGTGTTGTGTTAACACATTTCCAGTTGTACGATCGGGTCCCCAAAAAGCTTGTTAATCAGAATCCGGCGCTTCAAGTATTAAGTGATCTCACTAGTTAAAATTTAATTTCGAAACACTGAATAATGTCCGAAGTTTACATATGGGCTATTAAAAACGGAAAATTCTGTCGTCCACTGATAACGATAGTCCAGAAAAAAAACCTGTTTAATCTTTTGGCCTTTCAATGTTAGTTGTAATGAGTCTTTTTTTACTAACTTATTATAAACTATGATATGTAGTAGATGTATATATTTACTTCACTTAAAGCTAAGTTTTATGCTTCAGAGTATAAATTTAAAATAATTAAAATTTACTGTTTAAATTTTTTTTTTCAATTTCGGTATTGAAAGTCGAGCACTCGTAGAAATTATTTCATTTTCAGTAACAGGCGGCGAAGTCAAATTATCGTCTTGAGTGTTTGTCAAGTGGTCGTTAAGTTATTTGATTGTTAAAGAATGGATGCTGTCTGTTAAGCGCTTGTTAGTGATTGATGGCGTCATTGAGTGTCACTTTTTTTATAAAGAGGAAACTTGGGCAATTAGGAGGCGATGCCAATTGAGAGCCAATCACATTAAGTCCTGACTCCACTTTAAAAAAATCTTTTGTGAAAGCTAGCTTCAATCCATTGAGGCGATCGTCCGACAATTACAAATAACTGTTCAAACAATGTTTCGATGCGAGGCCATTAGTGCTTTTTCTAAATGAGTTTCGAAGCTTATATAGAAATTTTTGTTTTTCAAAAGTCTGTATGCTTATTGTAAAATTCTGTCCGTTTTCTAATGTATTGATGAAACAGCCACAATTATCGTTTTTATTATTATAGTATATAATTCATTGCTATAATTAGTTTTTTGGGAACATAAAGATTAGACTGAGGTGACCATTAGGTTTACAGAGAAAAGGCCGACAATAAAAATGGCTGTCAGATAAAACAAAGATGTTTTATAAAGTAATACACTACTATAAATTATCGAATTAATAAAAAAAATGTTTTCTTTTGACATGCTTCAAGAATAGGGACTAGAAAGTCCATATAAATTAAACGTAGAAAAATAATTGATATTTGCTATGGTCATTATTAGTATTTCACACAAATAAACCTTATTTTTGTTAAGTAAAGGTCGATATAGACAAAAGACTACCATGTGTCTACTGTCTCTCTTCAATAACAATGTTAAATTAGAAATATTTTTCACTTTTAAATCGTTCTTCCTTTGCCTCCTTTTAAATTTGAGTTTGTAGCCAGCAGGTCCAAGTTGGAGAGCTTGGTCAAAGT
The DNA here is from genome assembly GCF_051122295.1 of Plectrocnemia conspersa. Lineage (NCBI taxonomy): Eukaryota > Metazoa > Arthropoda > Insecta > Trichoptera > Polycentropodidae > Plectrocnemia > Plectrocnemia conspersa. Next base: position 8,110,214 of record NW_028277169.1, read on the forward strand.
CTTGATGTGTCGTCTGTAGTAAGTCTCCAAGTAGAAGTTATTTTTGCGCCCTGTGTATCAGTCTTCTATACACATGCCTAGAAAAACTTAAATCCGTACATCTTATTTGTTGAAAACAACGATGCCCATAATGCTTGAAAGCAAAAGCGCAGAATAAAATGATGCTCAATGTAGGGGATTCATATTTAAGATTTTTAACCCTAAGGCATGTGACTTTGCAGCCAGTAAGACACAGGTGGAATTAGTAATAATTTATTAGATTATATTACATATATTGTGAGTTACTATGATAGGCGAGTATCGTTTTCTCCGAACAGTGGTGGAGAAGCTGGCGGAGGGATGATGTTCCGTTGAAGATCCTTAGAGGTCTTGTAGACGTGGCAGCGACAGTGTATTAAAGGTCAGTTCCTCTTGCTGTGATGATCGTGTTCGGGAGTCTCAGGACATATCTTCACTTCTCTGCCGGTGGGGGCGCGTCTGCCAGGCAGGCCGAATCTGCTAAGTCTCCATTGGAGACCAGCCTTAAGTATTAAGGGTTGCAAAACTCGCTGACGAATCACAATCCAGCCAATTGTTGCACTCGTTTCTTAGATTAACGAAATATGTATACGCCCTTAGAAAGTGACATTTGCATGATGGATATTTCCAAGGCCGAATTGCTTAATATTGTGGCCATACGATGATTTTTGTCTTTCGGTGATATATTGTTTCCCGTGACCGTTTCGTAACGAAGAAATATTCATTATACCGGAAATACTGGATGTTCTTTATATGAAACCCTTTTATCTAGTCGTAATGAGGGCCTTTGTGTGGTCCCATCCTTTACACTATTGTCTAGTTTATCCGTATTGATGAATGATCATTTTTGGTCACAGTCATTAATGCGAGTTTCAAGAATAAGATCCTCCACAAACCCAAGTAGTTTTATTGGAGTAGGATATTAAAGTAGAATAATATTATCCCTTTTAATCCAAGAGGGCCGTAATATCAGCCCACCCTACCTTTGCAAAAATTCCCATCAGTCGATATTTCGCTGTAAATTGTTAAAATTCAATTCAACATTTTCGATATTTTTGTATATGTGCAACGTGTCAACATAAAAGGAATACATTTGCTTTATCTCATGCATATCTAACGATACCTAGCAGTTCCTAGTAATTCTGTTATGTAACAGAGAAATGACCGTGCAATTTTTTTATGATAGGGATGGCTGGCGAAGTGAAAACAAAAGCAGATATTGACATATTTTTACCCGGGTAGTCCACGGAATATGCTTCATTAAACACTGTCGGTAAATAATAGCAATAATTATGTCTATAATATATTTAAAAAAATACGTATTTGTAAAATGATTTTCTTCAAAAAAAGTTTTTGCATATGTTAGGCCAAATTGTCTGGTACTAAAAGGGTTATGCAGTATTTACGTATTTTATTCTATAATATTTACTTACACATTTATAACTCAGATTTAATTAATGTTACTTTTAACATGAGTAGAAATAAATAAGTATACCTACAAGAGAAAAATCTTTCGAAAATAAATATAATTGCGATATTCTAAAATAAATATTAAATGAGCAGTGATTAAAATTTTATTAATAAATCACACATAAATTGCATTTTTTTAAACAGATTTACGATTTTCTACGCACTCCTTTCTCACAAGATTCTATCGGATAATCGTAACTGCCAAAAAGTAATAAGTAATATAAAATTTAGGTGGCACCAAGAAGCGGTCGATGAAAGACGATGTCCTAGAATTTGGCGCCCGAATTTTCGAAAATATTTTTTTATTTAATTTAAATGTTAAATTAAAATATGAAATATATCGAATCCATAGTTACCGGGGTATTTGAATGCTTTAATTTTGCTAATCAATAAACACGGTGAATCATGCGAGTGGTACTCAGATTATATTTTTAATCATTTAATATAATAATGATAATGTCAATACTGGTAATACCGGTATTGACTGTTTTCTCTCTCTGTAATACCGGTATTATTGAAATCCCTACCAATGACCCCTCCCGAGGGAGATTTAGGGCTCGCCCACTTTTATTGCCACAACCAATTAATGTTCTGGGTGTGCCTATTTGTACATAGTACAATCTGTAGTTGTTTTTCAAACATATTGCATTCGTGATACATTTGTAATGGCATTCCTGATCGATGATTTTAGCCAAATATTTTAGTTTATGGCTAGCACTTTAGCTGTATGTAATAAAAGCACTCGCAGAAAGTCTCGGTAGTGGACGGTCAGAGGTAAACCATGACTAATACCGGAAAGACTTGGTTTCATATTCCTTATGAACTCTAGTGTTTTTTAATTTATATCGAGTCTGAGAGATCAGAATTAGATTTTTCTATTCGCCTGGATGAATATTGTAATGGTAATTTAAAAAGATCGTTCTTGATTAGTTACATTTATTGATTGTGAGCCGTTATATGATTTATATTAAAACTTGTATTAAAAATGATATTTGCAGAAATTAAAAAAATAATTATTAATTTTGACTTTTTTGTTCAAGGGGGTCGACAAATTCGAACGTGAAATGATCATTGACTTGTACAAAAAATTGAAATTGGACAATCCTGAGTTATTTCAGAAGGATATTGTGGAACTTTTGTCAGAATGGACCGGAGTCGGATCTTCCACTATCAGAAACACTCTAATGGTATACAGAAGAACTGGCGTGATTAAAGCTCCGAATAAGACCAGATTTAGAACATCTATGTTGAATAAGATATCTAACAAAGTCAGAATTGATGTTAGAAAAAAGGTGTACTCATTTTATTATTACCGTTGTTTACCGACATTTTTAGAAATATTTGACGCTGTGAACAAAGAAGAAAATTTACCTAATTTTAAACGCACGACCTTCCATCGCTTGTTAAAACAACTCAATTTTGAATACACTAAAACGAGAAAATATAAGATTATAACGGAACGAAAGGAATTGGTGTACAGTCGCAGAAAGTTTCTCAAAGACATTGATGGATATAGACGAGACGGTCGTACGATATACTATTTAGATGAAACTTGTATTTGTTCCGACGGTAAAAGTAAAATTAGCAATAGAAAATCTAACGTAACAATCTTTCACATCGGAAGTGTAAATGGTTTTGTCCGTAGCGGACTTGAGTGTTTCGAGTCGAAGAAAAAATTAGGCGATTATTTAGATGATAGAAATAGTAAAAGATTTACGGCCTGGTTTCAAAGTATTCTACCGTTGCTGGATGAAAATAGTGTCATAGTTATGGATTTAGCTCCGGGTCATTGCACAAAGTTGGAATTGAGCGACGAGAGATTTCCGAATGAAACTTGGAATAAAGAAGATATTACGACGTGGTTGGAAGACAGAGGGGAAGTTGTGGATTCGACGATGCTTAAGATGCAATTGTTTCAAGTTGTCGAAAAGTACAGATCGAAGATTGGCAATTATATAGTGGACGATGCGGCGAGTAGAACGAATAGAACAGTGCTTAGATTGCCACTCTTTCATGGAGAACTCAATGCTTTCGGTTTAGCGTGGCGAGAGATCGAAGATCATATATTATCGTTTAGAATGAATAATGACATTAAAGATATTGAAAGTGTTATTAGCGCAGCTATCGAAAAAGTCACACCGGATCGTTGGAAATGTTTCATTCAAGAGACGATTGCCGAGGAAGATAAATTCAAGTTGTTGGATTGTTTAGTTCAAGGCTTGATCGACGAATTACCTTTATCGCATATTATTGACGATACCGAATCTGATAACGATGAAGAATCTCAGACAGATTCTTCAGATTGATGTACTTAGGCTGTGTGTCTATTATAATTTATTGACAAAGCTTATATTTTTGTACTTATTTTAATGAGTTTATTAAAAAATCTCGGGTAATATTTTATCAAGTTACCCTTGTGTGTTTATCTAAAAGCTCACGAGTAAAGTTTAATGTTCTTAACCAAATTACAAAACTCAAGTTGTGTAAAGTACAATGATAAACACGAGGGTGTAATGAGTTGATTCTCGTACTGTGTGTGTATTTTTGTAATATTTTTTTATGTTTATATTTTGTATACATGATTATTTACATAAACTATTGAAAATGTTTCATGTTCATAAGTATTATTTGATGATATTATTTTAAAGTTCTGTGTGAATAAATTTATAAGGAACCCAAACAAGTTTGTTGACCAAAGTGTGTATACATAATAAAGTTTGGTATTTGTTCAATATTACTTTTAATAAATAGCAAGTTTATTCCTGAAGAAACTCTAAGGAAATTAAATTTGTTTTAACAGTTAATAACGTTTTTTATTTGCTTTGCAACATATGTTTGACTTTGAAGTTCTGAACAATTTCATATTAGTGTTTTAAATTAAATATAAATAAAGACTAAGGGATGTATGAGACGTAACTTTTGTGAAAGTTTCATTCATAATGATGATTTTTTAAGATCATAAAACCATGGATATCATTTGGGGGGTGGGGGAATTAAATAATCATTGGTTAGTAATAATTATTTTAATTAATCATTAATTAAAAAGAAAATGGTTAATTTATTATTTTGTATACTTTTCTATCAGGGATGTCATTTTAGCTATTTTAAATCATCAGAATTAAGATCAGATGCAACTGAATTAATTAAGAATCTATACAATAGCTAATAATGGTTGCAACGAATTTGATATATGTATATAAAAATCCACATTGGCGTATGTTTTATGCGGATTTACATATAAATTAAATAACTAGAAATAAATTAATCGCGATAGAATTATTGAACTTAATGAAATCTTTGCGTCGTAGACTTGACAAAAATTTGTGACGCACACCTGTTTTTGAGATAAGCTTTTAACTTTAATAAAGGGTGGGATTTTTCAATATTTTGTTTCGTTCAACGAACGAATTCTGCGAATTTCGGTCATAGTAGATACGCCGCCAAACATTATATTTACGAATGTTTTACGAAGGCGTAAAACACAGAGCAGAGAATATATAGAAGCGGCGTTCGCGGTGAAAAGTAAGCTACGTCACGCCGTGTGCGACGGATCTCCACATTTTATTTTGCAAAATTTAGTTATGTATTAAATATTATGGAGGACTGTTCAGTTATAGGGTGTAAAAGTCATAGTAAAAAACTAGCAAAGAATAAAAATGGCATAATTTTTCAGTAAGCGCAAATTAATACGTTTTACCTAATCAAAATAAATGTTTTTTTAAGCGTCACTCCATACATTTGACAGGGCCGTACTTAACCGATGTTTAAAATACACGAATTTATTTTTAATATATATGTTTATTCAATGAAATCTCCAAATACAAATAAATAAAAGTTTTTTATCCCGGATTTATTACCACATTAAAAATTAATTATATTAAAAATATCATCGGTGAAATATTTAGAAAAATTAAAACACATTTTTGACACGGATTTTGTGTGAACTGCGTTTTTCTGAAATATCGCTGTTTTAATTTCAGATTTCCCAAGGATAAACTTCAAAGGGATAAATGGAAGGCTGCTATTGACAGGCCGCTTTGGGCCTGTCAATGGCACGAAATGGCAAACAATTTTGGTATTTTTTTGTTTTATTAATATTTAGTTAAGTTGCAAACCTATTTTGAAACGTAATCTCTTTGTAACGAATACCGAAATAACGAAATTCCCAATATAACGAATCTTCAATTTGTCCCCGAAAAACTTTCATATAAAATGTTTTCATCGTAACGAAGACTGATCTCAGTACAACAAAATATTTTAATCAGAATTTAAGAATGACGTTACAATATGCAACAATATTTCTCTGAATTCAGTTCGTCCTTGACTTGGCGTATACCGGACGCGAATTCCCAATATACACGCGTTAGAGCGCCACAGTGACGTCACGATGACGTTTCACGCCGGCGCACAGTATACGATTTGACTAATCTAGGTGGACAAAAGTCTAAAATTATAATGTTCAGATATTGCTTTTTTTAATATTACCATACCCTTGAATGTTCCCTACAACCGGTAACGTACTCCATAACAGTTTTTGAGTCGCGATCCCTTCAATAAAAATGGGCAAAGTTACCGTTTTGGATCTAGGTAGCCGCGATTAGCCGCTTAGTGCAGCTGTGAACATTGACGTTTGTGCTTGTCTTACTGTGTTTTGTGTGATTTAAGTACTTTTTAGTGATGGATTCTTCAACTAGAGGTAATTATCAATATATCATTGCATTTTAATCCACCAAAATATTCGTGAATACTTAGGAATACTGTCTTAAAATATACCATTTTCAAAACAACAAAAAAAACACAAAAATTAACTTTGGATGGTCTTAAAGTATGTAGTCAAGTTGAGTCAAGGCATGACAAAGCTCTAAACGTATTCTCGCATCATTATAGTTTTTTAAGAACATAATTATTTTGTGCGATTATGTGCGATTCTAAAGATTTTTAATTTGTTTCATTATAAGTGCCCAAATTTCACGAAAGTCATTATTTGACTTTTGGCGTTCTATCCCTTCCAAAGGTAGATTAAACAAAGATATTATGTTTGTAAAGTCAAGATTTGTTGATTTGCTCCTTACACAAGATCAGGAGAAGCCCTTATGGACCTTTCTGAAAAAAGAATATGAGAAGATTCGTGTGAAATGGCTTCGTACGATTAGACTTATTTTTAAGTGTCTATGAAAAAAGGTTAAATTAAGAATTAGTGTTTTATATGTTCCACGAATAGTCACCGAGACCAAGTTTCAGTATTGGTAGACCAAAAAAGCGTTTTCAAGATAGTTGTACAAAAACGAAAAAGCGCAAAGTTCAATTGGAAAAATATAACGATGCACAGCTATCTTTTGCTGCACAATTAAGTGTGCGAGCCAGTGGAAAATGAGACAGTTTTACCAAAACGAGCTATTGGTTATAAAAAAGCTCGGAGACGAATTAGCGTGAAAAAAGAACAACGGTCTTACACCCCGGAAGAAGCGTTGGCTTTATTTATTGCAAACAATTTCACTGTGCAAATGTATGCTGAAGAAGAAGGATGAAATAAAGGGTAAATTCAAAGAAGTCAGTCTACTAGTAGACAAAGTTAAACCAGGTTTTGTACGAGCAACGATGGGAACACCGCAAGGGCGTTTTTCACGATTTTAAAGCAACGGCTCGTATCACCAGTATCAAAAAAAATTTAATTTATCTACTATTCTTACAGTCATAGCGTCTGGCTATAAAATGGACCCGGACAAATTTAAACAATATTGTTTGGAAACACGAGACTTATATATCATCCTATACCCGTGGTAAAACATGGGAGCTACATTGCATAAGATCCTGATACACGGAGCAGAAATAAAAGAACAAATGTCTGAAGAGGCTTCAAAGGGCAAAAACAAAGAAATTAGGAAGGTCAGATTAGGTCACACATTAAAAACTTCTCGTGTTCGCACAAATTATGATTTATTTAAATATTTATTAATGTCGTCTGATCCTTACATTTATTTGTTACGAAAACTGCCTAAGAAAAGCAGCATAAAACATTTTGCTCACATAAAAACTTTGTTACGATCCAAATAAATTTAGTAGGATTAACAAAATTGTGTTTTATTTGCTGCCACATCTCTAAATTGTAATTTGAGACCATTTAAAATCCTATAAGTCTGATTCTGAGTTTTGTCCAGCTAGATTGGTCAAATCGTACACTGTGCGGCGCCTAAATCAGTTCCACAAATACTCACAGGCGTCGCTTCATACGCCGCTGCGATCGCGGGATCAGTTGGTCATAGATTGGATGATGCTGGACAATTACAAGATATACCGAAATGAGAACAAATCAGTACAATATCATTAAAAAAAGGTTAGGTTGTTTGATTCTATAGTAAAAGTTGGCGCGAGCGGCAGCGAGGTGCCTCTAAGTCGACATGGCGCCCTAATGCATGCTTTATGGGAATGCGCGTACCGGACGTGTTCACAAGCGACATTCAAGGTGTTTCGCCGACCCTCAAACTTTTTTTATAAAACATTTTTTTAACAAATTGTATTATGTTCATTACAGTATCCTTAAAAATGGATAAAAAACGATCTGTCAATCTTGTAAGAGGTTATTTTGCTGCTGTAGTAATATGGTAATCAAAAATAAAATATAAATATATCATCTTTCTTACATTCAATATAATGAATGTTTTTCTTCGGTCCTGTGAGATTCGCTATACTGAGATTTCTCTGTGTATGTATTCTTAAGTAAAGTTATATTTTCACTAGTGAAGTACAAATATATCTACACTAGAGAAAATATAATTTATCTGATGGAAGCCATTGAAATTATATGTTGTTCTCTAATATCTTTTTGCTATCCTATTGGTACAAATTCGGTTTAGATATGCTTTATTCGATTATCAGTAGACAACTGAGCGTTCCCCTGCGACGGCACGATTTTATTGCTTTTGACGTGGATTTTAAATAGGAACCCCACTTAGATATATCTGAAATGACGTTCCTGTATAAAATTTAAACATATCTTTTGGACTACACATTTTTTAAATAAATTTTTTTATAGGATCACTTTTATAAGAGTTAAATATTAATATTAAATTTGCAGTTACACATATTATAAAATATGATGTATTTAATAAATCAGTTCCACAATATTAAATAAAAATAATATATTTTTATTTAAATTAATACAGACATTTTAAAATAATAAACATTAATTCATAACATTTTACTATTAAATCATTGTATATGGAAGCAAAGGCGAGTGATATTGCGTGGTTTTTATCAACTTTAATTGTAACTGCTCCTCAGTATCCGCTTTAACGCATTTATTTAAGGGGCAATGGGATTTCAGTTTCGATTTGCATTACTCAAATGCACCCAAGCCGACAATAATTCTGCATTTTTCATCATGGATGAGACTCTCCGGTGACAACTAATATTAAGGTAAAGTACCAATTAGCACGCGCCGATCTTACAACACCACCGGTGAAAACGTGATACTGACACGATGAAAGTAAGCCCCAAGACTACGAAGTATGTTTAAGAACGACACGGAAGAGAATAATAGTGAAACTCGTATTACGCAACGTTAAGTTTGTGGTCCAGGTTTATATTTTATTTAGAAAGCTTTTCAATTATCACACGATCCTGGGGCGAAATAAAAAGGCACGTACACGGCCGAGGAAAACGGAGGTTTAACTAAGTAAATCTAGGGAAGTTTATCTGCGACATACTTTAAGAGCACCCTCATAAAGTGCTGCGGTTGTTTGGAATGTTATAATCCCGCTAATAAACTAGCTTACCAGAACAACATTACTTCTCTCGACACGGTCGTATACTGCTGCGTGCATTCTGGCTACGAGTAATGGCGGTCGTTACCTGCGTTCTTCTTGCATACCGCTCAAGTTTATCGTTTTGACGAATAGAACGGCGAGTTTGTTCGACGTGAGATATTGGTTCAGCCGGATGGAATTTCTAATCGGATTACTCGGCTTAAGACCGATAGATCATGACACGCAGTCTGAAGTGTGCGACCTGAACGCTCTCTCTTTTTCATATTGCTATGGCCACGCTAAAAGTGCTAAATCATTATGAGGAATATCTTGCTCCATAGTTGAAAAATATATTCTTATAAAAATCTTATTAAAATTCCACTGAAAATTAAAAATAATATTTCCAAACAATGTAGACGGAAAACTCAACAAATTGAGCTATTTGCTGAATATTAACAAGTGCACTCGATTTTCGCGCGCACTCCATTTCGCCGTTAGCAGAAATGGTCATTGAAACGTTTTTTTTCAGTTGCAACTCATCGACTCGAAATGCATAATTAACACAGAACACTTTTTCGCTCGTATAGGGAAAAAACCAGTTATCCAACATTCGCTACACTCTATTCGTTCGCAGATGTATAAATGATATATAAAACCTAGTTCCTGTTTGAACGCTCTCACAATGTAGGTGAAACTAATTCTAGATATACAGAATGGCCTAAAAAACAGATAGCGCATTAGTAGATGTTTGAACCAAATAATATTCTCGCAGCAGAAGCTATTTTTCGAAGGAAAAAATAGATTATTTATTGACTGCAGTTAAATTATTATTCCCAAAGTCGTAACGCCTTTTATGTTATAAATTTAAATACGTAAATATTATATTAACCGTTAAAGAATATTAAAAAAATAAACTAGTATTATAAGAGCCGATAAAATACATACAAAACAAAGCACGTTTGAGATATTGCAATGCCACATAAAAAGCTCATTAAACGCCTAAATTTTACAAAATTATCAATTTTTGTCATAGGGACATGTTTATTTTTAAATTAAAAATAAAATAAATTTGAACAATTGTTGCCAGATATAATTCTCCCGTAGACGAGTTGGATCGGGGCGATTTTGATGCTGTGTTTGGACTTGGAAGTTCTGTTTTTTTAACTAGGGATTTTAATGTCGAAAGCGAATCGATTCAGGATTACTTTTTTTATTACTTGCATGACACTGATGCGAGAGTAAATTTTTTTATATTCTGTTTGTTTTTTAAAACAAAAAAAAAACAATAAATTAAATGATAATTTGAGTACATTTCATAGGAGAACTGGAATTATTTATACGTTGTATTTAGATTCTAAAGCAAAATGTGCTTGTATTTAAATTTAAGGTTGTTTTTACTGTAGTCACAGTTACACGAGATTAGTGTGGTTTTGCGTGATATTTTTATATTATTTTCTGGTATAAAAATGAATGTTTTTTAATTGTTGGTATTTGATTTTTTTAACGTGTATTAAATATTATTTTTATAGCTTTATTTTAAATGACTTGTAATTTAAAAAATAAGTATTACTGGTGTTACTCCACAACGTACAGGCATATGTTAAAATGGTGTTAATTAGTTGTTTATAGACTAAACTTTATTTTTTGAAGTTTGAAATATTAAAAAAACGAGCACTGAATGGCCAACTTTTGCCCCCTCCCCTGGAAAAAGCTAAAATTACGTCCCTGTTTAAAAGCTACATAGAAAGTCGAATATGTACCACTAAAACATTAAATTAGTTAATTTAATACTATACTCTATTTGCGTTACAACAGTCAGTTCGAGAGCTATCCATTTATTATTATTCATACTTATGAAAGAGATGGCAAGTTTAGGGTTTCGCCCCTCTAAAGCATACAATACGGAAATACGTATGATATATTATACTTATCATTACTCCAGTTTATTTATGAACATGTATAAATGTAAAGTAAAAAACATATCCGTATCGTGTGCTTTAGAGCTAATAGTAGAGACGTAAATCCAAACTTGTCATCTCTTTTTAAATTATGAGTAATGATGAAACGGATAGCTCTCGAACTGACTGTGTTAACGCAAATATAGTATTTGCATAAATTATTTCATCTCTATTATTAAACATGTAAATATATTCCTAATAAAATAAAATCCGGTCATAATCAATTATATTATATTAAAAAATAAAATAAGAAAGCAATTTAAAAATATATCGCTGCAGCTAAAGACCTTAATTTATAACATAAAATATCCGCTTAAAAATAAAATGAACCAATAAATTAACTACACATTATTTTATTAAAAATAAATTCGCATAGTAGCAACGAATATATTTTATAAACAAATTAATTAAACTGTATGTAATTAATTATTTACACGTATTGTTCATTAATAATTAATTATCATTAAATTAAAATAAATAAAGAGCATTAACCAGTCATCAGAACAACGTACAGTTGTATTATTTTCGGAGAGTTCGTCTGTAATATTCACTATTCCTGGCTTCCACTACAACAGCGTCTCCTGGAGGGCGGGAACTAAAGTGGTGAACCACCGACATGGTAGACACGAAAATCTGATTCGCGGCTCTTGGCTTTAGCAAACATCAGCGCCTCTGGAGTGTGGGCGCAAAACGCTTAAAAATTAATATATTGGACAGTACTCTAAATGAGATTTTATATGTGTTTTTATTTATTATGTTGCATTAACAGTTTTAATTATTCACATAAATATTAAGACAGTTACAGTGATATTAGAACTCCTAATCGTATTTATTTAAAAGTCATTTTAAAATGTTACTTTTACATTGATTATATATTGAAAACAGTATAGTTGTAGTATACTATTTATATTTATAAAAAGGGGTAAAATAAGCAATTAAATTTAACAGCTAGTTCAATTTCACGGATAAGCGAGTATCACTTTATTTGGATAGATGATCAACGTTGGTAATGAACTGAGCGAGAGGTAGAGAGAAAAGTTCTATATGTATCGTGATTCAAATTAAGAGTAGTAGGGTAAAATTTCTAAAAAAATATTTTTATGTTCAGGAAACAGATTATTCGCTTCGAATTAACGAAGCGTCAACATTTATTTAAATTATAAAACAATATTCTGGTACTGATTGTGTATTAATTTTTTTATTTATTACTGCTAAAAATAAATCAAAAACTGTCTCGCGCGATCAAACAAGAGAGAAATAGAGCAAACAAAGTTTCGTTCCATGCGTACTTAACGGCACTGAACGCACGCACAATAAAGTATGTTAATAAATAATTTTTTTTTCCAAAAATAATTATAAATGCTAGGATTTTAAAAAACATCGTAGCAGCAAAAGGGTTAAAATTTATGGTTCCCGGAAATTTCTCTGATTCTATGAATTTTTAATTTCGACTCCTGGGATTTTTTAAAATATCTACTACGAGTGACGCAACGTTCACTTTAATCGCGCGAAATTCGAACGACAGAAATAAATGCTTTACGTTACATTTATGTTTCATTGTTCTACTCCAAATTATAATAATGAAAATTAAATTGCTTACCAATTAGTCCTTTATTGTAGTTTCGTTAAAAACATGCGGTTTAATGAGCCCATTATATGATAGACTTCACGTTGATGACTCAAAACATGCATTTGTTGAGTTCGCCAATAATACTCTCAATTCTTATATCTGTAGTAAAATATTCTAGTGTTGTTATTATACGTTGTGCTCGTACATATACAAAGGAATAACAGGATTATTATAATGTTAACTAACATATCGATTTGAATCTGGGTTGCGTGTAACTTTTTGTAAGTTGCAATAATTTTCTCTGGGCCATTACCGAAGCAAATTACACCCGCAGGGATGAGGGCTCCGTAAATACAGTATCCGGATCGTTGTCCAAAATTAATTGGCGGCGAATTGGCTCGTAAAAGCGTCAATCCCGAACAAACATCACCCTGGGGCGGAGTTTAGAGATTTTTTCCATTCGCGAGATGTGCCGCGGATTTTCCGCGCTGGAGAGCCAAGAAAACGGATAAAACTCTGTGATGCCACTGAGTGCTTTGTGATGTCGCCATCCCTCGGATAACGTACAGTGGCTTGGCTCTAATAAAAAGTGCATCAATCCTGGACGCCATCGTGCAGGGCTGTAAACTATAAAATGCGCTCGCCGGACACAGTAATACCATTAAACCATTACACTGTAATTCAATATTATACTGTTAGAAAAATGTATGCTATGGAAAAGGCTATCTGATAATTAATTCACAAAAAATATTATCTACTAACAAACTAAACCTCAGAGACATAAAACACAGAAGTACTATTTTCTGACATTGATAAATCTTTTAAGCATCCAAGCATTATGTAATGATTACTTACATTATATTTCCTAGTAACTTTGCTTTAGTTAATACTATAGTTACATAAGCTTATTGAATATATTTTGTCTAATCTACTGTGGTTTCCCATGATTATTTTGAAGACCCTTGATATTTACAATATTGCAATATACAGGTTAAACAAGTCATACATATTCCGTTAAACTAGACAATATTAAAATGCAATCTGAAACAAAATTCATTTACCACTTAATCGACGGGTCATTTTATGCCGCGTGATTTTCGCGCAACACCGAGTTACATCAATAAAAATTATTTTATTAGTGGCTTGATTTTTGCATAAAAAATTGATTTAATTTTTAAATTTCGGTCATCTGCGGTTTAAAATCAGAAGAGGCGAGAATAATGCTAGTTTAAGATATGTTTTATTGCTTTGCTTCGCGCTTGCATGATCAGACATAGTATTTATTACAATAGACATTTAATTTTGGTATGTTTGTGAGAGCAGTTTTAAATTTTAAATCCATTTTGGCATTTACTCAACTACCCAGGTTCACAATTCTATATTGTTTATAACCATACTGTTAGCCCTTTTCATAAATTCTTTATTTACACTATTCAGGAGTCTTTGAAGCTCATCAACGGTCTCAGAAAATATTGCCATGATATCAGCATAACAAATATTTAGCCGTTAAAATACTTGATTAAGATATTTAGAAGATAAAAAATAGATTCCAGTTTCGCTATAAATTAACAGTGATAGTTAAGAGTTGGGGACGAGTAGGGTCGTTGGTCCCCTCCCATTTACCCGAACGTATGTAAACTGGAACAATGCCATATTTTGTAATTTGAGATGTGCAAAATTAACTAGGCCATGTAATGACAATATTTTTATGGTAAATACTATGATACATAATACTACACAAATATTTTTGATAGTTGTTTTTGTTGAATAAAATGTTGCCAACAACAAGCCATGTCAATATTTTTAATGTTTTTTTTCAACCGCTTATTTATAATGAAAACTACTTACGTTTATCAGGTATTATTTTAAGAGTAAAGTGTAAATAAAAATTATGTCTATTAAGGATTTTCTTTATTCGTTTCTCATACTTGTCTGTAGAAGGATTTAATACCAGTAGTACCGATACTTCCTAATACTGAAACACATTAAAAATATTGTGTAGAAATAACAGAATTGCACTCTCGTCTACAATAATATGCTACAACTACTAACCCACTATAATTTATATTTATGTTATTTTATTTTAAAGGGTATTCGTCTTTCATGCTATGATTCACTTTTTACGTCCGTGCTTTCTGACAATTTTCACTAATCAGATGAGTATAATGGACTTTAAAAGGAGTTACACGTTTGAGATTCGTTATTTGACTGAAAATATAAGCATAATATATAACTATTTTGTACACATTAAATTGATAAAAATATATTAAATATAAACTTATTTTTTTATATCAGTACATTAGTTAGTTCAATATTTACTTATCCCGTTTTGAAAAACGACTTTGCTTTTCCAATTTGCGCTTATCAAGCATTCTGTTTTTCATCGCAGTGCTGTTTCAAAACGAGCTGAAACAAAATGAAATAATACAAAAAAGCACGCAATATTTTTGATATAATAATATAAGAACGTAATACAATCATTGGATTCTTCGCGCTTCGCAAAGTCAGCACAAAAGCAATACGTCGGACGTTCGCCAGATGGTAGCAGAAGATAAAACAAAATGGCCGACCGCGTTAATATTAAAGTAACGAGTGGCCTGTAAAAACGTTGTGCGTTGGAACACTAAAATGTTGCAATTTCACACTATAAAAAGCGATTGTAACATTCATTAGTGTAATAAAAACACAGTTTATTTTCACGTGCATTGAAATAATTTATGAATGCAGATTATGTGGATATAACACGCATAGTTTTTGTCGAAATTCACAGGTATTCGGTTTAAAAATTATTACAAATAAAACAAATATTTGAATTGATTGAAGAAACCATATATAATTGCTTGACTGAACCAGATTTGATGCTTAAGAGGATGTTGTCTGTGTTGATTTGGTGTAAGCGCCACTGAATGCGAGTTCAGGGTTGAACTCGCGTGTATTTCAATTTGGAAGTAAAAAGTTACGAACGAAAGTTAAAGTTGAATTTTTTACATTTGACAGTATTCTAGTTTTATAAGATTGGAGAAATAGGAGGAGATCCTCAACCCTACAAGTCCTCAACTCATTGAAACTGGAATATGTTTTTTATCTTGTTTGATTATTCTGGCAATTTAACAGGCGCATTCATCATAAGTTGCATTAATCTGGCAACAACGGAATTTCTATTTTCTTAGAAAATTTGCCAAAAAAAATATTTAAAAAATCTACAATTAGTTTATATGACATGTTTAAAATTTAAGCAAAAGCTAGTAGGAAATAAATTTAAATAACCATTATGTATTGCTTTCATGCTTAATTTTTTTGATACTGCTTCTATGGACATTTTCCTGTCAAAGTTTAAGATTGATACTCCCCTTATGTCATTTTAAAAAATAATAAGGAGAAAAATTAGAACTTCAATAATTACTTCCTTAAAAATGAAGATATACGTAAAGGGAACCTTTGGATTATTTATATGCTTTTGTTATCACTTCGCCAGCCTTCCCTATCATAAAAAAATGGATCGGCAGGTCACTGTGGCGCGGTCATTTATCTGTTAAATAGAAAAATGAATGGGAACTGCTAGGCACCTTCATGCCTGCACTATACTCTCTGGAAGTTGGCTAAGGTTGGCCAAGGACGGAGAATATAGTGGGTTACTTCAGTCGAGTTCGGTTCTGTCTGCTCTAAAATCTCTCGGAAGTTGTCCGAGGTTACCGAGAACGGGAGGTAAAGGGGGGGGGGATAATTCAGTCGACTTGGCCAGCTTCGAGTGCTTCCGAACATTGTCGGCATATTTTCCGAGTCAAAGGGACCGAGGTGGGAGCTTCTCTTTTGAACACGAGCGGTGAGATACTTTCACTTGTTAAGTGGCGAGAGTGAAAGAGATAATGATATAGTGGTTCGCAAACTGAGATAAAACAAGTAACTCGCAAGACGAGCGCTGCATCGTAGTCACATGGTCAAGTTATAATACCACATGCTACAGTGGGATGCATGTTAACATGCTTTTATGAAACTCGATCTTCAACAGACTCTTACTGACATCTTTGAATATTTTAGGGCACCAAAAAGGATTATTTATATTTTTGATAGTATATTCTTCTAACAGATATCGTTATTATATTTTTTTTTCATATAAAATTAAATAATTAAAAAATAATTTGTGGTACTTAATTTTGTTAAAAAAAATCTTTTCCAATATCCAGATCGGTGTATATAAATGTGACACCATAATGAATTCTTATTTAGAATCGATGGTGACAAATTATAGGATAGTAACACATGTGGTGTTCGTATTCTGAAGTATAATTTTTATGCTTTATGGCATTTTGCAAAGTCGACAAAGATTTTGCGTAAATTGAATACTTACGACTGAAAATTTTTCATTGATATTGTATTGGTAAGTTCCCACACAAACTTTTATAATTATCAGTAGCGTAATTTGAATAATATGACAATTTAAAAATTGCTATTATTTGGCACTTTTTTCGATCGCGCGCAACGTGACAGCAGCCGCCGTCCGAACGTCATTCACGGCGCGATAGTGTGGGCGCTTACTCAAAGTCGTAGATCTCGGCCGACTTCAGTGTACAGTGACAACTTCCAGAGAGTGTAGTGGAGGCATTAGACTTGCCTGAGATAAAGCAAATATATTCCTTTTATGTTGCCACGTCGCACATATCATACAAAAATATCGAACATTGAGCCAAAATATCGGCCGGTGAGATTTTTTTACATAGTGTGCTAATACTTCGACTCTCTGGGACTAAAAGAGTTAATAATATTCTACTTTGATATCCTACCCCGATAAAACTACCTACTCTAAAATGAGCATCATTTTATTATGCCCATTCTGCTTTTCAGCAATATGGGCATTGACATTTGCATTTTTCAAAGTAATGGAGATATAGATTCCAAGAAATAAGATGTACGGATTTAAAAAATTAAAAAAAAAAATTTTGTAAGTACCGGTATTTCATTTTGTATTACCAGTAGTACCGAAGGTAAATTTTTGCTGAAATACCGATATTATTGGTATCGGTACTACCGGTATTGCAATCCCTAATCATGACGCACTGAGTCACGATATTTTTAATGTAATTTTTATAAATAAATAAATAAAAAAACATTAAACGGTATCCATCAACAGTTGCAAAAGTACTTGACTATAAAAAAACGGGTCCTTACTAAAAGATCGATTCAAAACAGGATCGATGCACAAAAAACTAAGCTTAAAAGATCGGTGCCAAATACAAAATATATGACTCAGATTCACATCTGATTTTTAGCGATTCTTAAATCACTAATACGCAAATACAGTCTAACAATATATTTATAGACAAGAGTATGGTTCCGCCTTGAATCCTTGCATTGGTTTGATGATTGAAGATTGGAAGGACATTGGACTTCCCCCATTTCCTTGTAGGTATGATATATAGTCCGGAACATTGCCGTAGTATATATATATATATATAATAATGATTTTTTTAGTGGCTTTATTTAGAAACATAAATCTATAATTTTATATAGAGCTATTACTTCGCTTCTGACTGAATAAATAAGAGATTAGTTAAGAGCTGTGAATCAAATGAAAATGCACTTAATTGCCAGAAATTAACTTATAAATTATATATAGAATATAAATATGTATAATTTTAGATATTATAGAGAACGAAGTTATTTTCTCGTCAACGTAAAACAAACAATTGCGTTTACCGAACGTTCATTAAACGGTATCCATTAATCTTTGTTCGCCAAAGCTGCTTTTCTAAGAGCTTTTGTTTCAAGGGCACTTAGATATACAACGAAACCTTATTTGAACAAAAGCCCTAAAATTTCGATTTATAATTCAAATGACTGTGCCCAAATATATTCACCGAACAAGTTCACTAAGACATGACAATAAAACCTAGAATAAAAAATAAAAACATTGCTTCCAAATATTGCGTTGAAAACTTTTACCGATTTTCGAATCACTGTTACGCATGACAGTCTTAACAATATATTTATAGCCATTAACAAAGAGTTTGGTTCTGTCCCGAATCATTGTATTGACCTGGCGACTAAAGAGTGAAGGGACATTGGTCTCCCCCCATTTTTTCAACGGTATAATGCTGTAGTAAATCACTTTATTTACAAATTTATCTTAGCGTTTTTCATTAAATATTTTAATCGATAATAATAATATACAGATCACTTTGCTAACAACTTGGAATAAATGAGAGTTCAGTCAAGAGCTTGTACAAAGCGAAATTGATAGAGTTTACCTTAGATACACGAGGAAGTAATCGCTTTTCAATTTGATTGTTTGACCATTTTCAGTTTAACAGTTACCTGAAAATCGATAACAGTGCTACGGCGAGAACAGACAAATACATATGCATATGTTATTGCAATACAAGTACACTATTTACATGGAAACTGAAATCTCATTAAAGATAAATAGTCATGAATATGGAATTAAATATATTTTATAGTGTATGACTAAATTATATTAAAAAAAATATAAAAAAATCCATCCTCCGTTCTTGAAATTTTATATAAAGGCATTTCAGCTAGAAAGTCTCAATTTGGCAGGTAAAAAATTGCAGC
This sequence comes from Plectrocnemia conspersa, assembly GCF_051122295.1. NCBI lineage: Eukaryota > Metazoa > Arthropoda > Insecta > Trichoptera > Polycentropodidae > Plectrocnemia > Plectrocnemia conspersa. Next base: position 8,129,545 of record NW_028277169.1, read on the forward strand.
CCCATCAAAGTATTATTTTATATGATCTCTCTATACATCTAATTACGATATTCATTATGTTGTAGACAGACTATAGTCACATAAATTTGTACATAGGATAAAAGGGCTTTTAGCCCTTGTACTATTTATCACACGCTGTCTCGCGGTCTACAGGAGCCAATTAATAATTAAGCCATTCATATATAACGATTTCTACAAAATGAGGTTCATTCCTTGTTTCCATCGTAGATTATTTAATTCGAAGTACATTGCTTTCGGTATTATTTTATAATATAAATTATAATTTAATCAAAAAACGACCCTTTATTAATTCATGCATTATATTATATTTAATAAACACAGAAATTTCATCGCTTATTTTGTTTGGGAAATAAATTCAATATTTACGCCTCGAAAATTCGAGAAAAATAATAACGTAAAAAAATTATGCTAGGCATATTTATTACGTTTGCAGTAACTAAATCTGATTAATTCTCAGTAAATTTAGTACATGCAAATCAAACCCGGAATTGGATGAAAAATAATGACAAGTCTCTACTGAAAAATATCTTTAAAACTAACTTTTTATGCCAATGTCAATGAAGTCAAGTAAATAAATTAGGTTGACCGATTTTTATTTATTTTTTGATTAATAAAATAATATATGATAAAGTAGCTGTATATGTATATATATATTGTGAAAAATTCAACAAATTTTCTTGCGCATGATAAAAAAGTTATTAACTGTATATTCTTAATCATATTCAAATTTTGGCCGGGCCAAAGTTAGCGTTTCGGTCGAAAAAGTGGAATTCCATTCTAATCAAGCATCAAAAATTCGCTCGCGTTTTAATTAGCGTCGAAATTTATGGTAATTGGTAACAAAATTACTGGAGAGGTTTATCCGGAAGGCTTCCGTGATCGTTTTTTTCGTTCAAAAACAAAAACTGATCCCTTGAAAGTACACTTGGATGGCTTCGAAGCAAAACGGTTTTTCCTACGCGTCTGACCCTATGTGTATGTATGTGTATTATTTTTGACGCTGGTATACATTATACCTTTCCATAATATGTATGTATATATTTATATCCTTTCGCCATCGTTTTGACTTTACATAATGTGAAAAAAATCTTTTCTCACGCCCCCACTCACCAATCTGGATTTTCCGGAAAGCTTATACTATAGAATGAGAATAGAGCAAAAACTTAGATATGTCACATATCAGAATTTTTCATATATATGTTATATAAACATACAGCTTACAGAAGATTTTATTTATTAACATACTAGTGTATTAAAAATAGCTATAATACTTATTGATTAATTATTATCAGAGCACAGAATTGTGAAAGTTGAAGCTCCATTACATTCACTTCACTTCAGAACACATTTTGCACTCTCATCTGGCATTATTTTTAGCCGATGGGCCCACAAAAGCAGTTACGTCCTCCAGAGCGACCCCAAATACTCCATAAGCAATAGCTGCGTCCCCAGAGACTGCAATCCTTAGCGCTGCGCCACGAAGAATGAGCAGCTCCCAAAAGCTGCGCTCAATATTCGGTAAAACCGTATGATTCAGGTAAATTATGCATTTAAAAACTTGCAAGTTTATTTATTTTAATGCAAAATATTCATTTTTATTTATTTTTCATGCTAACTATAAAACATGTTAGTAGGAAAAATTATAGGTGGTAATATGGATTCCGTTTCATGCACATAGTGCATTTCAATAATTGGAAATAAATTTTCCAATTTTTATTTGTATGCATTTACTGAATCTGGTGGGGGAAAAGCAACGGGTAGGTCGCACTTTGTCTCCAACAAAAGATAGTGATGCCGGGAAACCATCAGTAGCTCCGGATCAGTTAGCAAAAGAACGATCCAAGTAGAGACTGGACATGGGAAGCATGTGCTCAAATGCTAGGGTCGCTCATGAGCCGAACTCGGCTTATACACGACCTGAGCACCCGGGAACCGTCGCACAGTGGGGTATTTGCCCAATCTGGGCGGCCAAAATTATTTCTCCGCTTTAGTTGATTCCATAAGTGCTCTTAGTCAAATATATAATATTATAAGTGTTAAAAAGTACATCATAGAACATTTTTTTTTTAAAAAAAAACTAAAAAAAAAATACTTTTTTTTTAATTTTAATGAAATAATTCATGAAACTTTATTTTATTAAGTATTTAAAGTATTTCTTAAATTGTAGGCCCGAGGAAGAGGAATTCCGTGCTGAACAGTCGTGCGAATTTCGCCGCGTCAAGTGTTAAAAATAAAAAATAAATTGTATATGTCACAAAGTTTAATATTTGCTGTTTTTTTAACAAGAAAAAGTATTTTACTAGTATTTTATCATACTCGGTATCGTTTTCATTTTTAAATATGTGTATATTTAGTGATTCTAAACAAATTATTATTTTATTTTATTAGTACGCGATCCAAAATTTGAGATTCACTGATTTTACCAATGTGATCATATTATTAAAAAATCACAATCATTTTGAAACTGTGTCTTAAATTTGACGTTAACACGTCACTTAATTAAAAAGTTACAATAGTTTAAAACGTTTAGGTCCTAACTTTTGCGACTAAGCCCCGTCCTATTTTTAAGAATAATGGTATGCAATGTGTTAAAAACCGCAAAAATCTGCAGCCAATTTTACATGTATCATAAAAAAAAAGACCTAAGCTTTATATTGTATATAAAATCTACATTAAAAAGTGTTGGAAAATATAACTTATGAACTCAAAATTAGAAAAAAAAAATTGGGAAAAGTACTAAAAAATGGTACTTACTCAAAACAATATTGTGTGTTTAATATGACAGCAACTGCAACAAAGAGCTATGAAATGTAGAAACACTTATCTGCTTTATCACAATCAATGGTTTGGATTTTTAATTGTACTCAAATAAAATAATAATAATTGTCCAATGTACGAGTATGCAATCGACGCCGAGAAAACGATGCGTGCACTCGAAGGGATGACTGACTTCTGACTAGAGTCTCCAATTACTCGAACCATCAACTACTCGAGTATCGAATATTAAAATTTTAAAATACTCGAGTACTCGAGTACTTTCGAGTATTTACCAATTGTAGCAAAATAGCTATTATTCAAATTCGTGCACATATAAATAAATAAATAAAATACTTAGTATGTTAATTTTTACAATTATTTTAACTTCACGAACATACTTTTTAAAAACAATAATGCAAAAAGTGTCTCGAATTTAATATTACTGCTAACCTTTGGTTTTATTATTCCCGTTATGGAAAAAACCCATTCCGTTGCTGTTGATGTTGGTCTTATTGTCATTAACGCGTTGGATAATGCTTCTAATTTATATCTGTTCACTTTTTATAGATATAAAATTTTTTGAACGCTCTTTTTATGTTCTCTTCTTTCATTCCCTTCTCTGCTTTTCTCTTATTTCCTTCAACTATTGACAAAATAGTATTTTGTAATTCTTCTTGAATAGATTTTTTTTCTTAACAATATACAATATTCTACTCCTTCTGATTAATGCGAAGAATTTAAATCTATATCCTTCGAAGATGTATTTGGGTGAATCCCTTTCACTCTAGAGCTAAACGGTTCGCAAAGAACTGACTTTACTTTAAATGCCTTTAAAACACACAATTGTTTTGATTTATATTTTAATCTGAGGGATCAGTATAAACAATTTACAACACTTTACGCTACAACTGCATAGTCATAAAACCTAAAAAATTTTTTTTGTTGATATTTCATATTGTTCATTGCCATAAATTAGATAAGTCGGGACTGTCGAACAGAAAATACAAAAGAAATTTCTCCGTTGTACCCACTAACATAGCCGACGACCGGAACTATGCAACTATGGAACTATGAAAAAATTATACCTGATAGTAACCGCTCTAACTCGGGACTTCAAACGCCAAATAAAAACAAGACGTTAACCTTTACCAGACCGAGTTAAAATAATTTTTGTTTCTGAAATATTTTAATTTTTTTTAATTTCGAGTATTAATCGAGTAATTATCAAAATACTCGATTATCAAGTACTTGAAAAATAGACAAGTATACTCGAGTATCGAGTACTCGATTACTCGAATTGGAGACTCTACTTCTGACCGATCGTGGGGGCGCTAACGTTATGCAAGGAGTGGGGGAATTGTTGATTATTATGCGCAAAATTATCAGCTTTACAGAGCATTTTTTCTTTTTTACCTGCGCTTCAATTTTCATAATCGACTTTTGGCCGCCCAGATCGAGCAAATACTTCACCGTGCGTCGTTACCCGTTATCGTTAACAAATGAATAAAATTATTTTTATTCATTTGTTAACGATAACGAGCCTTAAAAGTTTCACTTTAAGTGCGCAAACATATTTTTGTATGTGTGTTCAAGAAGCGATGCAATTGGCCCACCAACATTCTCATCTGTGACTCGTCAGAGCTGTCTTGAAGTAGCATTATAAAATATGCAACACTAAAAACTGAGAGACAGATGGGTGGGCAGAGAGAAGGGGAAGAGACAGAGTCAATCCTAAAGGGTCGCAACTTTAATAACGTTATTAAGTTCATTAATTGTGGAATATACAATCAAGACAATCAACAATGAGTAACACAACCATTAATGCTTTAATGGAAAGAAAAACAACTTAACTTAACTAAAGCTTCGCCTAAATAAAATGGCAACCGAACTACTGTAGATCTACATGACAATATCGTAATAAAAAATACTTATTGTTGTTTGTATAAACATACTCTAAATAAATAAATAAAAAGTTGCATTGATGCTTGGTAAAATAATTGCTCCTGCATAAAAGGCATTGATAAAAGCTTATTGTATGCTCGGGATCTACGTTTTTAAGTTACACTAACCTGTTTTATTTTTAACTGGTACAATACAAACTGGAATAAATGGACTTTTAGCAATTTTGTAAGGCTGTCAGCGAAAGGGTTATGTATCCATCGGCGAGTCAGCTCGTAGCATTCTCCTCCATTTTAATTACACATCCGGACATTATCCGGGTGAACGATTGCGTTTTAAGCGTTTTTCGAAAAATCGACATCAATCAACGTCGTCGAGTACAAAAGACAAGGGACGGGGGGCGGTGTCACGTGACCGCAGAAAATGTCAATTTGTTCCCGAAGCCAGAGAGGGCATTACGTCCGGCCCTTCTTGTTCTCGACGTTGCTGATGCCCTTTGTGGGCTCGCATTAATCTTAATTCCGAAAAACGAGCGCCGCAAACAGGACCAAAATGATCCCTCTACGCGCGGAATTTACAAGTCACGTATGTGCACTGTGACTACTGCCCTCGCATAAATCTCGTTTAAGAAACCAAATTAATTCCTCGTTATATCGCCGCAAGCCATTTTTCATACGTAATCGCGTGCTCGTGGCGGTTCGGCCGCCCGTACAATTAAAAATGTGAAGAGGTTTATTTTAATACTGTACCGGAACGAGGGCTTATCGTACTGCCTTGGAAAAATCCTCAAATTTTTCCAGAATATTTTTTTTGAATATTTGTATGTTCTTCAGGACCGTACGCCAAAACAAAGTTATCAATGTTTTTTTGGTAGCTCGGAAATAATAATTTCCAATTATTTTAACAAAAAGAATTATCGCCCCTTCGGTTGTCAATAATAATCATAATATAAAAAGAACATTTTTTGATTTTATCGCAAAAGAAAAATAGCCCGAAATCATTTTGCATGCGTAATTTATTCCTATCGGAGCGGATTTTTTGATCACCAAAGCAAAAATAAAGCCGCCGGCCGGTTAGTGTAACATAAGTTCGCAAAAAATGTTGGTCATTCAAATATGGATATTTTCAAACATCTGCCATGAACACCATCGGAAAGGTTTCATATCCGAGTGTCTTCTTTTATTATTTAAGCAAAAATAAGGAGAGTTCGAGTGTTACAAATTTGTAAACATTTTTTTGACTTTTCCAGATTTTTAGATAGGCACTGTAAATTATTCGTTCTCATGCCTGTCAATTCAAATCTTTTGAATTCTCTCTCCATTCATCCGTAAGGCGCTAGTTTTCTTACACTATTGTAAGGCTAAAAGATTTTCTCTAATTGTTGCGTCAATGATAAATTTTAAATTTTTTCAATGGATTTTAATGGAGTCTCAAAGTCCCTTAGAAATCGTCGAGCCAGCGAATAATTCCTTTCCACATTTTACATATTTCTGCTTTTAAAGAATAACTGTCTTTTTATAACTAGTGAAAGATTTTGGATTTTGCAAATAATTGATTAAAGACATGTCATGTTTCTTTGACTATATAATTTCATTTTAATTGTCCGTTGAAATTTTAAGCTCAGTCCAGAATTATTATTTTCCAATTGTTTAAACAAAAAAATATCGACTCCCTCGTGAGACAATTATCAATAACAGGTGTTAAAATACAATAAAAAAACAATATTTTTTTGGATTAATAAGAAAAAAAAAATAGCCCTCGATCAGGAGCGGGTTCTTAGATCACCAAAGCTAAGATAAAGCCGCCGGCCGGTGAGAGTAATAGAATCGCAAAAAATAGTTGGTCATTCAAATACTTTCAATCTTGAGAGAATGTATACATATTTTCAAACATCTGGCAGGAACACCTTTAAAATATAGTGTTTTATTTTATTACTTAAGCAATAAAAAGGCGAGTTCAAGTGCTAATATTTTTTATCATTCCCAAACTTCTATTAAAACCTTTCAAGAAGTATGCATATTAGGCATTAACACGCTTTTTCTTATGCGGCGGTATACAAATGGTAGTGATTGTAAACCTTTTAAAAATATTCGTATCAAATTTAATAAAAAGTGCTTTATAAAATTTCTCAAGAAATGAGAATTCTCTGTTTGAAATTTTTCTCAAGAAATTTTAGAGAAATAGTTCTCGAAAATAAACACTAATTATTTATGGAAAAATTGAAATCATATAATGCAACCAACGTGCAAACATTTGTATGAAGAAATTCCAATGTCTTAATCATTGCTGGTTCTTCATATTCAACTGATTAAACGATGTATGTATTAAACTTTGAATGATAATATACAGACGGCCCTCGACTTTCGCACAATTCGCTATTTCGCACATTAAAATTTTTTTTTTAATTTTTTTTTTTAAAAACGTTCTGATAGCGGTGAATTTTTTGCTTCAATCGGACGTTCGTATGATACAAACAGGTCTACGATATGTTCAATTTTGCAAAATAAAAATATAATTAAAGAATACGTTCAAAATTGTGGAAAATAAAGATATATTTCCACAATCTTTAATGATATGTTTCCAAAAAAACACAGCAAAAAAAAACATGGATGAAATAGAAAATCTTTGTCATCGTAGATCGATGACCAACATCAAAAATATGTCCCTCTGAGTATTTCAATTATTCAAGCAAAAGTTCTTAGTTTGCACAAAGATTGGAAGGATAGATTAAAAAAATATTTTAATACGGTTTTTCAAGCAAGTAACGGTTGGTTTTATAATTTTAAAATGAGGTATTCTTTTCATAATATTAAATTTACTAGAGAATCAGCTGATGAGTATAAAGATGCTGAAAAATAATTTATTTCGTAATTATCCAAAATTATTGAAGATGTAGAATATTCCTCTAGCCAAATATTTAATGTAGATGAGACAGGTTTCTTTTGGAAAACTCTTTAACAATGAAAAATATGAATGAAGCCTTCACGCATCTTAACAAATTTTTAAATATTATGAAATATTGTGATCTCAATGGAGAACGCATATCTCAAGTGCGTAGGGCGATCAATAAAAACATACCATGTTATAAAATACTATATGAAGAAAAGAAAAAAAATAGTGGAAAACAGTTAACTCTTGATAGGAAACACCCGCAAACCCCACTTAAACGTGTCTCTTAAACGACTCTTAAACATCTTATATTTACTTGATAAATAAATATTTTAAAATACACACAATTTCAATTTTTTTATTTCTCTCGACTTTCGTACATTCAACATTCGCACACATTTTCAGGAACCAATTATGTGCGAAAATCGAGGGCCGCCTGTATGTATGTCTTCTTCCTTAAAATTTAAAATGCTGAAAATAATCTATAAAAGAGTTATTTTTATATTTCGCGTAAATATAAATAGTTTAATATTCCTTGTTTTTTAATGCGAGTAAGTCACATACACAAGAGTGAAATTAAGAATAAAGTAAAAGGTGATGATATATGTAGGTATAATTCTAGAAACTGTCGATCTTAAGCGAATCATTTTTTACACAGAAAGGTTGAGCACTTTATATTACAAAAACGCCGCAAAAACACAAGAGCAAACGCATCACGTGCATACACAGAACATAAACAAAATTTCGTTTTCTGAAAAGTAGAGGTATTACTTATTTATTACATTGCTCAAAAAAAAAAAGAAAGAAGTTACTCTGACCAAAATCACTTTGAATTTGAAAAATACTTTACTTTCAAATCGTTATTTAGGTGATTCGGTTGAAATTTTTAAGCACCATACATTTTATAGTAGAAAGTTATTCGATTAATATAATTAATAAGTCAAAAAAACGCATTTTAAATAAAAGTAGACGAAGGTTAATTAAAATGGCAAGGGTGAAAGAAAGTTATTATATTAATCATGTGGGTAATATTCCTGCAAAAATATTGAAAAAAATAATTATAGCAATATTTATTTACATTCAACATTTAAATTTATATTTCTTAAAATTGACATAATTATTTACAGTTTTAATTAAAATTTTGTGCTTAAGATGAAAACATATAATAATAATTATAATAGTAAAATCATTGAGTAACTCAATATTATATTAACAAATAAATACAAAAAGTAACTTATTGTAAATATTTTTAATACACGGTTAAAATAAAAATAAATTCAGTTTTATCATCTCATACTTTTTTTTGGCTATTTTTTAAATTTCCCAATATTTTATAAAAATAGTTTTAAAATACCATAAAAAAATTAAAATAAATATATATATTAATTATCGATACGAAATAGGAATAATATCGTTAAAATAACATAGTTATTTTTTTATGCTTTATATCTGAAAATGCTCACTAATAGTAGAAAATATTTAATGGCAAAATCTTAGGTCTATCTTTTACGAGTTATGGGTTGATAATAAGTAAGGGTAGATGGATAGTGGGGATGGGGAGAAGGGGGGAAAGCGTAAATTTAAGGCCAGCCTTGTTCTTAAATGAGAGCCCATATACAAATAATAAGTAAGGTATTTTGTCAGGAAACAAATTTCTATAGCTGACATTTTCCGCAGGAAAGGTTTAAATATCATATTTCGATTAAATATCAAAGGCAAACTAGTTGTCATATCGTTGGTATTTGGTCTGTTTCTGAACTTTGATGGAAGTTGGAAACACAATCAAATTCACGATGATTGTATTGGTATCTATGTTGGACACGAATAACTTTTCCAACAATCCCATTATATCACCGTAAACATTTGTTAGATTACACTGATATCTGATGATGTAGGTGAGTAGTTGACGATATTTACGACTGAGAAAATTTGGCAATAATTATTCCGACGAGTAACGGACGTGGCGAGGAATCCTCGAGCGCAATTTGCCATCGCGTCCCATAAAACCAGCCGGAAGTATCATAAAACCATAATCAGACGGGGATGCGCCCGGGAGTTTCTTATTAAATTTCGCTCGAGGAAATAAATCCGCGCCATCTGCGGCCTCCCAGCCGCCCCAGAAAGCTTTCAATAATAATAATAATAATAATAACGCAAACAACGAACTATCCGTTTTCGAATTATAAATCCGATTCTAATTAGGGAACTTCCGCTCTGGCTCCGGGAATCGATCATCGGCCTGTGGCCCCTCAGGGAAAATTTGCAAGGCTTTTCCGCTCGAAACTATCGCGTATTACGTTTAGATGGGCATCTGTATTGTAACAATACTCTCGTGGGCGATCTAACTCGATTTTTAAAAGTTTTATTAAGGCGTTTTTGTTTTGGAATAAGACCGCGCCTATGCTGAGATATGAAATCGCTTTGGACGCTTCTATCGCGTCTATTAATGTGGTAGATCAATAAAAAACTTATTACATTAGATCATGGTTTCCCAAACTATGTTCCGCGGAACGCTGGTTTTCCGCGGATCCAAAATAGGTGTTTAACATTTTTTTGTATTAGACAAAAAACCTTGAAAATATGTGTTAAATATTCAACATTGATATGTATAAATTCTGGAGGGAAAAGTTTCATAAGTCGGTGTTGTTTTTTTTTTAACTTTAAAATTTGATCGAATTTAAACAATTTTTTTTTGCTAATTAATCACACGATATTAGTGCTTGTTATGCTAATTTTATTTATGTGATTTCACTTTTACGCAATTTTTTTTGGTGTCACAAATGCCACTTTTTACACGATTAATTCACGCAAATTCACTTGTACGTGATTTTTCAATCTTGGGATCCAATCTGTCAAATTTACAAAAGCTTATAATTTTCCACGCGTTTTTATTCTACGTGCTAATTCCTGAAACTAATTTATTGCGTTAAAACAGGATTGGGTGTATACTTTTGGAAATGTAAATTAATTAAATAAAATTTGCATAAAAATAAATCGATTTTCTTGTACAATAGTTTAGTCTGATTGCTTACAATACAGATTTTTTTACATATTGACAAAAAAATTATTACAGAATTTACATATTATTCAAAAACTACCCATGGATCTTTGGTTGAAAACAGGAAATTTGACTAAAGAAAGGCCAAATACGTCTACTTCAAAGAAGAAAATAATCCAGAAACTGTGATTTCTTCAAAATCGAATATTAAAGAACAAGTGTCATCTATGAACAGACCAAAACGGAAGTACGATGAAAGTTATTTAAATTTTGGATTTACGTATATTGGCAATTCAGATGCTCCTGCTGCAATGTGTGTTTTGTGTCAGTTTTTTGGCTACAGCTAAACTTCGAAACGACACACCCTGATTACAAAGGAAACGACATGCAGTTTTTTAAGAGACAACGTGACTCACTAGAAAAGTCCAAAATTCAAATGATTACAATGGCTAAAACAGAAAATAAAAATGCAACAGAAGCTTCTTTTCGCGTGAGTTATCGTATTGCACTTAATGGTGAAGATCATACAATTGGAGAGATACTCATTAAGCCATGTAAGAAAGACACGGTATCATGTGTTCTTAATGAGTAGGCTACTAAAAAAATTGATGCAATACAATTATCAAATAATACTGTTTCACGACGCATTAAAGATATTTCTACTAGCATAGAGAAAGAGCTAATTCGTCGACTTGGACTTTGCAGTGAATATGCATTGCAAATGGATGAATCTACAGGTGTCGCAGGACTAGCTGAGCTATTGGTATTTGCTCGTTACACATATGATAAAAGTATTGAAGAATATTTACTCACGTGTGCATATCTACATGGAGAAGATATATTTAACTGTATTAATGATTACATTACAAAACAAGAGATAGGCTGGGAAAAGTGTATTGATATTTGTACAGATAGTGCTCGTACAATGATAGGAAAAATGGAAGGTGTTGTATCACGTATCCTGAAAGTAGCTACAAGAGCTACTAGCAGTCACTGTATTTTGCATAGGCATGCACTGTTGACTAAAAAAAATTACACAAATTTAAAAAATGTTATGGATGAAGCCGTGAAATTTTATCAAATTTTCAACAAATCCTTCCTGGTTGATACATCTTGCATATCTGGCGGATATTTGTACAAAGTGCAATGATGTTAACTTATCATTACAAGGAAAAAGTATTACAATTTTTAATATGAGAGATAATATTGAATCTTTTGATAAAAAAATACAATTTTGGATTTTATCAGTTGAATCTTATAATTTTGATTGTTTTCCTAGCTTAGATGAATGTTTAAATGAATTGAATTTTCAAGTTGATAAAGATGTTTCACATGTATTTTTAGAACATCTATATAACTTGAAAACAACTCTTTCGGAATATTTTCCGAAAACTCGGAAAATATTCGAAAATATTGTTCGGAATCCATTTTCCGTGACAGTTAAACCAGCAAGCTTAAGCGAAAGGAATTATGAGAATTTAATTGATTTAATTAATGACTGATTTGAAACAAAAATATAAAAATCAGCCATTAAATGATTTCTGGGCGAGTTTGACTGAAGAGTTCCCCAATGTGTCAAAACAAGTTCTGGTTTATTTACTTCCGTTTTAAATACGACGTATTTATGCGAAGTGGGATTTTCTAAATATATTGCAACAAAAACAAAACACAGAAATAGACTCGACGCCACGGCAGATATGAGAATACAACTGACCAATATTGTGCCTGATATAATTTTTTTTGTAATTTATGAACCTAAAATCATTAGTCATTAAGAGTTTTATTTATATTATTATGAATTACTCAACTTAAAAAATAAGCTAAATGTTCCGCCAAAATTTTTGGATTTGCTAAGTGTTCCGTCGCTGAAAAAGTTTGAGAAACCCTGCATTAGATGATAATAAACAAATTGGATAATCAAGTAAAATAAGAGTGCAATAAAATTAACAAGTTATAATAAATCTGATTTTAAGATACTGACCCTGCCGCCCGCCGCATAAGCAAGTGCTGTCGAATAGGGATTATAAATTTTTGAATATTTTTTTCAAATCGAATTAACTTTTGCATCAATTTAATATTAAAAATATCCTTTACTAAAATTTTAAAAATTATTTGATAAGTTGATATTTTGAAACAAAATGTCGGGTCAAACTAAGTTGCAAAATCTGTCGAGATATTAACAATATCTATTTTTAGAATAAGATGACGATGACAATATAAACTACGATAGTTATCAAAACCCTACATAAATATCTAAAAAATGTGAAAAAAAAAATTTTCAATTTAAATTTTACTCTAATTTATATTTTTTAATGTGTTTTATCTTTTTTTAATGTGTTTTATTTAATTTTTTAAATAGCCGCCGGTTTTCTTATTAATATTAAATATTCCGTTGTAAAAATTATAAATTAATATGTTTAATTTAATTCATAGCCAACAGATGTCACTGTAGTTGGGCTCGGTTTTTAATAATAGCGAATTTTTTATAAATAAAAATTTAAGTGTCGCTGCCGGGGCTCGAACCCGCAACTTCGGAGTTACTAGTATGAGACGTTACGGACTACGTTATTCCGCTTTGAAACAATATGATAAATCAGACTGACTTATAAAAATATATATTTTAAAAAAAATATGTAGATATGATTTAAACTATGGCAGTTATCGTGTCCTGAAAAACCCACACAAATAAACTAAAACTATAAAAAACATTTTTAAAAATTTTCACTACAACTACATTTCAACTACAGCAATTATCGTGACTTAAAATTTCGTTATTGATAGGATCACAATTTTGTTACAAGATAGTGGAGCAAGTTGGGTTACAACTTCAGTAGAGATATTTATAAAATTGGTATATAAACTTCGACAGTTATTGTTTAGTAAAAACCCGTAAAAATGATAAAAAACATACAAAAAAACTGTTTTTTAATTTTTAGATTAATTAAACTTATAAACTACGGCAGTAATGTGTCCAAAAAATCGTTATTTCCCACTTTATTGCCAATAATATTATTAAAATACATTTTTTTGTCTTACAAAAAGTTTTTGACCTCATTACGTCATTATTTAAAAAAAAATCATTAATTAGTCGCTATTTTTATACAGGATGTTGGATCGAGTTGGTTAATAAAATCGGTTGAAATATTTACAATATATTTATATTAAAAGTTTTAGTCAGTTTAATTAAAACTACGTAAGTTATCGTGTCCATAAATTTCGTTGACAGAAAAATGTAAAAAAATATATTTTAAGACATTTTGAAAAATATTACAATTCAGACTGACTAACAAACGTAGTCAAAATATTTTTAAAATAAGTTGCAAAAGTCGACAGTTATTGTGTCCTCAAAAATATGCAAAAATGAAAAAAATATCATTTAAATTTCTAAGCATGGTGTACTCAAATTTCGTTGTATCCCACTTTATTACCAAAAATATTATAAAAATACATTATTATTACAAAAAGTTTTAAGATTTTAATTAAATCTATGTGAGCTATAGTGTCCTTAAGTTTCTTTATATTTTATATTATTGACTGAGGTAATGTAAAAATATATATTTTCTTATTTTAATTTATATTTTATAATGTTTTAACCTCTATATTATTTTTAATAGCAACTAGTTTGTAAAAGATGACAAATATGACTACGACAGTTGTGTACTCAAAATTTCCACAAAAATTGCAAAAAACAAATATTATTTAAATTTCTAAATTATAGCAGTCATCGTGTCTTCAAATTTTATGATATCCCACTTTATTGCCAAAAATAATATAAAAATACATTTTTTTTATGTATTACGAATTTTTTCTACTTCATTACTCATTTTAATTATTTAAATAATCGGTATTTTTAAACAAGATGGTGGATCAAGTTAGATAACAAAACTAGTCGAGATTTTTACAAGATATATTTATAGGATAGGTTTTAGCCAGTTTAATTAAATATACGTGAATTATCATGTCCTAAAATCTTGGTACATTACAAATTATTGCCAGTAAATCTTTGGACTCTTTCTGATTTTTATGATTTCATCAATTTTTCAGCATTTTAGAGCTTCCACATTGTTTAATATATCCGAGAGTTCGATTCAAAATAGGGGTAGTGAAAATTAAGTTCTTAATAACTGACAATAATTCATACCATATGAATGGTCTTAACCAACTCCATTTGTGAAGTAAAAATTATAAAACTTAAAATATTAGACAAAAACAGAGAATTCACCTTGAATAAATATCATGGCGCCGAGGATCAAGGACTGGAAGGAATCTTGCACTTTTTTCTATTCCAGAACACTGTCGTACGCAATCATTACAATGAAAATTTCCACCAGAACTTCTACTTGAACTACGTACAAAAGCACATGACTAGTCTAAAATATTTCTTTGATAGAGACAATGCCAGTTCTGCCCCAAAATCATCCCGATTGATCAAAACGTCAAGGGAGAGTAAGGTTGTTTATCTACTAGCCAGAATATCACTCCACTTTGAAGGTTATCAGAACGTTCACTCAAAAGTAGCTTCGCTGTATCGACACACCCTTTTTTAAGCATATGTATATGATAATATCTCATTATTAAAGCATTTTTTATAGCCCGATTTAAATAAATCATTTATGAGATTAGTAAAATTTTAATAAACCTAATCTGTGATGATCTAATAATTATTAATTTTGCTCTCCCAGACATGGTAGGAAAACACAACGCTTCATATGAGATTTGAACCCAGGTCTTTCACCGACTACTTCCAGAGGAATCATAGAAAGCGTCCACTCACACGTAATAGTTCAGTCATGTAGTCCAAGAGTTGAACTTGATCTTTGAGACGATTCAAATACTTGCTATGCAGCACCACGACGAGAACAATACAGCAGCAATATATCTTTAAAATAAATTATTTTTATTTTACTTATTAATCTACCTAGCTGGATTTAAAGACAAAGTTTTAGAATAAAATAAACCTGCATTATATATATGCAATAGATTTTCCAAGGGGGACAAAATTACAGTGCTGAGATTGGGAAAACAACTAAACTTAATCCAGCCCTGATTCATATACATTTAAATCACAGGCCTTTTAGTATACACAGAAAATAATTACTTTCAATAATAAACTTCCGCCTTTTTAAAATTTACCTGTAATACTATGGCTGATAAAGGGTTGAAAATTATGTTCCTGCTGGTTTTTGTATCGATTTCAAATGAAAAGGGCAAACATTTTAGGTGTGTGCAACCATAAAAATTCGCTACAACATACCGAGGTATCGCGTGCCCTAAAACTTGGGCAGCCCCGGGCGTCCAATAGTTCACAAATCCCCGTCGATCTGGTAATCCCGGGGTAAAATTGAAAACAATCTCGCATTGGAAAATTTTCGAAGGGTGAAAAAAACAAACAAACATATACATATAGTTGTGTCGTATTTAAAGTTAAAATAAATGTATACAACATTATTTTCTACGGTGTAAAATTATTTAATCAATATCTAAATTAAAGCATATACCAAGATTTCTTAAAGTGGCAGTGGTCGTGAAAAAAAAAACAAAGATGCTTTAATAATGTGAAAGCTCCCGAGGGTCGAGTGCTTTTTTAAAGCCTTTTTCCTATTTTCATGCGAAAATTCCGAGACCCTATGCAACATTATTGCAATTGGATTCTTGCGAGTTGTGCCTCGGGATCTTTTACGGATATATATCGTCTAGGATGGAAAAAATTCTGTCTTGAGATTCTCATAGGAAAGAGGATGAATGTTTTTGCACTTAATTGATTGCGAATAATTTTTCATTTAATAAAACGAAAGCTGTTTTTTCTACCATTAATAAATGCTAAATTAGAAAGATTTATTCTGACACATACGGGTAGGTTTAAAAATATATATTTTAATATAATTCTCAAGGTCTGTCTCGTTCATTCTTTTAAAGAGCTCATTATGAGAGTTTTTTTACAATGTACATATATAATACTTAAACATTCACATATTATAAATTATACTTATATATAAATTTATTATGTATTATATGTTCTCGCAATTTTGCGCCCTAAAGTCCCAAATTTCATAGTAAAATAATTCGTGACTTATTAATAACAGGATTATATTCAGATTAGTTTTATCAATGGTCAATTTGTTACATATTTAATACGCCTTTTTACACGCATAATTTAGCAGGTGCGCGCGTATGTGAATGGTCGATATGAGAGAAACACAGTGTTTTGCAATCGTTGGCCCTCAGAGATTTTTAAAATAATGATGGAGATGTTAGATATGTAAGGCAATTTTGAAGGCAATGTTCTGCTCAAAAAAAAAACTGAAGGAACTTGAAATACATCCGTATATACACCGAAAATAGCTGTAGTTTAAGTTCAGATTCATTAATTGAGGTCGTTTTTTACTTTTTTTAATATATATATTCTTGCTATGATTTTTTACAGAGTCGGGATCCGGAAATTTGACCCCTCTCGGCAGGTCCAGTTACTAACAATATTCAATACCGGTATTACCGATAGACAAAATAGTCAATACCGATATTTATATTATTATTATAATAATTAATTAGTAATAAAAAAACGAAAAAATCAAAGTACCGAGTCGAAAAAATCTAAGTACTCAAGAATTTGTCTCCTCACTCTCCCCACCCTTTCTACAGGCCTGGTTGTATGTGACAGGATACGAACAGTGGCGTAGCTATGGGGGGGCGGTACTTGCTTGGGGGCGGCATATTCGCGATGGGAGCGTGGTTCTTAACCCTGAATGCACTAAAACATATATAAATCCACGAATAATAAGAGCTTAATATTAACCATTTTATTATTTTTAGAAATGCTGATTTTATGACCCTGTAAAAAATGTATGGGGGAGAGGGAGGCGGCAAGAATCGCCCTGGGCGGCCCATACCCTAGTTGCGCTACTGGATGCAAATATTTAATACTAAATTAAGATATATTTAAACAAAGAAAATTGACGACGGTGATGATTGCCAAAATTATAGAACGGCGGCGAATATGTTAAACTTAATTTATATGTTACATAAAAAATAGGCGCCGGCGATATGACATCATGATATTATGTCAAAATTATAGAACGGCGGCGTGCATCTAAAACTTAATTTATGAGATACAAATAAAATACGACGGCGACGATGTGACATCATGATATGACGTCAAGACTATCGGGAGCGTGTTTTAGCCCGACAACATTATAAAAACAATAGCATTACTTCTCTAAACACTCCCGGCACTAATAAGAATAAGCTGTGAAATTTTCAGCGAAATCGGTTCAGTAGTATTTGAGTATATAAAGTACACACATATAGATGTAAAATTTAAAGTCGAAAAAATAAATATTTTATTTTTTAGATTAAATTAAGACCATCGTGACCTAACAGGTTAGCCCAATGCGCCACGATGCGCGTTGAGTCTGAAAATGATTTAAAATTAGGAAAGATATTGCTTAAATTCCGTATTTTTACTTCTAAAAAAGTGTTCTTATATAATTGAAAATATTTTCAGTTTTTTTTGGCCGATTGCAAAGTATTTTATAATAAATATAAAGTTTAAAACTTCATATCAACACTTTTCGCTTTAAAGAATTTTTTTTTAAATTTTGCTAAAAATCATAAATTATTGATAAATTAATTAATAGTGCATGAACTGAAAATTTGATTAAAAAATATTGTATAAATAGTTAAAAAAAAATTGATGAACTTCAATTTAATATAACAATTTTGCAATCGGATAACTAAAACGAAGATATTTGCGATTAAGTAAAAAAACTTTTTTTCAGAATGAAAAATACGGAACTTGGCAATTTCTTGAAAACTGTTCTACTTTATTCAATTTTGACTTAATTTTCGGATTCGCGATTTTTCAATTTTTTTATTGAAATTTGTTAACTAGTGTTATCAATAAAAATCTTAATAAAAAATATATATATGAATTTCAGAGGAGGTACTCCATTTTATTTCAAGAAAAGAAAAATACAGCAAGACATTTTTGGTTTGCATTTTGTAATTGAAAAATTAGCATCAATCCCATCTAATACTCATACGCCGAAGTGAATCTTTTTAGAAATTAAAATTTAATGTGAATTAATACATAAAGCTCTTTTCGTAAACTAAACGAATGTCAAACATTATCTAGATTTCCATAACTCGTCAACCTTTTTAAGTATATAAATTGCGAAAACAACTTTGGTCCTTTCGCCAAAATCTCTTTCACTCGAAAACTTTCGGCTCGACTCCCCAAAGATGTAGCTTCTGATAACGATTTTAAATAACGCGCATATGCAAAGGTGGATGAGAAAAGTTGCGAATTCATAAAAGTCCAATTTGCGAAGGAGGCCGAACAGAACAGAATCTCCTATACCTATGTATAGGATATATAGAAGAAAAAAGGAAAAGTGGTCGCCGATTTGATGGAGAGCGGATACCCTCTGGAGGTTACGCGTCAGCCCTCGGCTATTACTTTAACTTTTGATACACAGACTCCGCTACCCTGGCCATAAATTAATGAGCCCCGTGCTGAGTGTTTCGACGGAAACTTTCGGCGAAGGAAACTCGGGGGCACCAAAGTTGGGGCACCGTCGTTGCACCCGAACGGTAAAAATGACGCTCGTAAATTAGATAAATAGAAAGCGGCGTAATCCGGCAGCTTTACGGGATTATTAAAGGATCTCCGTCGAGCTTAATAACTTGTCTAAACAAATCCCCCCCTTCCGGGGTAGTTTGTTATAGTACGTGATGTAATTCTGAGTTAGTCTTAAGTGTACATACTACGATCCTAGTTTGACCTTAATATTATATCAAATTAAATTCGGTAATTTTGCCTAACTAAAAATATCTTATTATATTTAAATTCATAGTAGATCTATGCTACTCAATTAAATAAATAATTTTTCTTCAACATTAAAATAAACATGCTACAACTGGCATCATCTTAATGATCTTCGTCTGTATAATTTATTTTAAAAGCATAAGCAATCCTTTAGTTTGCAATTTTTGGCTCTGTTAAAAACTGTTGCATATTAAATTTCACTAATTGAAGCTTGCGCGTACAATATGTAAACAACAAATATTATTCTATTGAGAGACATTCTCCTTTGTATAATAATTCTACATCTGTTAAAATGTTTGCTTTGTTAAACTCAAACTTATTAAACACAAACATCAACAAAGGAGCTACTATTCAAGGTTATTCATATTTTCTAACGAACGCATTTTAGCTATAGACGTTTCAGCTCACAGTTTAATTTGTTTGATGTTGTAATATGGTGTTGGAAATGAGAAGTCAAATTATTAAAGTTTAAAAATCGTGAAATTTCAAGGTTTTTATACAGAAATGATAACTTTAGATAAGAGCTTAATAGCAGAACGGATTTTATAGTGATACTATATTTCGTTGATGACCGTAAATATCTACTTTTAAAACAAAAAAGGTGCCGGAACTTCTTGTCCAGCTTTTTACTAAAGAAAATTATATTAAAAAATAATTTAAATGCTATTTAAAGCAGCTTTTCAGGCATGAAACGCATTAAAAATTATACAAAATTAATCGTATTTTTTTCTTTACTATAGACATGTCAAATCTAAAGCTAGACGAACAAATAAAAATACAGTGAAATCTCAGTATAGCGAAGCTCACGGGACCGAAGAAAAAATTTCGTTATATTGAATGTAAGGAAGATTAGATAATTTTAAACAGCAGTATAATAACCTCTTACAAGATTTTTAAAGATACTGTAATGAACACAAAAAAAATTGTTGAAAAAATGTTTTATAAAAAAAGTTTGAGGGTCAACGAAACACTTTGAATATCGCTTGTGAACACATCCGGTACACGCCAAGTAAATGACGAACTAAATTCAGAAAAATAATGTTTCAAATTGTAACGTTATTCTTAAATTCTGATTAAAATATATCGTTATACTGAGATCAGTCTTCGTTACAAAGAAAACATTCTGTATAAAAGTTTTCTGGGGACAAATTGAAGATTCGTTATATTGGGTATTTCGATTTTCGGTATTCGTTACAAAGAGATTTTACTGTAGTTTTAATAAAAATTTATGGTAATTTCCAAGTTTTGTCTTTGCAAATCTTCTCGATTCTTTTTTTAGTGTTCGTTTTTATAACCGAATGAAATCGGAAAAAGCACAGATCAACGTATTTTGAAGGATCGAAAAGTGGCAAAGGTGGTTCGATTTATGCATAGATGTTTTTGACAGTTTTCATGAATAAATCGTTAATATTTATTTTAACGCACATTTTGATAAAGCAAAGTATTTTGTATTAATCCTTCAAATATCACTGTTTGTAAAAATATGTGTTTTGCAAAATAGCACAGCACTTTTTGAATGTAGCAAATTAATCAATGATGAAATAAAAACTAAAATATACAAATTCTTATTTCTTGATTTACATTTTCGCTGACATTCTATGTAAGTACGAATATTAAAAATATCATAAAAGTACAATATTATGTCGTTTAATGAAAGAGGCTTTTAAACCACTTAAACGCCAGTGACTCACCAGCGAGTCCCTTGCTGATTATTTTTAATACAAATTAAAAAAATATTTACATATTTTATACTTATTTTTAAAAAGAGCGAAAAGGGAAATAACAGGCGACTTACAAATTAGTCGTTTGCATTTAAAAGGTTAAGAAAAAAATGATTGTAATATTTTAGTATATAGTAACTTAAATTATAAATACCGAAATGCTAGTATTTATATTAAATTGTAAGGCAACAAGGTAGTTGAAATCTTGGAACTACGCTGGAAACACCTCGGCGGCGGAAAGTAATTACTCGCTTGGCGACGCGACGGAAGGACGTCTTCCGACTAACATCGTAAACATACACCGTATTATAAGTCCTCACTTATCGTATAGCACACAATTCATTATAAATATAAACCATATAGTATACATTTTTTTTGTAAAATCTGGATTTATCTAAGCATGGCGGTGATATTATATTGCATATAAAAGCATGTGCTAATGCTTTGTATATTACATAAAGCTATAAAGTTACTCGCTTTCACGTCTTTCATTAACATATGAAAAAGAAGCCTTATCATATCACAAAAGACGCCGGGTTCCACTGACGCAACAAAGCGCTTATGTTTTACTAAATTTTAATTACGCCACCAATAATGCAGACGCATATGCATATATATTTGTATAAGTGTAATAAATAATTTTCTGACCTATTTTAAAATATTTTAAGATTTTTTGTTTCAATTAAAAATATTGATTGTGCGCTCAGTAATTTCTACGCTAGCTATTTTTCATTTTTGACAATAGGAAAATGTAGCCAGGTTAAGGAATGGCTTGAGTACACGCGAAGCCCTCTTTAGTTTAAGTGCCCTGGTTCAGAAACCACACGATTTTGACTTGTTTTTAAATATTATTAGTAAAAATATTTCAAAGAAAAACATTGAATTGAGTCACAAAAATATAAAATATTTTTTTCAATATCAATTTCCTTGAACTGTATTTTAATAAGCATGCTCAAATAACTGTACAAAGTTATTTTAATTTTAAATTGTATACTGATTTTTGCGCCACCTTTATTTTGGATCATTTTGAATAATAAAATGTAGGAAGCTCACTGTAATTTATACTACTTAATATATTTAAATGTAACTGGGGTTTAAATGGACATGGACGTTGGTGTAAGTGTAAAATAAAGTTCCAAAAATTATTTGCTGCCCCTACAGCTAAGGAACGTCGCTAGCGCTTTTATGGTGTATTAACATAATATATAGTATATTTTATATTCGACTACGTGTATCGTGCAGCATTAGCACAATGGCCGTTACGCACTTAGAGGCGAGCGTATATCAAGATTATGACAGTATAAAAGGGACGGCCCATATAGCCGGATTTGGCGACCCTTCCTCTCTATCTCATCCCACCGACCGGTGCGAAACTCTGAAAAAAAGTTTTCCTAATTAAATCCGGGTAAGATTCGAAGCCGAGTGCGGCCCTGCACACGCAGATCCGAAGTTGAAATCTAATTTTCCCGCAGAGTGGCCGCTTGGCCTCTCACAATTCGTGTGGAAATTCAATTCCCAGTTTCAATTTCTGGACGGTCAAAGTCGCCCCTTGGCTCCGTATGATGTACGCAGAGACGTCCTACACGCTCTGGCAAACTAGGGTCAATATCATGCAAAAAAAATGGGACACTCGCGAGAGAGAATCAATCTATCCTATCTGTACGTCGGCGATAAATTCAAGTCGGGATCTAATTTCAAGATTTTGGATGACCGAATAAGAAATTATGGATGAGCTGCCGTAGCAGAAGGGCGACCCAATTTGTCCGATCAAATTTCAATATGTGCTAAAGTGGATAATGGTTCAAATTATCTAATTTTCGCTCGATTCGGATTACTTGACAAATCGATCAGATTATTTATAATCAGTCTGATAGGAACATAAATTGCAATATATCTGATTTTTGACATTATAGTATTGTTTTATTATGTTAAATTATTATCGTTCATGTTCATATTTGTTATCAAGCAAAACCTTTAGTTTGGTTGATATGGAATACGGATTTAGCAGGGTGAAGTCTATTTTTTCTTCAGGACCAGATTTTATATCAAACTGCATTTTGAAAGGATGCAAGTCTAGTATTTTGAACCCTCTTTGATTTATATTTAATTTAATTTTGAGATCCTCCTGTTTTACAGAGTTGTGGAAATGATCTAAGGTCAGCCCGATTCATAAAACGGGTGTCAAGTATCACATTGATAATTACAGACCAATAGCGTTGCTTTCAGCAACTGAAAGTTATTTGAAATTATATTACATAAATACATTTTTAGTCATTGCAGGTGTATGCTTCTCGAGCAGCAACATGGTTTCTTATAACTTTGTTTCAAGATCATTGGACTCTAATGTACAAGTTGACGTTGTATACACAGACTTTGAAAAGGCATTCGATAAAGTTAATCATGATTTACTTGTGAAAAAAATGATCTAATTTCGTTTATTCTGAAGGTCTTATAAACCTATTCTTAAATTACTTGACTAATAAATATCAATTCGCTAAGAATGAAAACTCATTTTAAGAAAGATATAAGACCTCTACTGGAGTACCTCAAGGATCCAACTTGGGTCCATTGCTGTTTCTATTCTTCATTAATGACATAGAAACAGCAATGCATCGTTCATTTTTTTATTATATGCAGATGACTTGAAAATTTTCAAGAAAGTGCAGTCGACTTCAAATTCCCTCGACCTGCAGGAGGATCTCAATTCTTTATGGAAGTGGGCTTGCTATAATAAAGAAGTGTCACACAATTTCATTTTCAAGGTCGTCGATGCCGGCGGAATATATTCTTGACAGATATTCCTTTAGATGTGACTTTAAAAGAACGTTGGAAATTTAGACACATTGAATACTGGGCATTATTCCTAAAAATGGAGCCGTGCGGCGGGGATTATTTGCGAAAATTAGGATACAAACTTATTTTTTTTAAAACATCATAACTCTTTAATTAGTCAACGTTTTAACGTCAAATTTTAAAAACAGATTCATGATGATCGTTTCCTGTATTCGCAATGATAAAATCAATAAACGTCAAACTGTGGATCGCGTACCAATAAAATAAAATATAATTTTTAGTTTAGAATAACCAAATAAATATATTTTTGAATAAAAACAATAACAATAATAATAAAATGATGATAAAATACTGTTGTTTATAATAAAAACCGAAAATATCTAATTTTGTGACCTATACAATCAATTCCAAATTTTTAACACTTGACGGTCAAGTTACGCAGCGATATTTGCACGACACTCAACTCTCCATTTTCCAACAAACGTAACGTTTGCCTATGGCTAAATGCAATCTTTTATTGTTTATGTATTATTATTTTATATTTCTGTTATAATTTATGTATTATTATTTTATATAGTATATTTAATATAATTAAAAATTATCAGTGATTCTAAACATTTTATTGCGTTAATATTATATATTTACCACTTTTTGTATTTTTACCACACGGTGCGCAATGTATTAAAATAATGAAACACGCACACTTACATCCAATAAAGACTCGAACCACCAATGTGCTTATATAGTTACACAAATTAATTGAAGTCCTAATTTTCGCAAATAATCCTCGCCGCACGCTTCATTTTTAGGAATAATGCCCGGTATTCAATGTGTTGGTAATTGAAAACATGTTGAGAAAAGTTTATTTACTTTGAACAGATCGGGATCATTTCAGGTCTAAATATTATAAAATATCACATTTGGAATTAATGAATCTGCATTTAAATGCCCACGATACCTCTACATACATATATATAACAGAAAATAATGATAATAAAAAAACATTATATTTTATATTTTAAAATTTTGAATTTGATTTACTGTAATTTATTTCTTAGAAAATAGTATCAATAAATGAAGGAGTACGAAATAAATAAGCATTACAAAAAAATATTGTAAACCTAACAAAATATAATATTGCAAAAAGTTGTAAAATAAATTAACGCAACTAAAAATTGAGAATCACTGATTATTTTGTTATAATGCTTCGGGTTGATAATATGTACTTAGTTATTAGGTCTAGCTCAACATTTCGTTTTTTTATGCGGTTACCTTTGAATATTTTGGGTTTTTTGTAATTTTGTAGATAAGAATTTCAAGAAACATATCTCTAAAAAAAGTACCATCTTTACCTGAATCAAACCGATAAGGTGGGGTTTTTCGGTAACATTTTTATTTTAGCCTAACGGAAACGTTACATTTGTTTGAAATTGAACGGTTGGGTGTCTTGCGAATATCGCCGCGTAAATCGACCGTTAAGTGTTAAAAATTAATAAAATGTTTATATATTATTGATACGTGATTCGCAATTTGGTGTTGAGTGATTTCACTATTTCTAATAAATAATATGTGAGAAAATTCCATAGAAAAAAATTGTATATATATATGTAAACATACATCTTGAAACGAATTTTTTTTACCCGAGTTTTGAGCCTCTGGAATTTAGAATTTCTACTTTTTTGAACTATTTTTAGTTATTATGATATTAGTAACATCTGTAGGTAAATTCCTAAATAAATACGTTACAGTAAATACGCAGTTTACGTGAGTTTTTTTCGTATGAAGTTAAAATGACGAAACGCACAAATTTGTGCACACGGACGCAATGTGTTAAATAACTATGGATTTATCTTAAGAAATGCGCGTTACTACAGGAATATTTAGTATTGCGCAGCATACTAGAAACTAGCTCTATTATTAGAATCGCATTATTATTAAATCTTTCGTTGTAACCTGACAGGCGTAAGCCCAATGCGTTACAACGGGAAATCTGTACCAACTGAGTAAGTCAATCAAACTTAAATCAGTGTCATTTAAATTATTATGTTCTTTACAATTTATGATTATTAGATATCACTGCAGCTTTGTTTTTTTAATAATAGCGCACTTTTATAAATAAAAATTAGAGTGTCGCTGCCGGGGCTCGAACTCGCAACTTCAAAGTTATTAGTCTTACGCTCTTCCGGCATTAAACATCGAACAAAATAAAAAAAATCACTTGAGAAAAATTTAAAATGCGTAAAGAATTGTATAAAAATCAAACGTGTCACATTATAGAAAATATGGGATTTTGTCTGTGGTAAAAATCAGTAATTAAATTTTATGAACACGTCACATTATTTATAGGATGTTTTGCTTAACGAGAGTAGTTTAAATCTTTATGGTCCAAAATACTATAACATATTGCGAACCCTCCTAATGATGTAATTAAGTATGATTAATAGCGCTTTCGACCAATACGATCCTAAATCTAGTTAATACAAATAAGCGTATCGTAAACAAAGTTTTAATATAATTGAGAGGTATTCTCTGTTTCAACAATTAAATTATATAAAATTATTAAAACAATATAATACATATAACTTTGGATTGATTGATTACTAATAGTAAATTTTTTATTAGTCTTAATTATTCCTTTTGTGGAAAATACATTTTCAGCTATTATTCATATATAATTTACTGTCATAAATATGAGATTACAAAATATATTTTTTCACTTATCGAATATCATTGGTATAATGCATGGTTTCCCAAACTATGTTCCGCGGAACACTGGTGTTCCGCGGATCCAAAATAGGTGTTCCGCGGAGTCTAAATAGATATTTCACAAAAATTTGGAGTAAATTAAAAAAATTGTTAGTCTTGCTAATACGTAAAAATTGTTCATAAATCTGATAAAAAAGCTTGAAACTATTGTAATTTATTGCGTTAAAACAGGATTAGGTGTATACTTTTGGAAATATACATGATTTAAATAAAATGTGCATAAAAATGAATCGATTTTCTTGTACATTAATTTAGTCTGGTTGCTTACAATACAGATTTTTTTTCCATTTTGACAAAAAAAAAAATTAAAGAATTTACATATTATTCAAAAACTACCCATGGATCTTTGGTTGAAAATAGGAAATTTGACGAAAGAAAGGCCAAATACTTCTACTGATACATCAATCATCGAAGAAGAAAATAATCCAAAAAATGAGAATACAACTGCTCAATATTATGCCTGATATAAAAAAAAATGTAATTTAAGAACCCAAAATCATCAGAGTCATTAGGAGTTTTATTTATTTGAATTTTTATGTTTATGAAATAAATGATATTACTATTATGAATTACCCAACCTAAAAAATAAGCTAAGTGTTCCGCCAAAGTTTTCGGATTTGCCAAGTGTTCCGTCGCTGAAAAAGTTTGGGAAACCCTGGTATAATGTATCTAGTTCACTGTATGTTTTGTTTATATTCAATCGTAAATTTTTAAAATAAATAAAATAAGGAAAATACTGAATAAGTCGTAAGATCTGAGACTTGTAAAATAAAAGTTCTGAAATTTTTTAAACAACTCACGTAGCTCCAAGTTAAAATACGAACCAAACAAATATCGAAAGATATACCAATTGAAATCTAATTGAATGTCGATGGATACAAAATCTATGCTTTCAGTTGAGCACTCGAGACAACTCGAGACTCTGATCCTTGTAATTCAAGTAAACATTTTTCATACATCAGCATACTACGCGTAAAAAGCACGTTCGATTGTTTGTTTATGTACATCGACAAGCCGTCGTGAGTTTTGTCGAATGTTGCCAATTTGATGCTTTTCTCGCAGAATTTTTTTGTTTTATTTTTCACATTTTCGAAGCGAATGTATATATTTTTTTCGCACACTCGAGGATTCAGCGAATTTCGAGCGGCTCTATTTTCACCAGCCATTTTTTTTATCTCCGCCACTGAGTACAATACACTGCGTATTCAGCGGCGTAACGACTCAAAGTCACAAGGGCAAACGCCACAGGCGGTAAATATTAAAAAAATAGTGAATATTTCAAATTATTTTTTTAATAAAATAACTTTTAGATG
Organism: Plectrocnemia conspersa; assembly: GCF_051122295.1. Taxonomy (NCBI): domain Eukaryota; kingdom Metazoa; phylum Arthropoda; class Insecta; order Trichoptera; family Polycentropodidae; genus Plectrocnemia; species Plectrocnemia conspersa. The sequence continues at coordinate 8,157,526 of NW_028277169.1, forward strand.
TTGATCTAATATTTGAAATCGGTTTTGTGACAAATGTATTATTGCATTTAATAAAATTAAACTTTGTATAAAATAATGTAGAGAAGCTTATATTTTAAAAGTAAGTTTTTAAGTTAAAATTTTTTTTTAAATAAAACAAAAATTAAAATAAGATAGTCATCAATATAGGCAAAAAGCAGTACATAGTATTATTACAATACATAAAAAACATAATACAAATAAGAGCAAAAATAATACACGAACCAGCTCCTCGTAGCTGACATTTAACATACCTGCCATTTTTTTCCCGTTATTTTTAGGATATACAAAATCAGTCAAACGATTATAACTATTCAATTATTTTATATTTAAATATTTTTTTTTTTAATTAAGTTAAATCAATAAAAGTGCTACAAATAGTCGCTTGTAATCGAAAAATATTTAAGCAAACATTAAAAATTTAAAAATAAAAATAAATAAATATTGAAAATAGCCTGTATCAATAATTTTGCATAAAAAAAAGACATCGGCAGATAGCAGATTCAACTGGCACGCAGACAACATATGGTCATGGACGCTCATATTCTGAGATGGACTCCACCATACGTGCACTGCAGCAGAAAGGAATCAACCTCCACTATACTAATCTGAGTCTTAAGGATTTTTTACTGACATCATCCCTCCGCCAGCTTCTCCACCACTGTTCAGAGAAAATATCTCGTCCATAAATGGTAACTCAATTTATGTAATAAAAACTAATATATCATTACCAGTTTCCACCAGCGTCTTACTGGCTGCAAAATCACACCCATTAGGGATCCTAAATCTTAAATAATATGAATAGGAGTAGCATAACAATATATATAATAACCTAACCTAACCTAACTTTGAATAATATATAATGTTTAATTCTGAAAATATTTAGATAAGTCATAAAACTATTTTCAAATGAGTTGAAAATGTTAAGTAGTTTTTTTATAGATTGAACCATTTTGACCAATTGTTACAAAATTTTAAGTATTCCTCTATGTAGTGCGCAAATTTACGCAGTAAATAGTCGAAAATGTACAAGGATCAACCGCATATCTCTCGGACTCTCTTATGTTGTAAATCGCACGGCATTACATTTAAAAATGGATTAAAATAATCAGAACGAAGCAAAAATAATATTTAAAACATAAAAAGTTGAGGGACCGGTATTCGCACACTTGCTAGCTTTTAATGAAGATAATTATTTAAACGAAACTTTGCAAATTCAAGTAATAAAAAATTAGGCCGAATTATTTATAATCATATTATTTGAATATTGATAACAAATGTATATATACACACATATATATATATATATATATATATATATATATATATATATATATATATATATATATATATATATATATATATATATATATATATATATATATATATATATATATATATATATATATATATATATATATATATATATATATATATATATATTAATATTATTTAAAAAATATGTATAATACAGAAATTTTATTTTAAAAATACAGATAAATTTAGAATTGCATCTAGAAAATAAAAAGCAAAGATCCAATAAAATATAGCTAAGAAAAGGCGAAAAGGTTTCTAAACTTCAACCATTAGATATTTTTTTTTATTGAAATTAGTACTTTAATATTAATTACAACGGCGGCTAAAAATATGGTTTGTCACAAAACTAATATTTTTGATATATTTATTAGTTTTAAAATATTCGTAGAATAGCGAATAAACAATTTGATAACTTTAACTTACATTACACCACATATTAACACTTTACCGACCGGCAATTTCACTACCAGACTTACGCTAAATACCGGCACTTTTTCGCAAAACTTCGCGAATTTTTCCTTTTTTATTTAAATTTATGTATCTTTTGATACGGTCCGAATATTATGTTGAATTTTTCTAGACATGTTATAAATGTATCAATGCATCAATTCAAGTTATTATTAGATGGTTCTCAACATGTGGTTCGCCGGAAATAAAAAATAATTATTACTTTTCCTTATTATTAGATTTTTAAAATGATTATCTTGATTTTAAAATTATAAAAACGAATAACCTAGAAATTTTAATAATAATAATTTAAATTGAGTTAACCAGCGATTCTCAAACTTTTTTAAATTTGTAAAAACTTTTTTCAAGCAAACTTTTCTTTTGTATTGTGACATTTTTACTAATACGAGCTTACTGATATATAATTCATTTGCAATAAAATATTCACTAACCGTTGTAATTCACTCCATCGTAATGTAAAATTCTCCAGGCACATACACAGATAATTTACATTGTCTTTCACGTGTAAATCACTTTTCACAATAACTAGTTATATAATGAAAATTTAAAGTGTCTCGATTTTTTACTGTTTTTCGCAATTGCAACAATATTACCCCATATCGTTTATATTTGGTTTCAAATATTCGTAATTTTGCATTTTTCAGATATTCTGGTAAAACCCGATTCTTCCTTATGATACCACAGATTCTATTTTTTTTTCATATATATTTTTTTTGCTATTTCAACACTGTTATAAAAATCGTCCATATAAAGATGATGCCATTTGTATTTATAATCTTCCACACCATGGGATCATACCCTCATCCAGAGATATGTTTTGGCTTGGTTTGTACATATTTTTTAATCTTTCGGAGAAATAATCAATTATTTTTTGTACTTTGAACAGTAATCCTACATTATCAGGAACATTTTCATTATTGGAAAAACGCAGGTAACGTAATATTTGATAAAACCTATTTTTAATCATGGTTTTTGTAAATATCAAGGTTCCTATTAGTGGATTTATTGTCTAATACAGGTGTAATGAGCTTTTTTTTACCAGGCCCATTAGCAATATAAACTCAAACCAATTTTTTAATTCTGGTACCGTTACATCCACCCATTTTTTAGATTTTATTTGCAGTTTGTATCTGTTGATGTGTTGATTATGGTGTCTATTCGTTACTTCTGCAATAACGGGAAACAAGTCATCTTCAATAAAGTTTTGTGTCTTGTAAAGTGTCTTCTAAATATTTTTCTTGTTCATCTTCCTCATTGCTCATGAGCATCATAGCATGTGGACGATTTCTTTCATGAACAGAGGAGTCTGAATCACTATCACTATAATTTTCATTGTCACTTGGAATATCTATATATATTTAACACTATATTAAATAACATAAACTGTAATTATTTTCACGTAGATTCTACACTCGTATCTAACTAAAAAAAATGTTTTATAAACAGTTCGTAATATTTTTCGAATATTCACTCGAGCATACGAAAACCAGATGCACTTCACACGATAGTGTAACTTAAACTTAATTCTTATCCATAAGTTTTTATGTGTATCGTGCTAATAATTCAAAAATAATAACTCGAAAAAATTCCCACTTTCTAAAATAATGTGTCACTGAGATTCGGTATTTCCAGTAAGCCAGTATTATCTGACGGGAGATAATATTTACTCACAAAAAATATGTTGGAATTTCCTTATAACAGGATAGAAAAAAATACAATAGAATCTTACTAATCTGACAATCTTGAGATTCTCAGTAATCCAATACTATCTAATGGTTAATGATATGATAACTTTTTAGTGTCTTGTATTTTTTAATTTTATGTAATTTGACTTTATTTCTAAATAAACCCACTTACCCAATAAATTATTTTTAAATATACATATTTATATGTTTGTGTATTAAATATCATATTTTTTCTTTTTTTACACCGTCCGAAAAAAAAGTGTGCTGGATAAAAGTTTTTAAAAATTTGAAAAAGTTTGAGAACCGCTGGTAAACTCAATTTAAATAATTTTTATTTAAATTCCTAGATTACTTGCTTTTATAATTTTAAAATCATCAATCAATTTTAAAATCTAATAATAAGGAAATGTAATAATTAATTTCTATTTCCGGCGAACCACATGTTGAGAACCACTTAATAATGGCTTGAATTGATGCATTGTTACATTTATAATATGTCTAGAAATTTTTTTTTAAATATTCGGACCACATCAAAAGATACATAAGTTTGTCTGGTAGTGAAACTGCCTGATGAAAGAAATATAAAATATATTTATAAAACCTTCGCATTTGTCTAAATATAATTTAAAAAAAAAATAGTTAAAATAAAATGAAAATTCATACATTTATTTAGTCATCTCTTAAAAAAAAAGCAAATAAAACACTAAAAATATATTTTTAATTTGACATGGAAACGAAAACATACACAGGACGCCAATTGGCGTCTGCGGTGTTTAACTTTCGGCACACTCAGGACGCCAATTGGCGTGAGCGGTAGGTAAAGTGTTAAACTAATGTAATTTTTATAAAGTTGTATTTAAGAAAGATTTAATTTTAGTCATAATATATAAATTTTAAAGTCCATAGACAAGATTGAATTTTGTGATGAAACCAAAGTAAGATGAAAAAAACAACAATAAAATATTTCAGAACCACTCTTGAGAGCGTGGGATAATTTTATTATATAAATTTGCTTATCGTAAAAACACGTGAAAGGACTCACTCGTCCCAATATATTGTTGACACCAAAAATATATTTCTACTATGAGTCAAAGGAAAAATAGAAACTTTATTAAGTGCGGATCATTGTTAATTATCGCGGATTATAAACTTGAAAGCATCATTAAATTTTGAATGAAAAATTTATAATCTTTTCATGGATCACCTAACTGTACATGCAAACTTTGCTCTTTTCATATTTGCAAAAGAAAAGAGCAAATATTTTTTGTTAATTATAAATCGATATTAAATAATTATTACCTTATCAAATAATTTATTTTGTGTAATGGTATTAACATCGTATTAGTGTATTAATAAAAATCTGTTCACATCTCTTGCTAGAGAGCTATCCATCAAGCGATGGATAACAAGCAATCAAGACTCTAACGATCATAAATCATTGACGTTAAATAATAATAATAGACTAAAATGCCTTTTTTGTGTAAATGGGATAATATTGCTGTTTATGAAAATTTGAAATTGATCTGCGAATATTGTAATTGTGACATATCATACGTGTACAATAAATATAGTATCGGACCTAGGACACTTCCTTGTGGGACTCCAGCTCTCATTTATTTTAATTCATAATATTTGTTGTTTTGTTTAATTCTGAATAATCTGTTGGAAATGTACGATTCAAGTACATATTGCTTCAACGATTCAAGTACATATTGTCAAATAATATTTTTTTCTTATAATCAAAAGTGTTCCCTGACTTCAAAAAGGTTGAGAGCCACTGCTCTTCGTTGAAGAATTTATTGAAATCCTGCCTTTTGAAAATCTTCGAGTTGGCAGATAGCCATTTAAAAAACCTTAGTACGCCTCTGAAATATATTGTATTTTTGGCCACTGCACAGACGCTTCCCCGAGATAAAAAGTCGCCGTCGGTAAAAATGTAAATATGAAGTGGTAGTATTTCGCAGCGGGCGGTCCCAATAAAACCCCCGGGCTCGGCGACATTACCAACAACAATGGCAAAAAGCGAAACATTAATACGACGGTTAAGGGCGCAAAGTGGACGGCTTTGGAGCAAAAGCGGCTCAGCTTCGGAGCTACGTCATTAGCGTCGGCGTTCAGGGTTACCAGCGCGAAAAAATCTTACATACAAACCCATCCGACCTTAGCGCGTTTAATCCATTTCGCAAACTTGATCTTTTGAGATTCTCGTCGCCATCTTTTAATGAAACTAATAAAAAACGCCTAGAACATATTTGTAGGATTGTGAAAATAGTATTAATATTAAATAAAAATATATTATTAATATATAAAATTTTCAATGAATTTAAGGGATAAGCAGCGTCTCGATAGCTTCTAGAGAAAGGTCACAAAAAGAACCTTCAGACCACGTTGAGACGTTGTTAATAACAAAAAAGTCCATAGAGTAAAATTTAATAATTTATATCTATGGAGTAATGCCTCTATCGACATTTACAAGAAATTATGCCCAAGTGAGTCTTATGAAAAATAACCTGTTGTTAATTAATTAAGTATACCAAGTATTGAGTAAGTGATATCAGGTAAAGTAAATGATATTCGCTTGTTACTAGGGCTGCTGAGAGTTAGAGGAGAGAAGGGACAAAAAGGGGGCCGTTCTCCTTGAGGGGCCTAATTCTGGAAAAAATCATAAAAAAATATATTTATAAAAAAAGTATAAACTGACCTCAAATAATAAATCTAAACTTACCTACAGTTGTTTGAGTTTTTATACATATTATATAATAAATAAAAGGAGCGGAACATTGCCTTCAAAAGCACTCACTTTCTAGGTGGTACTTTCACAGTAAACATTATTATTCTGTGGCGACCACACAAATAGGTCCGGATTTAAAAGAATAATTGTCTCATTGTTAATGACCGTGACAAATGAAACAAATATCATATCATAGCACAAGAGGGATTTCTTTTGACCACACAACACGAGTCATTAAGAGAATCTCTTTTGTGACAAAACGGTACGGACGCAATCAATCACTACATTGCAAAACCTTTCCGAAGAATTCGAAAATCTGGACAAGCAAAAATCTCGCTTTTGAAAACGCAATATCCCATTTCTCGAGTTCTACGAAGCGACTGCAGCGATTGGCTAGGAGATCGATGCACAATCGCGATTGGCCAGCAAGCGTGCAACCCCTAGAGGAAATAAGGCCAGACTCCGACGAGGAGAGGGCAGACGGTCCAAGATCACTATACGAGACGGCCCAGACAAGCAGAGAGCCAGCGACGTAGACTGCTTGGAGACAGCAGAGACAAGCACAGACGACCAGAGAGCCAAGATTTACCAGCAGCTATCCGGAGGAACCAGCCACGCGCCCTCAACGACAGACCTGAAGATCACACCTGACACTCGCCGCACGCAGCCTAAGAACCCTGAGAATCATCTACCAACATCACCACCTGCGCCACCTTCACCGCAGTCGCGAGAAACGTCACGCCGTAATCGTCCATTTGTCACATGTAAATATCACTTAATATTAATCATACAAGAGTCTCATTGGCCGCGAAGTCAACCACCCCTAGGGCTACGCCCCCTAAAATTCAAAGGGATATATTGGAATTTTTTGACGCGGCTCCGTTTGTGTTAAAATTTGCTTTTTTTAAATTTGTTAAAAAATATTAGACATGAGAGAAAATATTCAACGAATGTAAATTAGTACCAGTAAATTTAGATATTCGATTAATGCAGAAACATAAATTAATAATACATTCAGTTTAAGGTTCAATTTTTATATTTACCATTACTATTATTATTTTATATTATCTAAATATATTACTACTAAATATTTTATATTATCAACCATTTCTATAAAAGAGTTGTCTATGACTGTTTTTATAATGTTATCTAACATATATTTATAATATATAATCATACATACAGTTTTTTTCACATTTAGTTTCAGTACATTATTTTTTAAACATCTTTCTATAATACTTAATTCAATATTTATGTATATTGTGTGCATTTTTTAAAATAAGATATGTGATAATTACACTTAAGTCAGATTTGTGATAAATAAAGGTGTCATAGCTCCTGCTTTGTTATAGCTGTAGATTTACAACAATACAAGTGTAAACTATTTATGCAAAATTAATTTAAAATAAATCTGTGGTAACCCTGATTCATTTGTAAAGTGTTGCACTCGCATGTTGTTACGGAGCGTTTACACACCAAACAATGGCAAGCGGGTGGTCTAATCCCGCAAAATGGCACCCCTCGCCCCGAGAAGAAGACATTAAATTTTTTAATGAAAATTATACCGAGGCGTGCACTCGTTCGCTATATCGCTTTAAGCGTTTCCATTTCTTTATTATTTTTGTATATATTTTTTATATTTAATTTTCTAAAATTCGCTTATAGCGAGAAGCTTTTAAGTTTGATTGATGGCGTCCCGGGGCGAGACGAGAAGCGCTCGCTTTCTCCGGATGTAATGCATTTAATTTTTCGCATTGTACTGTGTTTGCAATAAAACTTTTTTAATTAAAACCGTATTAATGTTATCTCTGACGGAAAAAGAAAACGAACGAGAACTTTGCTCGCGAACAAGTGCAGGCTTTTAAGTGGAAAAGCAAATATCAGGCAACTGTTTCAATTTATAGCCAGTTGCATTTATATTAAATATAACGTTAAACTTGCAATTTAGCCAAGTGAGGTCTGTAGACTAAAATACGCAATTAATTAAAAAATCATTGTCTGTATCAGTGGTTCGTAGAATTTTAAAACAAAGGGGCAACGTAACACTGTTTAATATTTATATAAATTGCCTCTTGATTGAATCTATTTTAAACGGAACGTAAGAGTAGAATAACAGAAAAAAAAATCAATAAGATTATAGTTAGTGAGTCGTTTTATCGTTGAAAAAGCTTATTCACAAACATTTGTAAATTTAATCAAGTTCAAGGCTCGGAATAACCAAGATTTTTAACGAGTTATTTTTTCTTCTTATATGCTAAATTATATTTAATTCCACGATTTTTATTTTTTTTTATAAATCTAAATTTATGTTAGATCTATAAAAACTAATAAATAGGATCAGGGCTTTTTTTTGTCATGTAACGAGGTGGAACGGCGTTCCGGCACCTTTTTTTACAGTATTTTTAATGTTTAAAAAACATTGATAATCTGCGTAATATTTAATTTTTTTATTTTAACGTAAATATGACGTCATTATTTTCATTTTACTTATTTTTAAGTGTAAATGAAAGAAACTTCGGTTACTTCTCAATCGCCGGTCCTACTAAAATAGGACCAAAACAATAACAAAAAAACGATAGAAAATATGTAAATATTGCAATGTAAAATATGGATACAAATAAGAAGCAACAATTTAATTTACGATTTTAAATGAGTAAGAATCAAACGAAGAACATTTAAATCGAATTTTCACCAATAAAAGAGTGCAAAAAATAATTATCCCTTTTCAAAAATCAACGCCAAAAGCGATAAAATCGTGCCAGCGCCGTCGCAGTGGAAAATGTATTTAGTATTTTATTATAAAAATAAAAAAATGTTTAAATAGAAAATTAATTGTTAATATTTTATTTAATATGAATGTTCAAGTACACATACAAGGACGTAATTTAATTTTTTCAGGGAAAGAATGGGGGGGGGGGGGCAAAAATTGCCCAGTCCAACGCCATCTTTTTAATATTTTTATTTTATTTTATTTAATGATATGCATTTTTCTAGCTTAATTCAAGGGGGTCGCTGTTTATAATCCATGTCAAAAGCAATAAAACCGTGCCGTCGCAGTGAAAACGCTCGGTGATCTTGAGTTCATATTAAGAATTTTATTACAATATTACGACTGACAATAAGCGAGAATCGATCAAAGCACATCTAAACCGAATTTATAACAATAAGAGAGCGCAAAAAACAATTATTTCTTCTCAGAAGTAAACAATTCACGTCAAAAGCAATAAAATCGGGCCGGCGCCGTCGCTCTGTTATATTGCGTTTATATTGAGACATTATTACAATATTACGAGCTACAATAAGTGAGATTCGATTGAAGCACATATAAACCGAATTTTGATCAATAAGAGAGTGCAAAAAACAATTATCCCTTTTCAGAAGTCAAAAATCTACGCCAAGAGCAATAAAATCGTGCCGGCGCCGTTGCAGTAAGAAATGTATAGCATTTTTTATAAAAATAAAAAAATGTTTAAATAGAAAATTAATTGTTAATATTTTATTTAATATGAATATTCAAGTACACATACAAGGACGTAATTTAATTTTTTCAAGGAAAGAATGGGGGGGGGGGGGGCAAAAATTGCCCAGTCAAACGCCATCTTTTTAATATTTTTATTTTATTTTATTTAATGATATGCATTTTTCTAGCTTAATTCAAGGGGGTCGCTGTTTATAATCCATGTCAAAAGCAATAAAATCGTGCCGTCGCAGTGAAAACGCTCGGTTATCTTGCGTTTATATTAAGATTTTTATAATAATAATACGACTGACAATAGGAATCAATCGAAGCACATCTAAACCGAATTTATAACAATAAGAGAGCGCAAAAAACAATTATTTCTTCTCAGAAGTAAAAAATTCACGTAAAAAGCAATAAAATTGCGCCATCGCAGTGAAAACGCTTTGTTATATTACATTTAATAACAATATTACGAGCTAAAATAACTGAGATTCGATTGAAGCATATATAAACCGAATTTTGATCAAAGGAGAGTGCAAAAAACAATTATCCCTTATCAGAAGTCAAAAATCCACGTCAAAAGCAATAAAATCGTGCCGCTCTGTTGAATTCGTGCAACGGCGCCGACACGATTTTATTGCTTTTGACGTGAATTTTTGACTTCTGAGAAGTGATAATTGTTTTTGCGCCCTCCTATTGACCAAAATTCGATTTGAATATACTTTTACCAATACTCTCATAGCAGTAAATTTTGAAACAAATGAATCTTTTATATAAGTTTTGTTTATTTTTTTATGCACTTCGTGGCATAGGAAGAGGTGCTTTAAATTTAATTTAAATGATATTTTTTTAGTAAGTTCCCGCACCTTTTTTGTTTTAAAAAAATTCCATTGCGAGTCAGTATTTATTTAATATATAAATAATATAACTAATATAATTTAAGAAGCGTAAAGAATTAATATTTGCAATATTTAGTTCTAGGTTAGTAAAACAGAGGCCGCGGGTTCAAGCCACAGCAGCAGACTAGAATTTCAATTTATAAAAATACGCTTTTATTAAAAACCAACTCCAACTGAATAGTTAAGATGACCGGATTATTGCGCAAACGAAAATTTCTACACAGTGAAAATTCTGAACAAAGATGATTGTTTGATTGTCAAATATATTTAACTTTTAATTTCAACTGCTTGAATTTTTTATCTATTTTTAAGTAAAAAAATCTGTAATTTAAAAAAATGTAAGTCTATACCAATGTTTATTACTAATATAAGATATTTTTAAAATATGATATTTTAAAATTAAAATCATATTGATATTTTTGCTATATACAAAAATACTGACGTATTGTTGACTCAGTTGGTACAGATTGAATTTAACAGACTATATTTATCCAATTGTAAAATATTGGGTGTCTTGCATGATTTTTATATTCAATTTTTCAAGACTATTTTGTTTTATTGATAAATTATCATAGCACACATACTAATAGCGATTTAAAAAACTTGAAAAAAAGAAGACAAGACCACACAAGAAATTAAAGTTGCTTTTTAAGAAGTAGTACATGACAAATTTGTTGAACGATTTTTAAAGTCAGTATAGACAACGTTGACCTGGGTTTTAGAATTGAGGCATTTTGTCATCGTATTTGAAGGACACCATGGAATGACGCGGACGAAAACCGTGTTAATGGTTAATTTGCGTATGCCGACATTAATTTTGGATTTATTTGTATAGAATTATGTAAAACATATAATTTATAAATTAAATAAGTAAGATAGATTTATGATGCGATTTAATTAAATATATTTCTTTATATGCCAATTTTTCTTTCTACCTCAAGCTCATATAAAGAATAATTTTGTATATGCTAAATAGTAACTTTATTAAACAATCTATTACTTTATAGATTCTAATAATCTAACCAAGTTTCCCCACACTAGATATTCAAGTCGATATCGGAAGCTAAGCGTATAACTTACGTACTGATATTCCACCAAGAAGTACCCCTCTGGCCAGAATATTTTTCATGTGAATTAGATTCCGATGCGAAGCGAGCGCATAAAACGAAATTTGTTCGTAACACTTATTCTCTACTGCGGTCTCTACGTAAGCAGTATAATTTCTCTTGTGCTCCAGGAAATTCCCAGAATCTTTAACACAATATGCATACAAGGGTAAACACAAGAATCAGGGTACCTGGCGTGTCGAGTACATAAGGGAAAAAATGTCTAGCCTGGATCTTTTGCACCGAATGTATTATTGTACTGAAGATGAATAACAAAAATAATTGTGATAACAAGATTTTAATTCCTACGAACATACGTGGTGGGGATAAGGCGGACCCACACAACCGTGAATATAACCAACTAATAAAATCATATGATTCACTTTTAAATTATCTTATCAATATAAATACAAAACAGGTATTTTCTAGTCGTGAACATTTCATCGCTCATTTTATATGAATCCAAGACAAATATTAATTTGGCCAATCAAAGCATTTGCTCAGTTTGAATTTTGGGCAGAGCCGCAATTATTTCGGCATAGGGCCGGATCGCGGCAACGCCCCGGGGTCGGAAAAGTTTTCAGCTCTTCCCGACGAGTTTCTCTCTGCCGACTTGTCTTTGTTTGAATTTTACGGTAAAATTTTACCCACTCGATAACGAGCCGGGAAATTACGCTCGTAATGCGTATCGGAAACCTTTGAACTCAATTTAAAAGCGGACCGACAATTTGCGACCCGAGATGTGGACCGATACAAACGCCATAATTTACGCGGATAAATCTCATACGATGGCTAATCGAGCTGATCGAACGTTTGGAGCTAAAATGTTACAAAAAATATATACAAGCGACATTTATATATTAAATTTTTATTAGTATTAATAAATAGTTTAAGGTGTAAAGTATATTAAAACGATCGCTATACAAAAAACAAAAATGCAATAAGAAATTATTTATTTTTGATTGAAAGACAAGATGGAATAAAATATATTGACATACTACATATGTATTGTTGATCGAAAAAGTCTAAATACATACATATATTCCTAAACATATACTTAAAAAGTTCAATAGGAACACTTTGAAGTTGTTTGATTTAGAATTGGGTGGAGGCGAAATCGTAAGACTGCTTATAGTTAAAGTTTTATTAGTTTTTTATAGTCTACAATAACCTTTGCTTTGTCTATCACGTGTGGTCGAATAAGTAACGTTTAAGATAAAAAATCTAAAAAGGGTATATAAACTAGTTAATAGCATCTGAAATGTAGTTCAAGTAATCGGTCGATATATGACGAAAATTTTTGAAAGTGATTGTTAAACCAATTTCTTAATTCCAAATTATTAATTTTTGCTATTGCTCTTATAGATTTTATTTAAGGTTGTAAAAAGCTTTACATGCGTGATTATATGCTAATAAATTACCATTTGCCATAAAAATATCATTTTATTACCAGTTCTACTTATATTTGATTGTAAAATGAATACAAATGTGCTTGATTGCAAAAATGAGGTAACCGATTTAAATGTCCTATTTAGGGATTGCAATACCGGTTGTACCGATATCAGTAATACCGGTATTAGGGTGAAAAATAACATTTGGTACTACTGGCATTACAAAATAACCGAAAATATTTTTTTTAAATCCGTACTTATTTGTTGAAAATGAACTAAAAAAACGCTTGAAAGCAAAAGCGTAAAATAAAATGACGCACATTTTAGATGTTTTATTGGGGTAGGATAGCAAAATAGAAAGAGGGCCGATATATCGGCCCACACACCTATGCAAAAAACTACTGGCCGATATTTCGGCGCAAATTTAATTCAAACATGTTCGATATTTAAGTACGATATGCGCGACGTTTCAACATAAAAGATATACATTCGCTTTATTTAAGGCAAATCTAATGCTATCTAGCAGTTTCCATTAAGTATGTTATGTAACAGAGAAATGACCGCACAATTGTTTTATGATAGAAATGGCTGGCGAAGTGAAAACAAAAGCAGGTATTGCATATATGAAATTCTTTCTACAATATGTACTCAAATAGTGCACGGAATATGCTTCACTAAGCACTGGTGGTAATTATTAGCAATAAATAAATCTCAATATTTAACCATTTGAGTGCCACACATTTTTTTTAATATTATGTAAGAACTGCCAACAATTTCTTAACTAAAGAGAAAGATATGAAAAAATATAAAAGTACCAAGCGGTTTCCAGTATGTATGTCATCTAACAGAAAATTAACCGCGCCTTTTTTTATCATAGGGAAGTCTAACGGTACCGATGATAGGGATGGCTGGCGAAGTAAAACCAAAGGCAAGTATTGCATCTACGAAATTCTTTATACTACTTATACATTTTTATATCTATTCAAAGTACTTTTACCTAAATAGTCCCTAAAATATGCTTCACTAAATATACATAAGTTTTAATATTTACATTTATTAAGTCGTATATTAAGAATTTGCGAGAAATGTATATTTTTTTCATCATTTGAAAATGGGCAAATAATTTTTCAATCATCTTTCAAATACGCTGAATTTGTTTTCATCCAGGTATTCACAGTTATTATTTTTGATGTAAATGACTGTAATTTTTATGTACTTAAATACATAAAAAATAAATAAGTTTTTTATTCGCACTGACGGGCTTAATATATTTGTATTTCTGAAACATTGAGTAAATTAAACAAGTGGTTTTACAGAGACATCTCAAAAGAACAAGTGTTTTAAGAATAACTAAAATTTACTTAGTCGCTTATATTTTAAAAGTGATATTTATAATTATTACATTATTATGGTTATTATATTTTAAACCAGAAAATTAATAAAAAACCTTCCTTAAACTGATTATTTTATATTTAAATGAAGTTTAGATTAAACTTTATCAATCTATATATATATTTTTCTCTAGTAGCTTTAACGGCACGTCGTATACGTCGTCCAGGATGTTGCTATATATTTCCTATCCTTACATGTCCCGGCGCACGCATAAGTGGTGGGAGGGGGAGAGCTTCGATTTTATCCGTCATTAAGTAAGTAGGGGCGTGAAATCGCCGACCGCGGTTCGTTTTACGGCTCCGCAGTTAAGGCCCTTCCGCAACAGCAATAATAAAGCAAATCCAATTCCGGTTGACGGCTCATAAACACAGACCCTTATAATCTCATTGTTTTGTCGGCTCGGTCCACCAAGAACGATCGTGGAACTCCAATTATTACGTTTCCACTTGCGTAGTGTATATACAATTATTAAAAACATAATTTCGAATATTCGATGTCAAAACGAGCAGATAAAAAGTCATAAAATAATAAAATAATACAAGCTGGACCAGATCCTTTTAGCTGACATTAACTATATCAATGTGCAAAGCAATCGCATCAAGGAAATGGATTACGGCGAGTACGGACATTCAGGCTCTAACGAGCATCAGAAGAGGAAGTGATCGTGACTCTCAAAGACGTGTTTGAAACCCTCGAGAATAGTTGGATTATCACTACGACCCTTTAGTAGCATAAAAAAATGATTAGCGATATACATCTCACTGAGAACTCAGCGAATTGTATCTCAACGCTCTTAAAGGAAAGGCGCTGGAATACAAGAACTGTTAACAACAAAATATCCTCTTATGAAAGTATCTCAAGAACCATTTATGAACGTTTTTGAACAAGAGAAAGTATTAAGTTATTTAAATTTAATTCAAGAATGTTGCGAAATAGAGTATTAGAAGACAGGAATAATTGACAAAGATTAAAAGAATTTTTGCAAATATTGAATAAAAAAAGATTTAAAATATTTAAAAACCCGTATTTGCTCTTAAACTAAGTTTTGAGATCTCAAGTAAAAGATTTTATAAATAAAACGTTTTCATCGAGATCGAAAGAATAATTTAATGGTGAAGTTGAGAAAATGGCCATATTCTGACATTTTGACCAAAGCTCATCTCCATAGAGAATCTGAGTATTTTAAAGAAAGAAACAGTCTACAACATAACGAGCGTATCTAAACAATTTTAGCTCATTTGCATACAGAAAAAATTGAATTTATAACAAATTTATAGAATTTAATATTATTACTATATATTTTTTATAATTATCAATCAATCGGAATAATGATAAGAATATCGAGCGTAAATTCATATCGGGTGCTTTAGAGTTAATAATAGGGGCGTAAACTCAAATTTGCCATGTCTTTCTTAATTATGCATAATGATGAAATGGATACCTCTAGAACTGACTGTGTTAATGCAAATATAGTATGTATGAAAATCACTAATTTTGATCTCCCAGACACCATTGAAAAACACTAAGGTCCATATGGGATTCGAACCTAGGTCTTTGATGATTTGTACAACTCATCTAGTATGTTAATTATTTATTTATTTTTAAGGCTTGTCATTTATAGAACGTAGGGATTGTGATATATATTTTTTTGTAATCCGTATCTTGTTAATTGAAAACGATATCTTAATGCTAAGGCAGCATATTTCATTCATTATCATTTTTCATTTATCGTTCTAAGGAACTACGAAAATAACGATACACATTTTGTTTGAAGGCAAAATTGTAGAATAAAATGATGCTAATTATAGGGTTTTAACCTAATTAGTTTTATTGGAGTAGCATAACAAATTAGAATAATATTATCACTTCTATGTCCAAGAGGTCCAAGAGGTCCAAGAGGTCCAAAATATCGGCTTACCCTACCAATACAAAAAATCTTACCGACCTATAGTATAATCTATAATCTAAGGACACATTTTAAAAATTTAATTTAATATGTTCGAAATTTATATATTTTTGTATGTGCGCAACATGTCAATAGCTTTATCTCAGGTAAATCTAGCAGTACCTAGAAGTATCTAGTGATTCTGTTATGTAACAGAGAAATGCCCGCGCCCTTTTTTATAATAGGGATGGCTGGCGAAGTGAAAACAAAGCAGGTATTGCATACACTAAATTATTTCTATTTGCACATTTTTATCTTAATTCAACCTAAATGGACAACGGAATATGCTTCACTTGACATTAGTGTAAAATATTAGCAATAAGTAAGTCGTAATAACTATATTTAAATAAAGAACGAAGTGTATGTTCTTTAAAAAAATAAAACCTTTTTCATTGGAGAAAAGTGCAATGTTTTTTTTTTTTTGTTTTTGACCAAAGATAGGTTGTTATAGACCATGGCTTCTTAAACTATGGATCGCGACTCACTTAGCGAAATCTTGGGGTCGCGAGATTTTATTTTTCCAACTGCTCATTATGATCATATAACTTTTACTTGGGGAGACCCTTGCAGCAAAAAAATTAGCACCAGAATTGAACGATTCAGGATTCTGTTAAGATTATAAATTTAATTAAGAGCCATGCCCTTAACAGCAGCTTATTTTCTGATCTCTGTAAGGATACTGATTCCCACTACACAGATTTATTATTACATGCAGAAGTAAGATAGATATCAAAATCTCTTCAAAGAAACAATTGCGATATATTTACTTCATATGATAAAATTAAACGTTTTATTAAAAATATTAACATTTGGAAAAGTAGGGTAGAAAAAGATTCGTTCTGTTTTCCAGTATCGAAAAGCTTATAATCGAGAAAAATCATTGTAAAATTTTTATCGCAAATAAATTATTATAGCTCACTTAAAAGCGTTAGAAACACAGTTTCATAAATATTTTATATCAAATATTGATTTCAAAAACTTATCTTGGATTCAAAAACCATTTTTGATTGGCTTGAGTGAGATTGATCACCTGCCATATAAAGAGGAATTTGCTGAGCTTTCGAGTGACTCAAACTTTAAACTAGATTTTCCCAAAAAACCCTTGACTGAATTCTGAATTTCTCACAATTTCTGATACGGCATTAAGTGTTCTTCTGCCATTCAACACCACATATTTATGTGAAATTACATTTTCAGCTTTAACCCATATTAAATCCTAATATCGTTCATCGCTAAAAAATGTTAAAGAGATCTTATGTCCAGCAGTGTCAAATATTGCACCAAAATTTAATTTGTTATGCAGTAAAAAACAAACACATCCGTCTCATTAAAAAACGATTTTTCCCTTTAATTTTTGTATACTATACCATTTAACGACTGCCCGGACGACAAAATGTCCGGGCTCGAATATATACCAGCGACAATATATGTTCTCTTTTATTTATGTTATTGCAAAAAATGCAATTTTGATGAAAAATAGGGCATATAATTTTTGTGACTATAATAAACATTATTTTACAACTTTTTGTGCAATTTTTGATTTTATAATTTTGTATGGTTCCAGTAAAATTCTAAAATAATATTTTTTCATATGTATGTATATTGTTACCTAATCAATAAATCAGCGCAAAATATTTATATATCTTTATTTTATATTTATCTGGGGTCGCGAAGAAGCTCACAATCATAAATGGGGTCGTGAATGAAAAAAGTTTAAAAAGCCCTGTACTAGACGATAAAATTGAAACAATTAATACGTAAAATGTGTTTTTATAAAGCAAACTTGATTTATATTTTACTTTTTTCAGAATTTAAATCAACTTTAGGTCAGAATAAAAATAAAATCTCGGTCAATATTTTACTAGCACCATGGTCAGAATAAATATTAAATGGTCAGAATAAAAACAATAAACGCTCAGAATAAAAACAAGAAACGGTCAGAATATTTTTTTTAATTGTAACAACTAAATATTATTGGTTTTTACTGCCTCAAATCATTGAGTGTACACAAAAAAGTTAATCATTTTTAAAACACATGTAAATATAATTTATTTAAAAATGCTAATCAATGATTTTTGAAAAAAAAAGGAAATCGCATATTTTAGGCCAAATTATCTGGGACTATAAGAGTATGGAGTATTTACGTATTTTTTATTCTATAATAATTTATTTTTATCAAATAAATATGTATATCTCAAATTTAAAAAATGTTACTTCGAATATGCTCTTAAATAAAACAGTATACAAGAGATAAATCTTTAAAAAATAATCAAACAAAATTGTGATATACTAGAATTAATATTAAAACAGGTTAATGCCCGTGGACTCTTGTACGAGTCTTGAAAGAACATTGTTTAGTGGCCGTCGACTCAGAATTGAGTCCTATGTTATGCGTTTTATTTAATTAAAAAATACTAGGATATCATCAAATTTGCTTCTACGTGATAATGAGAGATAGTAATATACTATTTCTTTATAATATTAAATTAAAAATAAATTATATTTTACTGCAAATTTTTGTGAAAAGAGACGTCTTATCCCATTGCGTCACAACAGTGGCGTAGCTATGGGGGGGCAGAGGGGGCGGGCCGCCCCGGGCGGCACTTGCTTGGGGGCGGCATTTTTGCGATGGGACCGTCTAGTGTGGTTCTTAACCCTGAATGGACTAAAACATATATAAATCCGCGAATAACAAGAGTCTAATAATAACCAATTTATTATTTTAAGAAATTCTGATATTATGACCCTGGAAAAAATATATAGGGGGGGGGGGGGCGGCAATTTTAAGGATCGCCCTGGGTGCCACATATCCTAGATACGCCACTGCGTCGCAATGCAATGATTCGCCGCCTTTTTGGGGAATATGATTTTTTTTATGAAATGTATGGACCATAATTATATATTTCATATAAAAATTAATATTTTATGTTATAATCCTTGAACAAAAATAAATTTCAGGGGCAAAACTGTTTGACTAGAACGCTAGGTAAACATAAAATCAATCCAATCAAAAGAAATCGAAACATCCGCGGTTCTGTATATTATTGCAAGATTAAAACAGTACGGTATGTGTATATAAATTAGATAACATAGTTATCAAAGAACTCTTAAGAAATAGTATCGATTTAATTACAAACATTTTTACCGGGTGTTTGTTATTTAGATACTTTCTTACCATTTGGAAAATCGCCATGATTTACAGATTAGGAAACCAAGGGAAAAATCTACAATTTGGATAAATTATCTCAGTTTTAGTTTAGTGCTGTCATTAAGTAATATATTTGAAAAAAACATATTATTGCGCATAAATTAATCTCTGAGGAATAAAATCATGAACGAATAAATACATTTTTTACTAACCTCAAATTTAGTGTAAACTGACAATGTTAGCAATGGTTACAAACCAGTTTATTATAATTTAATAATATGTATGTTTAAATGCTTTTGTGAATTTTTGTATAAACGATTTATAAAAAATAGCCCTTTATAATATAATATAATTTACACTCACCAAATTTTTCGGCGTCCATTTTTTGCGTACAACTGTCATGAACACATTCATTTTCATAACTACACTTATACACTACACTATATTTTTTATTATTTACACTTTTTTATCTATTTTATTATTTTTTTATGTGATACGTATAAAAACATTTTTCACGATTGCACAATATTTTCACAATAACTCACATGTATCTTTCCTTATTCACTGTGCAGCACAAACACAACACTTTATTCGCATATATTTCTCTTCACTTTCTATTTTAATTGGCTAATGATTTTTCAGCTTATCTGAAAGTCTTTCTGATGGATCAATATCACGGGCACGTCAAGATGTGGTAGAAACCGGTAAAATGTCTTCAGAATCGATAGATTCCACTGAATTCTGCATCCATCCTTTAGCCTTACCCAAAAGAAAATCTTCGAATTTAATTTAACCGTTACGATTCAAATTTTGATAGACACTGAACGAAATGCGCATTAAAATAAATAAACAACAACATTTTTTGTTTATTCCTTTGTTTTTCGAAATATTGTGTAACATGTCAGATATTGATTGGTGCGATCAACACCTTTTATATATTTATTATAGTCTATTATACATTGAGACTTATATATTGTAAGTCCGGACGTTCTGATTTTTTGGCTGTTATAAAAGGTATGTATCATTCTGAAATCTCTTTTCTTATTTGTAATCCAAATTTTTCTGGCATGTTTCATCTATAAGGGCATTAATTTTATATTTTTTCTCGGTAATACCGGTATTGAAAATTTCGGTTTTATCGCAATCCGCAATATAGCGTCTGCCGTACTATGGTAGTTAGGTCTCACAAATATTTAAAAAATAAAGTGGCACCCATTTCCTTACTTCGCTACTGTTTTTGGCGTACTATAAACTTACAGATGAACGGAGACAATTTTATCCACTACATATACAAATTTCGTACCATATTCACTGAGCCGTTTTAACAGCGTAATATTTTGGACAGCGTGACGTGAACAATTAATTCGTTTATGAATGTTCGTCTGATTCAGTCATTGCAAATCCAATTAAATTATATACGCTCTTTGATCTTCACTAAAATCGCACATTTTCAGCATTTATGAAATGTTTATTATTTTAAGTTAATTAAAATAATATACAAATAAAATAACAAAAGACTTTTCGTTTTAAGATTAAGCAAAATTTGTTAGCATTATACCTGCTTAAAATATTAAGTTTTTTAAAATTAATTTTAAAATTTAAAATTATTGAAAAATGAAAATAAAATCAGTCATGTGTTGCAGAAAAAGTAGTGAGCGCCAAATATTGGGCCACAAAAAGCCATATACGTCGCACAAAAATACGATTGTGTGTTGTTTTTATTTTTACCTGCGCTGCAATAACGGTTATTATTGGGAACTGTAGCGTATCGGTATACTTCAGCGAATTTATGCAGAGGTCTATAATAATTTTACACTTATGATATATTATTTAAAACATATAATTAAAAACGCTTTAAAAATTTAATTTTTATTTTTTGTATAGTGATACAAATTATATACATATAATTAATATAAATTTACATACATAAAAAATATACATATTTTAAAAACAAATAAAAAGTGATGTGAAGTATAAATTATCCGTGCACTTCCTCCCCAGCATTATCCCAAATAATCAAAAGTATAATGTAGTCGCATTGTAAACTTTAAAGGATGCCACACTATTATAGGTATAGCTGTACATACGAACACATGTATTTGTTTATGTGGGGTGTATAGGAATTTCGCTGGTTTACGTCATTAATTCCGACAAGTGCGCTCTTCGCGTGAATTCTTGCAGTTGTTGGCTCGAATAAAAAAGAGTGCAACGACCCTTGAATCCGCTGACGTCTAGAGAAACCCTCGTTAGTCCACACCACGTGCTGGTTCGTGAAAATGTGATGTTGGAGTCCATAAGACACATAATTAATATATTTATTAAAAAATTCAGGACTGCTTATTTTTACTTATGGTGTTGAATGTAACGGGAAGTTTAAGGGTTGAAAATAATATTCAAATATAAGCATTGTTTTTACCATAGACATGTATAGCAATGTTTTATCAACAAAAAAAAGACTTTTTCATGCAGAAGGGTGGTACTATTGCGCCTGGAAGCGAGGGTCCCTTTGTCGGGCTTGGGGGAGTGAAGGATGCGCAGTGGGGCAATAATTGGATAATTGGCGGGCCTTGTTTTCCCGTTTTCACAAATTTCACAGATTCCACCCTCTAACAAAGTCTGTGTAAAATTCCAAGTTTTCCTCTCTAAAATGCATCGACGGCGTGCCTTCGCAATGGAGTCGTTTCCGAGCGGCCAACGACGTCGGAGCCTTGTTATTTCGCAAATGAAGCTTAACTGGGGACTCGACTTTATTTATTGCGTCATTAAACTAAAATAGAGTCAAGCTACACGGTGTCATGAAAATTCGTCGATATTTAACATCATGGACATACTGGGATATGCTATTTGCTAATCTATATTTTGTATCGTATTTAAATTCCAATCAATATTTAGTTACAAATAAAATTTCAGTCGTCAAAGTCTTGCCATCATCACGGCCCTTAGACCAATATGTGCTCAATTTTTTTTTATAAATTATTATTGCTGTTCATACGTTAATTTTAAGTTGCATTATTTTTCAAACGCCGTAAAATCAAAAATGAAACAAATTTCAAATGAAAGTGCCAATATAACCAATTATTGTTTTCCCGATAAATGAGAGAACAAAATAACACATTAATCGCTACAGTTGTTTATGTACTTCTTTTTTTGTGCATGTATACAACGATCACCAAATGACTGTTAGGGTGATGCTCTTGGGCAATCCTTCTATTGTCACTTACGGTATGCATACTAACCTTACATATTGACAAGTGAAATTTAGTTTGTAACGCTTTTAAGGCGCT
The DNA here is from genome assembly GCF_051122295.1 of Plectrocnemia conspersa. Taxonomy (NCBI): domain Eukaryota; kingdom Metazoa; phylum Arthropoda; class Insecta; order Trichoptera; family Polycentropodidae; genus Plectrocnemia; species Plectrocnemia conspersa. Next base: position 8,180,370 of record NW_028277169.1, read on the forward strand.
AGATACAAGATTTTTCTTTTGGTCAATTTTAATAAGAGCATGGTACCTACCGGCGGTCAAAGAATCTGAATTTTAAAATTTATAATTAGGCATGTTTTAACGTTAAAAATACCGTCCGGGCCACAAAGATAAGGGTAAATTTTTTTTAATCAATTTTAATATTTTAATCCTTATATAAATATATATAAAAATACGCATAGTATTTTTACATACATTTTAAAAATGATATAAAAAATATTTGTCAAAGCAAAAATGTTTATATACGCCGAGTTTTTCAATTTAAAAAATAAAATTAACCATATTCTAAATACTTATTAAATTAAACTCATTATGGTAAATCATATATATATTTAAACCATAATATACATAGTAATATTATTTATAAATGTACTACACAATTTAACATATTGCTCTGACATAATTAAGATAAGCGGTTCCTAAATTAGAGCAATCGTCTTTTCTAATATTTACGTTTAATTGCGTCGTTTCAACACTTGCAATAATCTGTTAAGTTAAAACAAAGGCAATTTTTGAAAGCGAGGAGCAGCAGCCGTAACAATGAGCGTTAAAATATAAATAATCATAAATTTTCCGGGCAAGACTAATGTTAATCGAGATTTTATTAAAGCGCGGACCCCAATTCTTAAGGACAATGGGCAATAATGTACAAGACTTTACCCGAAGCTGAAATTTTCTTGGCGTATCTTCTCTGCGCAAATTTATATTAGTCTCGAAATTTATTATGGTAATTCTGCAAATCATACAAAATATAAATACCATATAAGATTTATGAAATTGAATTAATACAGCTTGAATGTACCCAAGCGTTCATACTATCCGTCACCGGCGCGTAATGTTCGATTTCGAACGTTACGTATAGTATGAACAACGCTATACGTATTGTATAATATTTGTATATCACTGCGGATAATATAAATCGAACTCTACGTATATCCTTTGAATGTCGAGCATTTTCGCTTTGTAACTTATTCGTGTATTAAATTATAAAATCTTCGACTTTACTGCCCCGCTCGGGGGCTGGATACTTTTAGAGTAACTTTTATTACTTCGAAATTTCAATTCGGAAAGTTTTATCCGCATAACTAACAATATACCATAATACAATACAAAAGGTGTTAAAAAAATTGAACAACAATTTTTGACATAGTTTGTCATTGTTTCGTAAAAATATGAAACACATTTTTTTTACTGAAAGTTCTACAGCAAAATTTTAGATCAATTTTGATATTTTTTCATATTGCTACAAATAAGTATAGATACATAGTTTTTAGCATATAAACATGAAAATTATATCAAAATCATAAAAAAGTCAGTTTTAGCTTCATAAAAAAAAGCCATTCACTTCGATATATAATCTACAATTAAAATAAAAAATACCTTATATGTAAAACTAATGATAATACTAAAATTAGTATTTATGTTTACATTTACATCAAACTTATCTTTGTAGAAGATTGTTGTAAAATTAAGTAAAGCCGTTGACAAAAAGGCAAAAACTTGAAGCAGAGCAACATAAGTTCTTATAAAATAGCACAAGATTTATTGATAATGTGCTATCAAGATGTTTATTTTTATATATTTATAAAGCAAGGTCATTAAATTGTAGATTATTATTATTGTGCAATATTTTTTTAAGTCCAGTATATATTCACTGGAATTTTAGTTAAATCATATCCAAATACATTTTCATCAGTGGATACATAATTCTATTAGGAAAAATATAATTTAACCGATAGGCGTTAGTGAAATATTATGCTGCTTTATACTGTCATTGAAATCTAAATTGAGAGCTTAAAAACGGCAATTTACTGTTAAAATTATTCAAATCTAATTTTCTTTATCAATTAATATTTTAAAAACATTTTTTCGTTTAAAAAATTGAGTCAGTTGGGTAAAAAATTTGGATTTTGACGCGAAGGGGGAAGCATCTGCCTTTTTTGTAGTTGGTTTATAATTGTTTTTATTTGTTTTTAGGTGGTTGGCGTAGCCCTATATGGTGAGAATTACAAATTGAAGATATCAGATAAAAGTTTCTTCATGAAGTGCCGACGGAATCAAATTCCAAATTAAAGTATGTATAGTACAGGTTTTATGTATAGGTTTATTTCTTGCTACTATTACCCCGATTTGCATGTGTAATTGCATTTATTTATAACATTTTAATTTTTTATTGAAACATTTGTAATGTTTCAATAAAAAATTGGATTTGGCAACATTGCACTTATCATTTCGCATTCAACCTGTTTGTCGATAAAATATTTTATTGTGTGTAAATTAATTTAATGGTCACTAAAAATAATTTAAGATAATCTGCAGTATTTGGCATGATAAAGGCTAACGGTATTTTTGTTTATTACGCTTTTAGCCGGTAATATAAAAAAAAAGTCTGCAATAAAAATTGTCTGATGCTGTACGAAAATTAGATCGTGTTTACGGTATAAAGAGGATCATGGATATTAACCAATTCCCTTAAAGATATTTTCAAGGTTGTAGAATTCTTTTTTTTTTGAGCATTATTTCGTGGCGGAAAACGGTTCTCGTTAGGGGAACTTTCTTTTGTTCGGTTCTATAACTTGTGGCACGAACCGTCATAATGAGACCAAACTAAACTCACAACGATCAATGTTCATTTGAACGGCCATTCGCTAAGATTCCTTTGATGATATATCCTGATTGCTTTCTTTGTAAATGAGTAATTTTAGCACATTAATGATCAGAGGCAATATATAATAAATTATTTATTAGTAAATCTAATTTAAATAAGATGTCAATTTTAAAGATTTAATTTTATTAATTAATAAAAAGAACAAGCATTATTTTTATTTGCTCTATTTAATTTAAATATTATTAGTTAATCACGACAAATTTTATTGTTCCTGTTTATTATCCTAAAATAATTTTAATTCGAATGTATCATTTTTTAGGAATGTAGGATACAAAATACATTCATAATTTAGAGCTTCATTAATATTTAATATTATCGATATATTAGTCTCAGGCACGCCTTATCAAAATAAATCAGTATCTACACACGTACTGATAAAAAAAGATAAGATTTGTATGAAAAATGTATGTCGTGCTAGTAAAGCGTTAATAATACTGTTGAAAAATAATAATAAAATATAATGCATTGAGGGAGAGTAAGAAATCATGCTGCAAACATTCATTTCTTTAATGTTTTATTTATTTTTTATTTTTAATAATTTTAATTATATATTTTTTTTTTAATTTTTAATTTTTTTTTATAGTAGATATTTTGAAATTATATCGGATTATACTATACATTTACAGAAGATTTTTTTAGAACAAGTTTCAAAATGATATGATTAAGCCACGGTGGATAACGTGTCTTAAAATTTGCTAATATTAATGACTTATCTTTTTAATAACCGCCATTCTAAGACAATATGAAAAATTAGACTAGCGAACGAACTTAACCAAGATATTTAAAAAATATATACAAATTTAAAAAAAAATATCATGTTGCCATGATAAACTCAAATTTTCTCAACGATCTTCGGTTAATCTTGATTATTAAATTTTTATTGATTTAAAAAATCAATAAAATCAGCCATTTGCTACATATTCTGTTGAAATATGTACCGGCTCAATTGCTTTGATACTGTTAATGTATACCACTTAATTTTTTACACGGAAAAGTATAAAACTAAATTTTGAAGTATTCATATTTCGAATTTATAATTTTGTAGTATTTAAGTATTTACATAATTTTGAAGTATTTGCACGATTTATGATTTTGAAGTATTTCCATGTTAAGAGTAAATTAATATTATTTATTATTATTTCTAATATTAGCTGCTACTAGTTTTTTATTTGCAACATTAGGTTCTTGAAATGTTACAGTTACATATTTTAAAAACTATATTATTTAATATATCCATTTATTACAAGAATAAAAATAATTTTACAAAACAATAAACAGAAAATTAAGATTATGTATAATTAACCCCCCCCCACCATTTTTTTTTAAATATAAAAATATTAAAATTTTTGTATTTATTTTTCTTGCAGGAATAAATATATTATGCATATAATTTGCTAATTTTTGTTGCTATATAATATGTAAGTTAAAATGCCTACCTACTTATTTGAAGATAATAAACTGTTCACTAAAAATTCTTAAACTTGTTGCTTTTAAAATGCGTAAGCAATTATGGCAAATGATTTATTATGAATTATTTATTTATACGAATATAATTTTACCAAACCTAGAAGAAATAAAAATACCGAATTGAATTATGGATATGCTATTTTAAATACGTAGCACTATTGCAATTGACACGAGAGTCGTTCTAAATTCTATGAACAAAAATAATAATAAAATTTGTGTGCTATTATTCTTAAGTTTTTTTATCTGTAAAATTAGGTTTTATGATCTTCATTTGCTTGAACTATTCTGATTTAATTGTAGGTTAATAACTAGTGATAAAATCATTAACTGACAAAGCAGGCTGTTCATTAAAAAGTTCATATTCAATAATTTATTATATAAACGAATTTATATTAAATGACTGAAAAAAATGTAGTTAAAATGGCAACTTTTCTGATTTTGGAATTTTTTAAACCGAATATTGGAGACAAACTCACGGTTATGTTCTCTCAAGTTTTAGTTCAAAATATGATTTTAAAAAGTTTAATTTATACATACAGTACAGATTTAATTTAGTGATATATCAAAAATATGTTGGGACTATGAATATATTTATTACATTAAAATGCCTCTGAACTATTATATATAAAATTTTATTATCTAAAATGTAAAATATGAACTTCATAAATGATCACCTGTATTTAATAACAGTTATATTTGTATTTTATACATATTTTTAATACATCTCAATCAGTCGTTATTCCATGGATTGTTGATAACTGATAAGCCATTGTTTTGTTGGGGGTGGCAAGCAATTCTTTGATATAATAGCATTCTGGTGACCATTTATTGTGTTCTTCTATTGGGTCGTCCTCTTTTTCCCACATGTGTATGACTATTGAACAAAAATAACACTTTGTTTTATCGTTGGTGCCCATATAAAAAAAACCCGCGTTAACTAAATCGAATACTCTCGGATATTTGTAGCGTTTCGGCCAACGTTTAAAAGACTCGTGACGAGATTTATAAGAAGAGTATTCTCTAGACTCTGGTGCGTAGATCAATGAATATTCATCGTTTTTCAAAAAATCGCAATTTGGGTTTAATATCCAATGCTTGGCAGTAGGATCGGAAGTCAACTTCCAGTTGGTTGCGTCCAAATTGCACGAGTAGCACTTGACACTTTCATCTTTGTAGTAGAATCCTGCCAGAGCCAAAGATTGGTATTTAGGGAAATTGCCGATTTTGTTGTTGAGTTCAAACGATTTATTACGATCTTCTCTGATGCGGTAGTCTGGATTGTAAAAAATATTATTTAACGCATTTAAAATTGCATATGCCATTTTTTGTTATCTGTCGAAGAAAAACAACGTAGTTTTAATATAGTGAAAATGAAGAAGTAATACAATTTATTTTTAAGCATGATGAGCGAATATAATAATTTCTTAGCTGTATAATTATTATTACTTATACGATATTGGTAATAATGAGTTGAGCTCCCGACAAACTTACCATTTAGTACATATATCAAATTTTGTATCACTTTGAATTTGAAAGCAGCAAATTTTTTGAGTCAATCTGTCATTCTCACGACTCTGGCCGGCCTGCGATATGTTCAATCCTAAAAATAAAAATAACCAAATTAAGCAAAATAAAGTGCTACGAAGCATTGTGAATGCTCCATGGTATGTTCGCGATAGATAGTGACCAAGTTGTCGAAGACTCCGCCAGTGCTATAAAACGTTTTGCTGCTAAACATGAAGCGAAGCGTCAACAGCACGTCAATATCGAGGCAGCAAACTCCTCAATGTGGACAACTTGAAAAGACGGCTGAAGAGGACTAAGCCCTTCAAACTAGTCTAGTTATCATTAATGAAACTCATTTACTATTAGTGATTGTGTAGTGTAGAACAAAAAACTTTTACATTGTGTTGAAAACCTAAATTATTAAGCACAGAGTAAAATTAAATTTTTGTCATAAACAAGACTAGTTTATATAAAAAAAATCTAAAAGTAGACCACGAAGGGCGGTCTTAGTTCTCGGTCGCGTCCACTGTTCTTGCTTTTAAAAGCTAAGACTGGAGCACTTGGTAACTCTTTTCTGGCAATGACCGTCCAACTTCTCAATACTATGCATCAAGATCTTGATATTTTCTCGTTGGTTCAGATATTATGGGACAATGCATACATATTAAAGTGATTTGTGTTTGTCCTTTTTTCATATATGTAATTATATGTGTAAATGTATGTATGTATATGTGTATCAGTGGCGTGCGGTGACTTTTGAAACAGGGCATAAGATCAATTCTTTCGATCCATATTAATGCAAGAGCTGATAGTATATTCTTACTTTAACTATTTCTAGTGAATGTATTTATTCTTTACATTGTAGAAATTTATCTTTCTACAAAAGCACTTCAATTAAATATTTCCGTTAAAATATCATATTAATAATGCAATTTATAGATTTTAAATGAATTTCTGGTGACGAATATATATAAATAAGTTCACTTTTAAACTTTATAAAATTAAAAAAAATGATATAAAAAGCGGTTCTGGAACATTCTCTTCGTATTCCTTAAATTTAGAACACGATCGTCGGGATGTGTTTGAGAGATTTCGCATGCCCGGCTATTGCTCTGGGAAGCCGGCTGCTCCCACTGCGAGACATGAAGGCCGAAAGGCCAGAAAAATAGACAGATTCAAAACGTCAACTGTGTGAACGGCTGAAGTTCTAGTGCGCATGCGCAACCAATTCAATTCCCGATTCATAGCGCACGCGTATCGACTGCGTATGACAGCTGGCCAGCCAGTCCGCCAGCGATGCAGTCGGCTTTAGCCGCTTCCTCGGTATGTTTGTATGTAGTCGATTTTTTGAGCGATTACGTTTCATACGTAAATTAAAAAAAAAAAATAAATGATAAAAATATTTAATTTTAAAATCTACCGCATGTATGGACCGCACGTAACTCATGTGTATGTTTGTATATATATTTTAAATGGTTATATCTTCAATGCTCTCAGCCATTGTGACCCATTGGGTTAACCTGCCAGGTCATGGTAGTCTTAATTTTATATAAAAAAAATTACTAAGGAAACCGCTAATGAAGATGTAAAAGCTGTCCGTGAATTTATATCCACATTCTTTAAAATCATTGAATATGATGTTCTTCATGCTAAGTCTAGTTAATGTATTTGGGAAAAATATACTTGCAAGTACGTTTTTGGCAAGGGAAAAATCTTCTGAACTGGTTATTTTGGATTAAAGCCAATATTAAAAATGAATGTGATATACTTGCTTAAGAAATTGTCAATAAAAATTGTTGAGTAAAATTCTCATTTTTTTAATAATGTATTCTTTCACATATCATTGTTAATTATATAATAATACAAAAAAAAATATGTTTAAAATTTTTTTTTGTAAAACAATTTCTGATAAAGCTATAATTAAAACGTCATTTAGCATATAAAACTTTTTATTAAACCATATAAAAATAAATTATTACTAGCAAAAATATTTTAAATATATTTTTATTTTATTTTTTATGAAGTTCAAAATTAAAACAGTTTTTTTTATTAATTCCTCACTTACTCTTGTAATATGCTTAATACTGATCATTGTTTATTTTTGCTTTTAAACGAAATCAACAAAAGTGAAATTCATCATATTACGAGACTAAAATTTTGATTTAAAAAGGTTATTTAAAACATTATTATACTATTTTTTTTATTTTAAATAAAATCGCTAGTAAAATATTCCATGATTTTTTTAATTATATCATTGCCTATTGATTTGCAAATATTGGAAAACAAAAGTTTATTTTTCTAATTTCGTGATGTTTGGATTATGTAATGTAAAATAATATAAAAAAATAGTATTATATAATACTGCAAAAAAAAAAAAAGTGATACACGTACATATAATTTATCCAGCTGCCAATTAGCTTTCATCTATATTGTCCCCTTAATCCGAAATAACTTTTTTATGGCATAATGTGTTCATGGTTTCCTATTGGAATACCAATTGCAACTAGACCGTATGTATTTAAAAGAAAACTTAAATATAAGATATATTACCGATATGTTATCACTATATCTGATATTTTATATTGCTGTTTTATTTATTTAATAAAATTAAGTTAAATTTGTTAAGTTTTTAAAAATATGATTTTCGATTATTTTAATTACATTAATAAATTAGACGCGCTTAGAAAAATCTTAGGTAAAATGGGTTAGTATAAAATACATTTATTGTGCTGAACATATTTTTTATTAGTATAGTAAGTCCCATAATTAAAATTATTAGATTTTATCATACAATAAAAGAGATTATGGTACAGCTCTAGAAACTGGGGAATATATATTTTATAAAAGTTTCTATTGTATATGATAGATATGTTCGTATCCGATTTTCCGTCCTAGTAGAGAAAAGGCGCCTAATAAAGAGCGGCTTCTCTTTCGTTTGCGTTACACGCCTCATTTATGATCGAAACCAATCTCGTCGGCATTATTCAAAGGTTTGTTAAATATCCAATTTGATTATTCCTACCCGTTTTGATGAATGCCGTTCGGATAGGCGCCAATCCCTTTGGTAATTGATCGATTGAAAGGGTATAAGAAACGAAAGGAGGCCGTGTCGAATCGAATGAGACCTCCCAGGGATCACCTTACCCTCGCCTACTTTCAGGCTAAATCGAAAGACAGTTGTGTAGAAAATCCTTCGCTGATTGAGAACCACACTATGTACATACGAGTGTTGTATTCTGAATCTACTTATCGACAACATTTCTTAATTTATTTTTTGAAGCTAGTTGCTGTTTTTGTAAAAAATCGTAATCTTATCAAAGTGTAAATAAAACACGTAACAAGCGATTATATCGTGAGCATAAAAATGTTGTATCTTTCTACAATATATATATAAATATGTATTTTAATAAATATTGAATATGTAAAAAAATATTACATATTTTTTATAAAATTGATTATAAAAATTACTTAAAATAAAACTTTTGCTTTATGATTGGCATTAAAAAAGTTGTAATAACTAATTTAAAAATAAAGCACAAAAAATAATACTTAATAGCACTGATAGATTTTAATTAATTTGCAAAGCATTGGCACTAAAAAATGACATTAAAGAAACTTGTTTGGCAAATATTATGTATATTATAAATTTATCTTTTAAGTAAAAAATATCATTATTATTAAAATTAAATGTTACTTACATATTCACTTCTTCATTGCTGACACTAAATAAATTTGCAATGAGTATGAAGGAGCCAGATGGATTCAGCTATTGTTGAGTCGGCAAGTGCGGGCATCTTAGCTCTAACGGCATCAGAAAAGGACGTGATCGTGATTCTCGAACGTTTCCAAACCCAGAATAATTTTGATTTTCGACAGCACCCTTCAATATTTTGTAGAAATACTAAGCAACATACAACCTTCTGCGAGAATTCAGCAAGTCGAATTTTTACGTTCCTAAGCACGAGGCGCTGGGATACAAGTACGGATTATAATAAAATATTTTCTTATAAATATATATTAAAAACATATATATATTATATATTTTTACTTTTTCCAACAAAGGAAATATTTGGTTATATAGGGCTTGAAATTAAAGATCCCTATTTTAGAATGCTGGGAACTAAAGTGTTATAGAACAGTGTTTCGCAAACGATGGTCCGTAGACCGCATTGGGTTAATTAACTATGTAGAAAAAATGGTTAAAATATATTTATGTTTTAAATTCACTGTAAATTCATGTTATTAATTATAATATTTAAATTGTTAATTTTATTGAAATATTTAGTAAAATTTAAATATGTATACATCCCCATATTTTTTATATAAAATTTGATGGAAAAGCTTGAATTTTGAAAAGGGTGTTTTATTATGTTGCAGGTTATTATTAAAGGTCTGCGAAACTAAAAATACATCCATTTATATTGTAAATCGCACAGCTAAACAATGATTTTAATATATAATTTTAACGGTTGAATTTAAAAATAGATTACAAAAAAATCAGAAGGAAGCAAAAATATTGTTTAAAACCCAAAAATTTGCAGGTCCGGTATTCGCACACTCGCTAGCTTCGGTACTTCACGACAGTGAGGTACCGACAGCTAGATATAATGTAATAGTATTAAATATTTAAAAACTAATTATGTAAATATGTGACAATTAAGTGTAAAGCTAGTTCCCACGGGGTCATTACAACATTTAAAGTTGTGACAAAAATAACATAACATAATAAAAAAAATGTTTATTAATTGAAAATAGAAAATTAAAAAACTCCTATGCAATTAAGATCACAAGAAAGCTTTTTGACTTCTATGCATAACACAATGCTGTAACAATTACAATTAATTAATTTTTAATTTTAACAAAAATAATTAATTCATTTTTACATACTTTTAGATAAGGGACGTCCTTTAAAATTTTTCAAATCACAGAATTAAGGTCATTTGTGATTAAATTGATTTAGAAAAAAATATGTAACGTTTTAAATACATCATTTTATCGAATTTATTATATATACAATAGTTTATATCGTTAGGAAAGAATTTGATGTACATAAAAATTAGATCCGTATAGGAGTTAGTTTTGTGTGGATTTGCATATAAATTAAATACTTAAAAATAAATTGACCCAGATCGAATTATTAAATTGTTTAAATTAAAATATTTGCGTCTTGAAAGAACAAATACATAAAACGTAATACGAAAAATGCGACGTATAGCGGTTTTTGATATAAGCGTTAAACAATAAAGAGTGAGTTCAACCAACGAATTCTGCGAATTTACGTCATAGTAGATACCGCCGAAATACATTCTAATCACTAATCTTTTTAAAGGCGTAATATATTTTTTTTGTTGAGAAAAAGCTTCTCAATTTTTCAAACAAAATACGCATGAAGAACCATTTATTTTTTACACTGGTCAATTGGGTATATTTAAAAAAAAACGACTACGTGTGTAACTAAAGTACTAAGAAAGAAAAAAATGACTACCTGTGTAGCTCAATTGATTTAAATTTAATTCGAGACAGTAAAAAATAATATGTCACCAATAATTTATCAGTGATGTGCATGCGGTAGATACGACACAAGCCATGGTTTATAAGACGATTCTAAAACTCAAATATATTTTCATTTATTAATTGTTTTAATTTACGTAATTATGAAACATAATTTCTCAGAAAACCGGCTACAAACAACCATACCGAGGGAGCGGCTAAAGCCGACTGCCGCGCAAGCCAGTAGGCTGGCCATATATATATATATATATATATATATATATATATATATATATATATATATATATATATATATATATATATATATATATATATATATATATATATATATATATATATATATATATATATATATATATATATTAATAATAATAATTCTCGATAAATTCAGTATAAATATATGATGGTTAATACGAAATGGTTTGTTAAAATTTAATTGAAAGTCTGCTTTGAACTTGTCGAGATTATCTGTTTTATTAGTTTTGTTCAAGACGCTCGGCTTTGTGGATGCGGCGCAGTTTATCTCTGTAAAACTGGAATGGAATATGTGGGATTAGCGCAGTTTCGCAAAGCGGATGTCTGGAGTGTTTGATAGCAAACAATCTTGGCGGATGACCGATCCTACATTGTTATAACAGAGATACAATTACGAATACAAATGTCTTAATTGTGTATTTGTTTCATCATTTGAAAAATAAACGTGTGACAAAATGCGTCGTCGAGAACAAACAACTACATGTAAATGAAAAAAATGTACAAAGGTATTTTGCAATAACTCTTCATATATACACGAACGAATTAAAAATACAACAATAATAATAAGGTAATTTGATTAAATATTATATACATATGTTTGTATATTAATTAACGATACACATATACATGTGTGTCGTTAGTGAAGACCGCAAACGTTAATCGACTAGTCGTGAATTTTACGTCGACAAGTTTTGCCAAAGATGTCACGAGTTTGACGTCGGAGACTTTAGTCGAAATCTGCCATGTCGATCTTTGCTTATCAAACAAAACTTTCGGCAGAATCATCGAACGCCCCTTCCTTCCTCCCCTATCTAATGGCGCTACGAGACTTTGGGACAAACGCAAAAAGTTTCAGCGCAACTGCCGCGAGCGATTAATCGAACAACCCCCTGGGGTTAAATTCAGATTTGCACCGTGTGATGGTGCACACGCCGATTGTGCTTACACTCACAAGCCGAACTTTACGATTTGCTGACGGCTAATAATGCAAATGCCAACTTTCTATAAACGAACTTATTGTTGCTGTAATGGTATACTAAATAGTTCGTAAGTAAACAGTTCATTATCTCTCGCATGTAGGAATGCATTCGATTTGTTAGAAAAATAATAATAACAGGTTATGGTCCGTTTGGACCATAATAACATTATCAAGTCATGGTTACTTACTTCAGTGTAAGGAAGCTCCATGCTTATGGTATTTATTATAATAAGTCAGTATATAAAATAGTGGCGACAATAATACACGTCCGTGTTCAACAAAAGTAAAATAAAAAAAAAATACATTTATAAATTCTGATAACAAATAAACAATGCTTAATCTTTTATCATTACCCATTCCTAGATCGATCAAAAATTATCAATGATTAACTAATAATAAATTAGGGATCAATATTTTAAATTTTTTTAATACATTTTGTAATTATTTAATTCTTAAACACTTTTGAAATCCTTTATCATTACCCATTCTTAACTCGATTAAAACTATAAATGATTAACTAATTTAACTAATAATAAATTAGGGATCAATATTTTTAATTGTTTTAATACAATTTTAATAATTTGTGATTATTTAATCATTAAACATTAGCACTGTATTAAAAAAATAAAATATTATTAATCCCTAATTTATTATCTGTATAATTTGTTAATCATTGATTTTTTTGATCGAGCTAAGAATGGGTAATGATAAAAGATTAAGCATTGTTTACTTGTTATCAGAATTTATAAATGTATTTTTTTTTATTTTACTTTTGTTGAACACAGACGTATACTATTGTCGCCACTATTTTATATACTGACTTATTATAGTAAATACCATAAGCATGGGGTTTCCTAACATTAATGTAAGTATCCATAATTTGATAATATTATTGTGTAACAATTATGCTGATTTTAACTCTAATTTACCATAGCGTTAATCTACACAGCTGTAAATCTAATGTTATGAATACATCTACATAGATGATAAATTAATTTAATAAATAATTAGATGGCTATCTTGTCGTAAAATTTTATTGCGTGTTTTTGAATTTAAGGAAGAAATTCATTCTTTTCTTATAGATTAACGGACCTTAAAGTTGGCATATGTATATGGTCGACATATTTAACAAGGTAAATAATTTGAATTTGTAGCTTCAAGGTCCATTATCTCATTATTTTAGTGTAGCAGAAAAAATTGAGGCATTTAAAAAAATATGTTCTGGAAGAGAAAAATGGAAGAAGGAGTGTTTTCTATGTTTTATTTATTCGCAACCACGATTAATTTAAGCAATGATAATTTTAATCTTATTCAGATAAATATAAAGCATTTAAACCTGCTTTTTATTAATTTTAATAAATACTTTTCTTCTGAATTTTATAATCTTCTATTTATAAATCAGCTAATTGTACACGCATAATTAGCTATTTTTATATTTGCGGATGCCGAAACAAATGTGTCATAAAGCTTTAATTGTGAACAAATACTTTTGGACTGTTATGTCCCTTTTTGATGCATCACTCTCACTGCCCACTTAATCATTAAATGGGTTTTGTGAGATAAAACAGCCGGAGAATTTTGCATCTAAAAAATTGTGTGAATCTGTACGAATGTATTGCTCACGTCAAGTTGCTTGGTATTTTTACCTCCAACTTAACCGTGGTTTTATTTTGAATTCTTATTTTTTAAAATTAATTAACTGTATATATATTCTATATATGTAATTTGTATCACTATATATTTTTTAAAATTTATGAAATGTTTTAAATTACATTTTTTAAATAACATATCACACGTGTAAGATTGTTATCGACCTCTGTATAAACTCGCCGAAGTATCCCGATACGCTACAGTTTCACGAAAATAACCGTTATTGCGGCACAGGTAGAAACAAAAACAACACACAATTGTATTTTTGTACGACGTATATGATTTTCTTCTTGTGACTCGACTATAGTAAAAATTGGAAGCCCGACGTTCACTGGTCTAGTGCTCGCAATTTACCGTCAAATTTCATATTCATACAGTAAATGATTTTCCCCATTACCAGTTTACCAGTAATTTACAAGTAAATTAAAAAAAATGTTCCACTGAATTTATTTAAAAAAAATACGATAGTGGTCGTTATTATTTTTTTAAAATTTAATTTCATTTGATTTTTTAATATTAAATCGTATTGAATAATAGTTTAGTAAAAATTAAACGTATTTTAAACAATACAATATGTCTTTAAATATTAATTAAAATTTATTTTCATCTGATTTTTGATTAATGTTTTTAATGAATCGATATCAAATAAGAATTGATTTGTCAAAATATCATAAAAAAGTATTATCTAAAGATAAATTTGGTTAACAAATTATTTGAATTTTGTGTAAGAATACTTTCACATTTTTTCCCATACAAATACTTTTTAGTTATTGTATTCCAGCGTGATTTGTTTTAGCAGCGATGGAATATGATTCGCTGGCTTCTCGCAGAAAGTTATACGTAGCTAAGCAATTCTTTAAATTACTAAATGCTGTAAACAATAAAACCAAAAGAATTCAGCTTTGAATTCGGAGCGACTTTAAGAATCACGATCGCGTTCTCATCTGATGCCCGTAAGGCCGGTTTCACACGTGCCGGATGGATTCGTCCGGCACGTCTGAAATAGTCAATACTAGCCCATACAACACCACCCCCACTACACGGCGCTGGCCCGGTGCCGGGCCAGCGCCAATCCATCCGGCGCGTGTGAAACCGGCTTTAGAAGCAGCACATCCGCACTAGCCGACTGTCACCATCCGGCTTCGTTAGCATTGCACGTTGATTTATGTCAGCAAAGAGGAGCTGGTCCGGTTGGTATCATTTAATTTTAATATAATATGTTTTTTTATTATCACAATGCATTATTTTTTAATCTCATTTATTATATATATTCTCTGTGTATTGTAATAATAATATGTATTGTTTTTTTTATATTGTGACGGATAATTTATCTTTGCTTTGTTTTTAAATTTTCGTATCAATTTAATGCGCAAACAATTGTCGAATATATTAGCACTGATAAAAAATATTTAATTAATACAAATTCTTGCACTTAATAATTTCTGAAATATGGAAATCTGTTTCAAAACTAGATGTAAAATTATGTCAAATATATAAAAAATGTAAATTAAAAAATATTTTTTGAATCTTTGCGCTTCTCATGAACGATAAAAGCTTTTGCGTACCGCCGTTTTTTGTTGTTGTCGTCGTCGAGAAATATTTTAATGAGATTATATTAACAGAAAAAATTAAAATATTATTTTTGACCGGGCTTTTAAATGCGGTTAATCTTGATGTTTATAAAATAAGGAATATTTTAACCAGTCTTGGATATGCATCCTTATAAGATTAATGATCTCATCTCGAGAATTTCACACACATACATCCTGCTGGCTAATATTAAATGTTACACAATCTTTTGCAAATGGCGTGATGGCGCGTTTCAGCGTTGTAGTCGTGCCAAACTTCCGTTTCCGGTTTTCCGGTTTATTTCGCCCAGGAAGCCGTTTTGAAGTCGAAAGCAAATCCCTGCGAGTCTCGTTACATCTCGATAACGCTCTGCTACCCTCATTCGGTCCATGGCGAGTAATTAAGACGGACTCTCTGAGGTTTAATTGTGTCCGTTCGATGGCAATGCTCACACGCTCCTTTGTTCTTCACGAAACCCAAAATGTATTCCAGGATTTTCTTTACATTTGGAAAAGTACTTCTCAAACTTTCCCACAATGTAATTTATTAAAATTGTTGTACGTATCTTTGTAATAAATTACTAGTCACAATTGTAGCTGTTTGATCCAGTACAAGTTTCCTTCTATCCGCATATAGCTTAGACAGATATTTTCAATATTTCCATCAACTTCTTAAAATATTCTTTAAAAACACGAGAAAAATAATAATAATAAAAAAATTAAATGGACGGAATGTAACTCAAATCTCGGTCAGAATCTAATTAAAGCCTAGTCATAATTGTATTATTCAGGAGCAAAATAAATATTAAATGATCAGAACTAAAATAAAAAATTGTCATAATTATATTATTGGAGGTAAGAATTGATGGTAAATGTTTATAATAAAAATACAGGACAATCGTTTTGTTATTATTTGTATTAAAAATATTATAACATTTATAATTATATATATATAATATATATATATATATATATATATATATATATATATATATATATATATATATATATATATATATATATATATATATATATATATATATATATATATATATATATATATATATATATATATATATATATATATATATATATATATATATATATATATATATATATATATATATATATATATATATATATATATATATATATATATATATATATATATATATATGGATAAATTTAAATTTAAAAATATCTCGCTCGCACCAAAACTGTTGGATAGGTTGTGTGCATGTGAGCGGTATCAAGCGAGCGATGGTCAGAACATTGAAACAGCCATAGGCGAGTCGGCAAGTGCGGGCGTCCTAGCCCCAATATAAAGTTATTAAAAGAGGACGCGATCGTGATTCTCGAAGATGTTCTGGATCCCAAAACTGGAATTCCTCGAGAATAGCTAGATTGTCGACAGCGCCCTTCAGTTATTTGAAGAAATGCTGAGCGATATACAACTTTCTGCTTCAACAGAACTCGGAAAATCGTATCCCAACGCTCCTAAAAGAAAAGAGTTCGGATATAAAACGGATAATAACCATATATCTTTTTATAAAGGTATCTTTAAAACTTTTTTGAATCTTCTTTTTTTTATTATTTTTATATTTTTTATTTTATTAGGAAGATTTATTACAGTCTTCGTGTACGCTTCTACAAATATAACGCGCAATATCATGCATCTTGTTAATGATTCTTTGATAAATATAATTTATAGCGATAAAATGCGAATACAATTAAATTTGAAGAAAACAACAAGATTATGATAACATATCTACATGATTAATAAATATCATTGTTCTCGTTTTAAAAACACATTAATAAAAAAAATGTTTTTGCGTAAACAAGATGAGTATTTCATAAAGCAATATTTCATGCTAGAACTGTGATCAAGTATGTTCGTTCATAATATAATGGTATATTTACACGTCTTTTACATTTTGAGTGTTTTGCCATATTTTTGAATTGTATTTTTTCAATTTCCCAATTTATTATTATACTATATTTATTCTTCAACGTTTTAGGGTTTTTCTGTTTGATCAATTAACATTGGCCTTAATTCAAAATTATCAGTTAAAATTTACAATTTGAGAATCACACTATACGAACGGTCTTTCAAATGCGAAATTTCCGCCCCCAAGCATGTGCCGCCCGGGGTGGTCCGTCCCTCAACCCCCCAAATTACACCACTGGTGATATAGCTCCATCTGAAATAAAATTCCTGCAATAAAATAAGGTAACTGGCACTGCTGACAGTTCCTGAGCAGTACAGCAAAGCGATTTCCTTGACTGTAGACGTGTAGATGATACATTTCATACAATTTATTCCATGTTTGCGTCAGTTGATGATCATGATTTTTTAGAACGTTGTTTCTGAATATTCTAAACAGTTTCATTTGCTTCAAACTTATATCTAAGTCGGTTGATGTAAGTCTACTAAGCGGAAAAGTGAAATTCTCACTGAAATCAACTTTGCATTTCTACCGCGTTTTCACACTTCCAGTAGCACTTTATTTATACATTTATTTGGATTTGACCATTATTTCTCAATTATTAAGTATACAACAAAAATAAAATTCAGCTTTTTACCTGATAATAAAGTGCGGTAACATTTTTTGCAATACCCGGTAAAAACACTTCTGCGAATTAACAATAAAACGTATCCCAAGGCACTGAAAAACAGGAACGGAGAGTCTCTGTCTTCTTTCAAGTATAAAACCGAAGGACAATTAATTTTTTTCCATGTCTGTCAGGTGTGTTTAATGGTCTTTATCGTTCTAGTCATCTGGTGTCGTCAAATCTACAGTCAAGAAGTTCAGTTGTCATTTTTGTTGGGGTGGAATTTTAGCCTGTTTCTGTATATCGTGTATTTGTTCGTTATTTTGTCATTTTTGTATTATATGTATAACGTCAATAGGAACATACCAAGGAGCGTCAACTAGCATTTGCAGAACCTTATTTTGAAATCCCTGAAAGATGGCAATAGTGAAAACAATGGCACAACCCAGAGTGCCATTGTTTTCACTATTTTTCTCATAATTTTTTGCCTTCAAAATCATTGCTAATATTTTTATAATTCTGAATCGAAATTGGTAAAGTAGAATATTTTTTTCCAATTATCGGGTGCTCTTCTGATCCACATTTAATACATTTTTTTTGTGTTTACATTTATTAGTTTTGTGTTTATATCCACTATGTATTATATTTTCTCTGTATTTTGTATAATTATCACTATATCCTTTCCTTTTTAACCACATATTTTTTTTGCATATTGTTGTTTAAATATTTTTAACCTAATTTAATATCTTAATCATTGAAAAATCAATTTAAATTTTATTATTTTATTCATAGTTATTAGTTTTTGAAATTTCTATTATATATTTGTATATTACGTTATATGGATTATTTATAATATTTTTTTTTCTTTGATAAGACATTTCCACTAGATATTAAATCGTTGATTTTTATTTTTAATTCAATACAATACTATTCTATCTTTATATTTTATACTATATATTATGACTATTTATATATTATAATTATTTATTAATATTATTAAGCTCACTGCCAAAGGGGTTGGTTACCACAATTTTAGCTAGTTACACGACAGACGCAAAACACACTGCAAGCGCACACGGAGAATCTACATTAAAGCAGAATCATTGGTCCCCCCACCAATGTTTTATATTATTTGTAATTATAAAACTAAATTTATTAAAAAACTAAATTTATTAAAAAACTATTTTCAGAATTATGACAGCACACTGTTTGAAGTCGTTGAATACCGAAAAAGATCATTCGTGGACAATTTTAAAACAGACATTTTCACAAATTATCAGGAATTGTCGGAGGCTGGATTTAATTATAAGGACAGAGAAGTCGAATGTGACGAGTGTCATTTGAGAGCAACCGATTGGGACATCAAAGACAGCCCTTACAAAAAACATTGGATTTTAAACCCTCACTGTCCAAAATTGAGACAAAATGATTATCTGTCAAACGGACCTAACACTCCGGAATATGCATTGTTCAATGCACGTTTCACTTCATTTAGAAGATTGCCAGGACTTTCCATGCAAAATCGATCAAAGTTTGCCGAATCTGGATTATTTCTAAAACCCAAAAATGATACTATATGCTTTTGGTGCGGAATTGTTATTGGCATACGTGACCAAACTATCATTGAAGAGCATGGGAATAACGCACACAAATGTATGTTTATCAAAGAGCTAACTAAGGCAAAGAAATATAATTGTAATTTATTTGTTCAGCCATATTACGTGAAATATGGCATTGTAGGATGTTATTGAGAAGGAAACGTTACTAAATAGCTTAAAACTATTTTTTTGTTCTGTACTTGTAAAAACTAAGTTTATAATAAAACTTAAATTAAAATTAAATCTAACTTTATATTAAAATTTATTTAAAATTTATATAAAATTTATTTAAAAACCAACTTTATGATAAAATGTATTTAAAATTTATTGCTTTTTACTTGTAAAAACTAACTTTATAATTAACGTTATTAAATAGTTTAAGACAAATTTGTTGTTCTTTACTTGTAAAAAGTAGCTTTATAATAAGTCACCAAAAAATACAAAAAAATCGTGATTTCATTTATCAAAGTAAATTGTTTTATAAATATAAATAAATATAAATATATAAATTTAAAAATATAGATATATAATATTTTATAAATATAAATATATGAATTTATGAATATATGTATATATATATTATATAAATAAATTTAATGTAATTTAATTTTTTAATCATTTTACTAGAATTAGTAAATCTATTTTTATTTAAAAAAAATTTCATTACTCTATTTTGTAATTTTTGCAACATTGTTTTAGATAATACAATACACAATAGTTCAATTAAGGCAATATAATACTATTGCGGATTGTCTTTTTGTATGTAAACTTAACATATTTATTATCCTGGATAATAGGTATATTTAAAAACCTATAACTTTGCATTATTCCTATATATTTATTTTTAAAATCATCTTTTACTATTTCTCTAATATATCTAGCTACAACTACTTGTATATTAGAATTTAATATATCATAAAACGCTCAGCTTTATTCTTATTTAGTTTAAGAACACTAAATGAAACGTTAATCAAGAAAATAACAACTTCCTTACCAATAAAAATATGGATATTTAGAGCTTTAAGAGCAAACTAGAAGGCGAAAACCATTTTTCTATTTAACTTAATTTGTTATATAATTTATTGAATATCTGATACAATATAATTATAAGTGTCGTTTGCGAACCGATGTATTTTTCATTTTTATTTATTATTCAATATATGATTAATATATAATATAAATAACACTAATAATAATTTTGATATTTGTAATACTCTGCAGTTTTTGGAGTATACATGATTTAGGTTAACTTCTTGCTTTACATTATTTTAATATGTATCAAACCATATTAAAAGTATATTATTTAAACCCATAATCTGTCTATTGTTTTAAATTCCTTATTAAAATTTAAAAAAACTGCGCATTTTTTTGTGCAATGTCTATTTTAATATGATAATTATTTTTCTAACATATATGTAGAATAAATTAGCTGTCGGTCTCTCACTGTCGTGAGGTACCGAAGCTAGCGAGTGTGCAAATATCGGACCCCCAATTTTTTTAGTTTTAAATATTTTTTCCTTCCTTCTGATTTTTTGAATCTGATGGTTAAAATTATTTTTTAGCGGTATACATTATAAATAAAATGAGATTGCACGTGCGCGTCCGGTTGATCTTAGTTATCGCGTTACTGCGTGAATTTGCGCACTACATAGACGAATACTATTGGTAAAAATAGTTTACATAAAAGTACTCTTAAATTCATTTGAAAAAAGGTTTACGACTCAACTAACTATTTATAAAAGAAATTATTTTATTTTATTTAATTCTTCAATATTCAATGATTAAATATTTGTATCATTTAAGATTATGATTAAAAATTAGCAAGATAATAATAAAACTCAATATTGTATTACGTTTTAAAATAGGTTTGCAACTTTACTAAATATTAATTTAATAAAAATAAAAATATCATAAGGTTTGCAAAATAAAAAATAATAATATTAAAATAGCTTAGTTAAATAATAATAAATAGCATCAGAAATATGACTGATTATAAAAAAAAAATACTTTACTGACGGAACAACACAATCAATGACTTAAAGTTGGTTCAATGTGAGCGATTATAAAGCATTGATTGTGTTTTAGCGAATTTCAAGGGTAGGTGCTCGTTTTTTAAATATTTTTTTGTTTAAAAAACTATATCAATTTAAAAAAATAGTTTGCTATATTACTATGTGATATAAATAAATTACATGTAAATTTACACATTGAAACGCATTTTTATCATAAATTAAAATTTTAGTAATAAGAATTTTTAAGTTGCATTAAACAGTTGCATTATATTTTTTTTAAATGTTTTATGTAAATATAGATAAGTCGATTTTTAATTATAATAACTAATTAGAAAGAAACAATAAACAAAAACCCAATTTGCTGCCAATACCAAAAGTGGACAGTGAGCATAATTAGCGCTTAAAATATATTAATAATTTTGAGCCCATTATCTATTTTTTATTAAAAAAATTTGATGTAATAATATTTTTTTTTTTTAAATTTCCCACTATATTTAAAATCTAAAGTAAACTAAAAATATTTAAAATCTTCATTTAAATAAAAATTGTGGTTAAAATGCGGTGGAAAATATTATCTACATTTTGTGAAATTAGTTGCTTCTGTTTTAATTTGGTTGATTTCGATTTTCCATCTCTCAAAAATTTCAGTTTTTTTTTTTAGTATTTTTTCGCAATTGCTTTAATACTGTTAGCTAAAATAGTTGTATCATAAATGTTAATAAATAAACGCCTTCGAATTTTCATTTTGGGATATCGTTCGTATACAAGATAAAGAGAAACGGCCCGAGCAAACTTTTCTGAGGAACTCCAAGTGGAATTTTACGCGAGATCGAGTATTCATTATCTAGTAAAACAACACAGCTTTTAATTTTCAGGAATAAGCTTATTAAGCTTAGCAGATAGTATATTGTTTTGTTTTTGAATGCTTTATGAGTCAAACCGTCATGCCATACTGTGTCGAAAGCTTTTTCTGTATCTAACATTAAAAGTCCCGTACTTTTTTTCATAAAAAAATTAAACTATTAAGTTGATATGCTGTCAAGTGATTTTCGCGGAAAGCAAATTATCCGTTAATAATTTTACTCTCCAAAAATTTTTTTTTTCAGGTATGCCAATTGAGTCGTTGTATACTACGAAAGTTTAAATTTTTCTTATTGATATATTCACTGTTTTTAGTTTTAGAAAGTTTAAACTACTTAAAAAGTCATTTACTACTACTTCTAATGATTCTTAAGCTTATGAATCAATTTTTTAGCGATAGTAAAAATTTTAACTAAAACAATATTCCGTTTTCAATATTTTTATTATACCTAAATTACTGCACATATTTACAAAAAAATTATGCTAATATATTGCCAGCATATTACATCGCTTATATATGTATAAATAAGTATAAAACAAAACTCGTTCATGGGTTCAATTTGGTTTTATTCGACTCTCGCTATCTGAGCATCGTTAGGTCTCATAAATGATATGGCTTTCATGCTAATAGACATTCGGAACCGGCGACGATTCTGCCTTTCCTTTCGTATTCTCGGTTAATGCTGGCTTTATCTGAGCGAAGACCGTGATTTTTGGGCTGGTTCAAGAGTTTGAAGCCTTCGTCGACAAGGAGTGCCCCATCTTTCCCTAACGACACTTTTAGAGCTTTCGAATGAACCATTTGTGTGTACCTGCCCTATCAGGACGGATAACAGGCTCAGTTTTATTGTGTCGACTTGATACGACCGCGACGTTTCTTTTGCACAAATGAATACGCAGAATATAGTAAAAGTTGTTTTATGAAAATATTGTAATATTATTTAATGTGTTCATAGACTCAAAAACACATTTTGGATTATTTTAAAATTTATCTGAAACTTTAAATATACAATACATACAGATAGCATTTAGACCGCAAAACACGAAAGAACTATTTTTTTGGCAAACAGAAAAGCAAAAGGTATTTCTTTAAAAAGAGTAAATCTGAATTTGTGCGAATATTTGGAAACATTCATACGTCATTAGCATATAAAAAATATTCTAAGCAATTTATTGCCACATGTATGTCGTTAATTAAAAGCAAAAAGAGCAGACGACACAGATTGCATCCTTGTCGTACTTCAAAATGAGAAAAATACTTATCGCCGAAAGCATTTGTTTATCAAATTCGTTTAGAAGCTTAATGTCTCGTGCAAGAGGAGCGTTCTCAAATGCTGATGAAAATAAAGGAGCCGATCCCAACTTTCTAAGGCACTTTAAAGCTAGCAGCTCCCTGAGCAACTTCAAAAAATACTAACGGGCAATAAAATCAAGCTAACGGGCATTTTTTTAGTTTTAAAGTAAGTAAAATATATTAAATATATATTAGTAAAACGTGAATTAAAAGTAAATTAGTCTAGTCAATAAGTATGATAATTCAAAATATTTATTTAATAACACTCGTTTGAGAAAAAAATGTTTTAACAAAAATTTTTTTTTGCTTAAAAGGCGATACGACCGCGAAGAATATTTTAATAGCGCTAGTCACAAGGTACACATAGATAATAATTTTCATCGCCTCGAGAATTAATAACGCGTGAATTTGGGAATAAACTCAAAACGGCTGTTCATAATTTACTTATTTATATTAATAATTACGGTAATTTTAATTAAAAAAATTTGCTAACATTTTGTAATTGGTCGTTATGCCGAGAAAGGCGGACAACAATATCTTCTATCAAGAAGACTATACATATGAATACTGAAACGCGGAAAAATATTTTTAAATATTTTATCTGACATTAATTTCAGATTTCAAGGCATCATATCCTTAAGAGCTTCCAAACTTGGACCGCAATGAAGAGGAAGCCGACTCAACATAAGACCAGAAGCAGTCGCTTCTCTCTTCGCATCCATTAGTCTAGCTTACCTCCGTAATTATGAGTTCAACACTTTTCATTTATTGTACAATATTTTTTTTTAAGATAAAATTTGTATTAACAAAACCAGAACGGATATATAGAATATAACTAGCGCCTCCTTGATTAAATTTTGATAAAAGAGCAAAAATTCACTTATATTTAAACCGTAATTTATTGAGTAGAGCGCAAAAAATTATAATAAATCTAGAAATTACAGCAATTTTTGTCATAATTATTAATATATAATTATGAGAAAAATTTAATTATACAAATATTTTACTTGCTCATATAAAAGTATTTTATTATTAAAAAAATGCTATAAAATTGTTATAAATATATTTTTGTAAAATAGCTATTTAAATTAATTAAGCAATATTTAATTTAGTATTATAATATACATAAGATATATAATACATTATTTGCAAAAAAATAATATTTTAAACTAGGTTAAAATGCATTTAACTTATAATATTTATCATGTTTATAAAAGTGAAATAAATATTGATAACAGTGTTAAACGTACAAGTTTCCGATAACGTTTGTTATTTCTCGAAATATCCAGCTAGCTTATCGGTTTTAATAAATAAATATTGTAGAATATGTTTCTATAAAATTCAGTGGCGTGCGGTCCGGTCCATACATGCATACCTTAAAAATAAATATTTGTATCATTTATTAAATTATTTAATTAACGTAATCGCTCAGAAAATCGGTTATACAACCACACCGAGAGAGCGGCAAAAGCCGACTGCAGCGCGGGCGGATTGCCGGCCAACTGTCATGAATTGATCGGGAATAGAATTAGTCGTGCATGCAAACTAGAACCTCAGCCATTACACGTGTTCGTGTTTACAGTCGCTCGCAGTAGCAGCTGCCGGATTTTTCCATAGCAATAGTCGAGCAGGTGTGAAATCTCTCTTCGTGAAGGCCATATAAATGTAGAAGGAAATGATATCATTCAAGAGAGATTTGCGGATCTATCGATGTAAGTCCAAATAAAACATCTGATGCTCTTTTCGATCATATTCATAATACTTGAAATTTGGATTTACAGAAATTTATTAATTGCTGTAATGTCAGGGAAGCACAATGGGAATACAAAAAATTCGAGATCTTTGTCCTAGCTCCATAGTTGTATACTGCTTTGCTCACAGATTAAATATGTTAAGGATGTTATTTGCTGAAAGCGTTTTTTAAAATATATATATAAAAAGCTTTACTGGATGATAAAGCATATAAAAAAAAAACAAAAACAACCCAACTACATATCAGAAGAAAAAATCAAAGAATCTGATCGAAAAATCATACATTACAAGACTTTTAAAAGAACAACTTCAAATACTAAACTAAATTTATACATTACATTTTGGCAGAACGGCATGTTGTTCTAAACGTTAGCAAAGTCAAAATTTAATCCTCTCAAATAAACTATTATGTAACCGTTACATTATTAACGTTGTGGAAAATTGTTACTTTGAAGGGCGTCGCGCTCGTTAATGAAATAATTTATAATTTAAACATTGCGATGAAAGTATATGATAAAGATTTCCCGAGTGAGTAGTTTCCCTGGATACGTAGATTTACATAAATTTTTGGTTTATTATTCCCTTGAACGTTCCTTAAGAGCCTTTGAACTGTTTTTAAAAATATATATACATATAAAACAAAACGGTCAGTCGTTAGAAAGGCTATAAAAAAGTTTTAAGCATATTATTATAACGATATTATACAAAAGTATTCTGCGAAAGTATTTGTCGACAATGAAAAGCTGGCACAAAGTGATATTTCATGTAGAGTGTCTATTCGCCAGAAGCAATCTTTAAACCGGAATACGTGTCACATAGTGTGACCAATAGTATATTTTATATAAAAGGATGACATCTTTTGTTGGTATTGTATATATTTAATATAAAATAAATCTTACTATGTGCTTTATTTCGTTTATGAATAAAATGTACGAGTGCTTTCTGTCATTCTAATAAAGGCTTATGTTATACAATTATTTACTTTTATACTCTTTATATGTAATAAAATAGTTTTACTTTTGTGCGAGAATTGTGTTATTCATGAATATTTCAAAGCTGTCACCGACGATCTGCATTATTTATAAAGAAAAAGAGGCAATGACAAATTAAATGTAATAAAAGTACGTTCGATAAATTCTACATTTTGATAATCGATTATGGTACACATTGCGTATTGAGACCATCAGAGAATATTCCAGGCTTCCGGGTCATCAGCAATAAGAAGTCGGAGTTCAGCGGTCTCATATATAATGTCTCTATGTCAAGCGAATAAATTATCTACTATCCTGTAAAGGGTTAAGCTGCACATTTTTGCATCTCAAGCTGGCCCGCGGGGCTGAACTCATAACGAGAAAAGTTTGCTAGTGACGAAACAACGGGGGGGGGGCAATTCGAATCAACCCCTGGGGTGCAGCGCCGCCGTTTGCATACAAACTCGCAGATAATTTGCATCGAACGATAACGCTTTCGAGGTTAACCCCGCAAGTGCTCCAATCTCACTTAACCTTAACCAGTAGGTGCGTTAGCAGCCTGTTCTTTGTGATACGCACTCTTTTGTATCGCCTCAAATGAGGACGGTCGTTACATTAACATAATTCGAGGCTCTCTCGCTAAAGGCTTTCGTTTCGATGGTCTATTGTGCCAAGGAAAAATACACATAAACGTTCATTTACATGCGAGAAAAACATTGAACAAAGGTGAGTCGTTCAAAACTTATCTGATTTTAGGTATGTTTACTTTTTATAAGTGAAATTCATTTCGGTAACGTGCTCGTATATCAAAGCAAATTTTCCTTTAAAAGTCCATAGGTTTGTCATATCCAAAATGGTTTAACCATTACAGTCCAAATGCCTAATATATTATATATTTTTTGACGCGATTTTAAATAATTTGATGATAAAATTTCCAGTACTTTATTTCATTATTTAGTCAGAGAGACTTCTATTAAAATATTACTGTAACAAGATTTAGCAATTCCTAACCATTTTACATAGAAATCTATCTACTAGCTGTCGGTCGGAAAAAAAACATTCTGAAGGTGTTCATGACAGATGTTTAAAAATGTGCATATTTTCTCAGAAGATCTAAATTATTTAAATGATTAAGTTTTTTGTAATTTTCTATTACTCTAACTGGCCAGCGGCTATTATGTAAAGATTTAAGAAAAATAATCGGTACTATTGATTTTTCATTTTGTAATACCGGTAGTACCAAAGGTATTTTTGTTCCAATACCAGTATTACCGGTATTGCAATATTACTCTATGAAAGGTCGCCTTATATTTATTACATTACTGTAAAAAAATTTACATACTTGACTGATTTTTGAGCGGACTATGCTGCTATACTGCTTTTTAAATTGTATTAGTTCTCATAAACAAATATGATCTCACAATATTTGTTTTATGCTAGTGCTATTGCAAAAGTTTCTTTAAAAAAAGTAAAATTTAAAATATAATTTTTTTATAATATATAATATATTTTTAATTAAAAATAATGATGAAAAATATATTTTGACTTTATGTTGTATGTTTATAAACTTTAATATTACAAAGACATACCGCTTCTTATTTTGTATAAGTAAAATGAAAAGGGAATTGGATGCTTAAATATTAGGAGAAGTTGAAATTACATGACTGTTCGAGAATCTGTCAAAACGTTTGTTTATAAAACATGTAATTTTATGATAAATGAAGGTATAAACTACGTTTATACAGTCAAGTTTAACTAATCGTTTGAATTCATTTAATCTAAGAGATAACACGTAAAACTGTTTCATAAACACATCCCAGCGGAATCAAACGTTGAAGATGCAAAATGTATAAAAAAAATTTGGATTGCATATCATTTATTATAAATGAAAGCATCAGATATGTCTGTTTTCTGATTATCAGTAAGTATATTATATAATGAAACATAAACAATTTAATAACATATATTGTTTTAGGTTATGGTTAGGTATGGGGCAAAAACTTGTACTTCCTACTTTATAAATGCAACATCTGCATGTTCAACACTTTAATAAATAACTGAAAGTAAAGAAATAAATACGACAAAAAGGTCTTACAGATACACAATCGTCTTATTGATTTTTATTACTACTCGTAGAATACACAAAAGACCAGCGTATAAAGTATTTTTAGAAGTGCCTGAATGTAAGCAAGATTGTTTAAGAGTTTCTTATTATTTGAAACATGAAATTATATTGATATTAAATAATGTGTCTTTTAATTAATGAACGATATGCTAAAAATTTTAACATATTATTTTACTCAAAACGGAAATTGTATTTATACATTTCTAAAAATAATGTGCTCAATGCCGCTTTTATTTTATTTAATAAAAATAGAAAATATTATTTATATATGTAAATGTAAAAATAATAAAAATATAATATATATTTGTGGAATAAAAATATTGTCAAAGAAATGAAAAAATATATTATTTTTGTTACAAAAATTACTAATATATTGTATAACTTAAAATAACAGATGACCTAACCGATAAATAACAATAAAATATACAGCTTACAAAAGCCCTTTCATCCCACACACAACCCACACCAAAGTTTGAGTATCTAACGAATAAATGTATAATTTCAGCAATTGAATACTAAAAATAAATTCAGAAAAATCAGAACGAATCAAAAATAATATTGTATCAAAAACACAAAAATTTGAGGGTCCGATATTTGCATACACTTACTAGCTGCGGTACCTCACAATAACGAGGGACCGACAGCTTGTAAAAATATAATCATTGTTCAAGTTATTACTATTGAGCAAAATATAATTTTTCTGCTACTGGTAATTTTTTGTAGTTGATCCTAGCACATTTTTGACCTGCGTTACTGCGTGAAAAATTGTTCCATTTTTTTAAAACTATTCGTCAATTTAACTCTATTCGTAGATGAACTACTTAACATTTTAATGTCATTTAAGAATAGGTTTGCGCCTTAGCTAAATTACAGTACCACAAAATATTTTATTTCAAGGTTTAACGATAATAAAACGAGACATTTAAAATTATTTTAAAGTAGGCTAGTAACTCAACTAAATAATAATAAAACATCATTTAAAGATAGGTTTGCAGTTTAGTTATATAAAAATATATGTTGGGACAAATATTTTTATGTTATTTAATATTATCAATTTACATTGATTTAATTTATTAGGAATCCAGGTTGATATCTATTAGCGGTATCATTAATAATGCTTTGAAAGTGTGCAATGAAATGTGGAAATGTGCTCAATTATCTTAACTTGTTTACAACAATGAGAATATAACCACATAAGGATTAAAAATCAATTTTAAACAGAGCAGATTAATTGTAACTGTATTTTATGATCTAAAAAAGCATATAAAACACGTCGTTTAATTTTATTTTGAGCGAAAATACATAAATTGCACCCAATTTATTCTCCATAAGATGCCGTAAGACATTTTAGCGAAACGTTGAGAGAAAAACGCATAACAGAAAAAATCGTAGATTTAAAAGTAATCATATATATGTTCGGCCCGCAATTTTTAATAAATAAGATAAAACACAGAACTACTAATTTTCACCACAAGGATATATAAGATAAAACAATCTTTCACAGTTATGCATTTATGTCACTTTATTCAGAACTACCACTTTTGCTTCCGACTAAATATATAAAAGTTTATCCAAACTTGCATTAAGCGGAGCGGAACGATCAATCGATCGAGACTACAAGAAATCTGTCGCTTAAACGTCCGATCTGGTTAATCTAAAGAAACCACTTGAATCCCAAGAGCTCAACCTTATCTTCAATACGAATTGGAAACTACAAGACACAGTACTACGGCAAAAACAGACGGAAACACAAACTGTTTTGATTTAAAAATAATTGTATTTTAAATAAATTCAATTTAAATTGATTTTGCCACTAGATAGTTTTTAGTATATAAGAGTTTATTGGTCAATGCATTTTAAACAAAAATAGACAAGTATGTTTGTATTAAACTTAAAACATAAGCTACTGAGTTAAAAACTAAATGTTAATACTGAATCACTAATGACTTTTTTAAAGAAATACTGAGTGAATTAATAAATAAATTGTAAATTTTTAAAAAATATAATTTGCCTTATTAACCAAACATGGTGTTCTACATTAAAATTGATTACAGTTTAAAGTTATTTTTAGATACAATAAATATATTTATTTCTGATATTTTTTTACTACTACCAATAAAGTTTTGTTTTTTTATTTAAAAGAATATTTAATTAAAGATTTATTGTATAAAAAAACAATTAGATGCTACTTAAAATATGTAAAATAAAATGAAAATCCCTAAATAAAAATCAAAAATAATATCTAGAAAGCGATTAAAAATATCATGATATGAGATTATTTTTTATCTTATTATTTTCATTTTATTGTTGATTATTTAAGATCGTGTTTTTTTTTATAAATTATGGTTCACGTTTTCCAATAGGTACAAAAATATCTAGAAGACGATTCAGATTATTCGATAGAGATTATTTTTTAACGTTTTATTATCAATTATCTATGTATACATATATAGATAATTTATTAAACAATATGTTTTATTATCAATTATCTATATATATATAATATCGATTGCAATTATTTGTCAGATTGTCAAAAAGTGATAATAAATTAACCTATATATCTACTATGAAATAACATATAAATATTCGTCTAATTAAACTTTATTTCATGTACATAATATATACATACATACATGTGTGTTTATATGGATATGATCCGGGATTGCTGTAGGTACCTTTAAGTCTTCTCAGGCAGTTCTTCTCTTTAGTTAAACCCTCCGAGTCTTGAGGAAACCAATGGTGTAAAATAAATCTTCAGACGAGTGAAACCGTGCATTATTCTCGCCGAGAAAAGTCACATCGATTTTGGATTTCTACATTAGAGAGAAAATTGTTAAAAACACGGTGAATATAAATGAATAAATGTAATTTAAATTATAGTAAATTACGTTATTAATATTTATTGGTTTAACCTTAAGATTGTTTCAAAAATATTTGATTATAATTAGCAACCGAAAAAAATACTAAAATTTTTGTTTGTGACTTACTCTATTAAATACAAAGTAATAACATTTTTTCTTAAATTGTGTATGAATTATAATCCATTTCGAAAGTTGTTAAGCCGTTTCTTAGTTACCGATAAAAATAAATAAAAGAAAATAATATATGAATCGATACAGTAAAATATTTTTAAAAAATAAATTACCCACCACATCATATTTTATCATTAAACATATATTTATATTATGAACGTGTGATTAGGCTTTTAAAAAACAATTTTAATGCTACCTTTATGATTATTTTTAATATTTTAAATTGTATTGCAATACAATGATCTGTACTTTTAAGACTTCATGTAAAACTGAATTAAAAATTAAAGTTTGTCTGTCATAATTGAAAATAAAAATTGTCATTTAAGTGAAATTGCAATCCAAAGAATAAAATAATATTTTTAAAGTTTTAGAATTTGCCATACAATTTTTAAAAAAATGCTATTTAATCCAAATTTGCTGGATTTAGTACAAGTTTAGCGGATGTGCACCTATCCCCGCTTTTGTTTAAGTAAGGTCTACGTACCGATGCGCAATACCGTAATTTTACGCCATCTTTTCTTATAAAATTGAAATAGTATACAAACCAATCTTTTTTCCAAGACTCTTTTTGCACGTTTTTAATAATAGTTTTGTCAAAATTATAAAAATATTACCATTTTATGTTTTTTATATATCCAAATATTAATTAGTATTTTTTTTATTGCTTTACTGCAAATATTTAATAATTTAAAGATATGCTTCATAATAACATGCTTCACACAATTTGTGTCTTATTTCCAACCTATTATATTATCACATATATTTAATCGTTGATTTCATTATTTTACCATTTTCCTTAAAATATTGCTTATGATATTTTTTTTTAAATAACATACTTCAAAAGCTGTGATTTTACTGTTTTTTTTTTATTAGATAGATATACTCTCCTAATAAAAATTAAAGTTTGTCTATAAAATAGTCAAAATTTAATATAAATAATAGTATTTTTAATGAAATTTAAATTTCAGGAACAGAAGAAGAAAATTCAGTAATTTATGATTAATTTTAAATGCTTAAGAATTTGCTTTGCAATAAAATTTTTATTTCGCGTTTTTAACGTTGAAGATTATTTATAACTTGCGAGCAGGGGTATTAAATATTTAAA
Organism: Plectrocnemia conspersa; assembly: GCF_051122295.1. Classification (NCBI taxonomy): domain Eukaryota; kingdom Metazoa; phylum Arthropoda; class Insecta; order Trichoptera; family Polycentropodidae; genus Plectrocnemia; species Plectrocnemia conspersa. The sequence continues at coordinate 8,213,295 of NW_028277169.1, forward strand.
ATTTGCTCCTAAAAAAACTTGTCTACTTCTAGTACATTATAAAATATTTAATACTCCGCACGAACTCCTGTTCTTCTGTTTAATAGTCTTAATTTTATAAGGTAATTTTATTATTAAAACAATTTTTTGCACCAATAATTGGTTATTTATAACACGAAAAAATCAGGTAATCCTGCACGTGACAAGTGCAGGTGCATTAAATATTTAAAAATTTTATATAGACGAAGTCAATTGTTATTGAAAAAAATCGAAACTAAAACTGTTAAAAAATATTTTTTACTACTCTTAAACTCTTTTTATTTTTTTTTATATAACTTGCGAAATAAAAAAAAAAATTGACCATTATGGTTTACTTATAACTTGCGAGTATCACACAATTCCGCATGTGACAAGTGCAGGTGTATTAAATATGTACAATTTGACAAGAGAATAACACGATTACTCTTGAAAAAAATCAGTCCAAATATTTTTGAATTATTCAATTAATCCTGGGATTTATATAAATCGTAAAAAGTCAGGAATCATAAGAATAAATTCCGTGGTAGTTAGTGTAAAAGAAAAGCTAAAATTTCTTGTCTGTCATATCCTCCTTTCTTTGATGGACTAATTGTAGATGGCCTAGAAAGTAATACAAAATATTCATTCTTTCTAATACTTAACCACACAATGTTTGCGTATAAAAGCACTAAATAAAATATAAGTTCCATTAAATAAAAACGGTACAAAATTCTCTTACTTTTGACAGACAATTCAAGTTTTTTGTTTGTACACACTTGAGTTGGATCTTACAAATACTTACATTTATTTTATTACATAATTGTATAAATATATTTTTGTAATATATTAATTTGCACTTGTATATTTTAATTATTTTCTTAAATAATAAATGTAAGTTTTTGAAAAGCTTAAGATGCATTAATTTTTATTTTTATTTAATTGCTCAACGGACTTCTTTCCGAGCAATGCATAATATTTTAAATATATATATATATATATATATATATATATATATATATATATATATATATATATATATATATATATATATATATATATATATATATATATATATATATATATATATATATATATATATATATATATATATATATATATATATATATATATATATATATATATATATATATATATATATATATATATATATATATATTAAATTACAATTAACATCATTTAAAGTGGTTGTATCGTATGTCCATCTGTTGCGGCATGATGAATAATAAATATACAGAGTCTGAGAAGCGTTCCATATAAATTGTGATATTTTTGTCCATTCTCATAGAAGTGTTATAAATGGCGACGTTGCCCAAAGGGCACAATGAACGCTTTCACATAGGAAAATTCACGATTTTTCCTCGAGAAAATCTATACTGGGCGACATTTTGAAGCGTGGGCGTATTTCATGTTTTGTGTTTATATTGCAAACAATAAATTGTGATAAAAAACCGGGACGGTGGTATATAAATCACAAAAAAAAATATATTGGACACAACTGAGCGTATTTATATCATTAGTTTATATACATAAAGTTGCCACTTTGGACTCTCAATAACAGATGCAAATAATGTAATTGTAAAAGTATTAAAAAAATAGCATTTGCTATTTTTATTTAAATTTAATATAGCAAATTGAAAGAATAATATTTTATTGTGCTATAAATACGATTTCATCAATCGATCGATCAAACTATCGATACATCAAATTTGGGTTTCATTTGGGTCATTTTAGTGAAATTATATCGGAACACATTTTCACCGGTATGTATATATTTTTACTAGTAAAAATATAATTTATCTGGCTTGTGTCGGTAAAATTATATGATTTCAACTTTTCTGTTCATAGTAATATATACATTTACGTACTTATTTACATATGATTTAGAAATGTTACAGTGAATGTGTATTTTTCAGTGAAGCTAGATTTTCACTATTGCTGTCAATTATATTTTTATTAGCAAAAATATAATTTAATTGATAGGCACTGGTGACATTATATGCTTCTCTAAAATGTCTATGAAATTCAATTTGACAGTTGCTAAACGTCCATTTGTTGTTTAAACTCAAACTTAAACTAAAGAAATTTTTAAAATTAATTTAAGTTTTCATGCTGTAAAATATAAACTAGGGACTTGATAGAATTTCGCTGCAGATTTCTTAAAAGGGAATGATATAATATTTTATAAGAGAGTATCAATATAAATATAAAAACAAAAAGGTAAAGTTTGTAATGAATTTAGGTGAACAAACCAGAAAACTTATCATCAATCTTTTTGGTCGTGATCCTTTTGTGAAAAGCGAAGTTTGTTAAAATTCAATCTATATGGCACAAAGTCTTCCCGTGGGTCAACTGACCTTGAGTAATTTACGAAACCCATTAAACGTGCAATTTGGGTTCTTGAACCTAATCAATAATAAATTCTAGTTGAATTATTCAAATAATAAGCGTAGAGCATATTATCTGTGTAACTTTCAATCGGAAATGTTGAATTTCTGAAGAAATCAAGAGCAGCAAAAAATCAATTGCTTGAAAGCTTACAGTGCATGAATTCATGAGTATTTGAACTTTGGAAAAATTATCAGTCAACCCATTAAACCATACACCATAGCATAATAAGTTTGGCATGCAAACTGTATTCAAATTGAATTTCGCAAAATTTATTTTTATGAAGTCGAAGTTATCGTCGGGAGAATCGCTCATGCAGCGTTTCTGTAAATGGAATAGGAAAGTTTAAATAAAGTCAATAAAACTGCTGCACTTTTATTATACATATATTATATATAAAAATGTATGTTTTATAGATTGTATATATTGCTTTATATCTTTAGTCATAGTGTGATGTCTAAGGTTGCATAAACTCACCATAATAATATTTATTTATTTAAATCAGATTTAGATCATCGTGCTTAGGAATTGCAATAATACCAGATAAAATATATTCCTATTTTATTCATTATTTTTTGTCAGTTAGGATTATCGGAAAAAACTTATTGTGAATCTGTTTTTTATGTTTGTGTATTTTTGTTATTTATTTATATTATTGCACAACTAATAATAATTTCAGTTAATAGTTTTCTATTCAAATATAATTATTGAGACATAATATTTGCTAATATTGTTAAACACCAATGACTAGTAAAGCATATCCTATGGACTATTTGGGTAAAAATATGTCTGAAGAAAAGTCAAAATGTACATATGTTTATAAAAAAATAATTTTGTATATGCTTCTGCAAAGTTTTTGTTTACACTTCGCCAGTCATCCCTATCGTAAAAAAAGGTGCGGGAATTTCTTTGTTACTAATTAATTTAATGTTAAATTCAATCAGTGGGATTTAAATATTGGTCAGTGGAATAGTTAGTAGTTTTAGTTTAGTTTTAAGTATTGATTAATCGTTTTTAGCACACAAAAAAAAATTTTTTCGGTGTTACCGGTTTTTTATGTTGTAATACCGGTATTACAAAAGGAAAATTATGCCCCAATACCGGTATTACTCTAATCGTGATTTAATAAGTTAACCCAATACACTATATTGGTAAAAAAACAATAAACAGTATCAATATATTACAAAAAATATATAAAACAAATAAGATAAAAAATAATATATATAAAAATAGAAAAAAATAGATGATATAATCCGGACCAGCTCCTCGTAGCTGATATTAAACAAATTAATTTTTAATGCTGTCATGTGCTAGTGTGAACGTCCGTAAATGCTATTGGCAACGTACTGGGTTGCTCGCAATATATTTTTTATAACTTTGCCTTATTTTTAAGTCAATAGTTCCTAGAGCAAAAATGCTGTAATTTTTTGTCTTTATCACAATTTAGAATTACATAAAATGTTGTGCAAATAGATCTTTAATATTAACACAATATTGCGTCATAAAAATAAATACTACATTATTTTCAGAACAAATTGTTTTTGTCTCTTTTATATTGTTTATTAGTTAATTAAAAAAAGGATTCGTAGAGTCACTATTTGGTCTGGGGAAAATTGCTTGTTTTGCGTTTTCATTATTCATTATTAATTCTTAATATTATTAACATAATATAAACAATTCATAAATGCCGAGAAACCGTATTTTAAGTAAAGGTCAAAGAGCTAATGTGATTTTATTAAATTCTCAAGGACTAGATCAGAGCATCATCAGTAAACAAAGTAATTGTGTGCGACACGCTTTTCTAATTATTTTGAAAGGTTTAGTAAATGAGTTACATACAAACATAAACAGACAAAGGATGCTGTATCGTATTTCCATCATAAATAAACTTACCATACGTTACAGTTTGACCTGAATTCTCATAGTTACAAGGTAGGTTCTAAAGTCTCGACCGATATGTAATTCAGTGAGGATAAATTGACTTTATTCTTTGTGAGATTTATTGAAAATCACTTATATGGGCAAAATATATTTATTAGAGTATTTCAGATTATATATTATATTTTTATTTTATGGTTAGAGCTGATTAGTGATATTATTTAAATTAAAACAATTCTACAATATCAAATAGTGAGTTGCTGTTTTATCCACCGTTCCTTTGTTGGTGTTAATAGCATAGTTTGACTAAATTTACCCTACGGTACTCCCCGCCTAGCATTTGAATATTATTTGCTCTACCTAATTGCTAGATCAAATATTTTATTCTAATTGAATTTTGATTAGAAACACCACGATTGAAAGCTTAAATGGGTACACACATTCGTTTAAAGCTAATCAATATTGTTTGCAGCGATGGGTCGACGAGAGACCTTTGAAAATTTACACCCCGCGTTGACTTGGGCTGGATTTTACGTTCTATTTAATGATATCGGACCTGTACAGAGCTACTGGTGTTTTATTCTTCATAAAACGGTGAATAATGGACAGGACCAGACGCACAATCGCGCTGAAGGGTCGCTGAAATATGCCAGGGTCCATTTTACAGCCGCTATGGCATCTCGTTAAGGCTTTGACGTAGGCTGTCATACTTTGACTTTGCATTCTTTGAAACAAAAAACGGTGCTTTGTGAAAAATGCATAATGGTGACATGTAAAAGCTGTGTCTATATTTAGTATTTAAAAATATTGGGACAAAAGGTGTGTAACAAATAAATTGTAAGAGTATATTTTTTCAAAGCAACTACAGTTTAAATAGTTTTTGTGAACTAAATCGTTTTACATTCGGCGTGATTTATTATTAAAAGAGCGGGTTCTTAGATCACCAAAGCAAAGATAAACACGCCGGCCGGTTAGAGTAATATAAAAATGTAAAAAATTGTTGTCATTCAAATACTTTCGATCTTATGAGAAAAAAGACACATTTGAAACATTTGGCACACCCACTTTTGGAAAGGTTTCTTATCTTGGTCTCTTCATATTTTACTTGAACAAAAGTAAGGCGAAGTGTTGGCTCCTATTAAAACCTTCCGAGAAGTATGAATATTAGGCATGAACCAGCCTTTACTTATGCAGCGTTATAAAAAGGCAGTGGTTGTAAACCTTTTAACAATATTTGTACAAATTTAATTTAAAATGCTTTATAAAATTCTCGATTTGAGAATTTATGAACATTCTCGATTTGACAACTCTCGAGAAAAAACACTACTTGTGACAGAAGTCGGGTCTCTTCGCCTAGATTTGGATAACCCATTGAATTTCTTATCGATGAGTCATCCCTTATCTTGTTCTTCTTAAAATTTTAGTTTATTTTTATTTTTTATAATACTTTATAAATATATATGTGTTTCTTTTATTATTATAAAGTAATAATAAATTAGTAAAATATAAATTTATTATTTACTAAAATTAACAATTTCAATTTTGTATGATTTAAATTTAGAAAAAACACAACTTCAAGATCCATTGATTCATTTTTATAGTATCTTGTTTTGCTTTGTTTTATTTCATTAACTTTATATTTTGGATATGTGACTTTAATTCAATTTCACCCACAAAAAGAGCTTTGCTATTTACTCTTACAACCATTGATATGCATAAAACATGTGTGCTTGTTTATTAATTTATCTACTTTACTCATCATTTAATGCTTAATGTTGTCAGAATATTGTATTTTACTAAAGAGAAACTCTAAAAGAGCTGAAATAATTACACGTAAGAGATTTCAGCCGAGTTACGAGTTGCTCCACACTATATTTCATGAAATTTGCATATAATATAAAATGCGCAACAGCGTTTAGCTTTACATCCTATGCATTTTGCATAATTTAAAGTGTAAAATGTGTGTATTTTATTCAGATTTACAAAACTTTGCTTATTAAATTCTCGCTCATAATCACAATCGCAAAAATTTATGTATTATATTTTAACCTTGTGACAAAAAGTTAAATTTAAAATAATAATATTATTCTAGATCTAGATCCACATATATATTTATTCATATCAATAATATGTTTGCTTAAAATAATAGTATAATAATAATATTTAAGGTCGGAATAGCGTAGTCCGAAAAGTCCTGATCGATAAATTAGAAGCTTTAGGTTCGAACCACGGCAGCAGATTCGAATTTTTTGGTCTATTGGTTATGAATAATATAATAAAAAAAAATAAAAAATATATGTATATGTCACTGATCAAACTGTAAGTTTTAGTATTAATTATGTATAATTTACTTACTTAGCTGATACAGAAAAACTTCCTTATAACGTATTGGAATTACACTTAATAAGTTTAACAAAACAAATAAATAATGTTTTTAAATTAAATAAAAAATAATATATATAAGATATTAAAACATTATTGGTCTAATAAAAATTTATCGCTAATTAACAATAATTATTATTGAGTTATAATATTTACAAGAAAGTTATGCTATGCTCTCTTAAATATTATTCCTAAAAAATTAAAATGTTTCAAAAAATCTTTAAAATTTGTGTGAAGCATGTTATTATGAAGCATAACTTTAAATTATTAAATATTTGCAGTAAAGCAATAAAAAAATACTAATTAATATTTGGGTATATAAAAAACATAAAATGGTCATATTTTTATAATTTTGACAAAACCAGTATTAAAAACGTGCAAAAAGAGTCTTGGAAAAAATATTGGTTTGTATTATATTTCAATTTTATAAGAAAGGATGGCGTAAAATTACGGTATTGCGCATCGGTACGTAGACCTTACTTAAACAAAGGCGGGGATAGGTGCACATCCGCTAAGTTTGTACTAAATGCAGCAACTTTTGATTAAATATATAAACGAAGTTGATAATTTTATTATAATACATAATCAAAAAGTCGCCTTTCCAATGCATGCTTTTGAATTAAAAGGAATAACAAAAAAATATTGATTAAAACTTTTGACCTGTACATTTGTTAAAATTAATCTAACGTAAAATCCTAATTAAATTTAAATGTAGGTTAGAACAAAAATAATGAAGATAAAATTAAATATATGATTTATTTCATTAAAAAAATATACAATTCAAAATTAAGTGATGTGATTATACGATCTTGATATAAAAATAAATAGACATAAAGTTGTAGTACTTATTTTTCTATATAATACAAAAAAATATTTTATAGATAATAGCTCAATAAACTTTAGTTTTTGCGAGTATATACTTCAAAACCAGTTGTAAACATCAAAGGTAAAAAAGATAGATTTTATCCGTTTACTGCGTAGGAAGGCAACGTCACAAATGAGCGCGGACAAATAAGCGTGCGTCAAAAGAGCGTTTACCAAAGTAGTGCTGTAACAAAATAGCGTACGTAAAATGCGCAGATAGTCACTAGAGCGCTTGTCAAAAAAGAGCGCGTCATAAGGGCGCAAAAATACTTCGAGAAAATCAAGTAATAAATATTTTAGGAATTAGGTATAAAAAATATTATATAAGTTGATTGTGAGAAATGTACAAAAAATAAAAATTCACGAGATATAGGCGGTAAAATTAGTATTTTATGTGCCAGAGCGTAATGACTATTAAAATGATTAGTCAATGAAAACATTATTATTTATTAATTATTACGAATACGAAAGTATGGCTCCCTATCCCCATACGTACGATATACATATATGTTTATTAAAATGAATTCATCATTAGATTTGTTCTGTAATGTTTCATTAAATTGACAAATAATTATCGACTCGATTTGCAATAAATGCATAAATGCGTACAAATATAAATTAGATTTAAATAATATTTTTCATATAAATGAACTTGAAATCATCGACATTATACTTTTCGAAGGTCAACAACAACAACAACAACAACAACAACAACAACAGCAAAGGTGACCTTCGTGTCACTCTCGCATTAAAATAAATCAAACGAGAGATAGATATTTTAAAAATAAACTAACAACTTGCATTAAAATAATTGGTATTAGAGATAAATATTTAAAAAATAGACAAAATATTTTTTTTGTAATCTGAGATGCACGACATTTTAATCGTTATGGTTTATATGAACATGACACGTAGCATAACCTTGAACTCGTTTGCACTTGTTTATGCATCTCGAAATATTTAAAAAAAACAGTAGCTATATGACATTAGTCATTAACGGTCGTGTTACATTTTGTCGAATAAGTGTTTTCGTTTATAATAATATCCCTTTCGATGTTTTTAATTATAAAGTGATAGTGTAATTTAGTGTATGTGCAGTGTATACAAAAAATTAGTGTTTATACGTGGGCCTATGCAAGGCCGCTGCAGCGGCGCGGCGCCGGGGTCAATAACCGCCGCCGGCGCCGCGGACCCACCCGTCACGCCGAAGCGCGAGACCCGCGAGGGCAAGGTAATGCCTTTGTAATTTTCTGTGTCTTTCGAATAAAGTTAACCCTTTGTGCTTCTAAGTCGACAATTGTAAAATTCCAAACGTTGCACTCGAACGTCGGCAAAATTTTCAATGCATTTATTGGCTTTGTGTTGTAGCTAATTTTGCCAATTTCAATTTATTAATGGTAAAAAAAGTTGTGGTAAACACATTTTAGTATTATTCAATTTTTAACTTATGCAAATAAGTGAATAATGTTAAATTTACGAGTGTAAGTTTATTGTAAAATTTTTCATCGGAACATGGCCGGACCAAGCGCTCTTAAGACCGCATAACGCTTACTTGACAGTTTTACTTGATTTTTTCCTTCAATGGATATCTATATTTTTATGATATGGGATGAAACGGGATTATATGCTCCAATTGTGCATATTTGTTACTTAATTTTGTGTGTCTGTTATCAAATAAAATGATTAGAAAATTTAGTATGACGGAAAAAAAGAGCGAGATGCCAACAGAGCTCGCTACTTCGCTCGCACTATTAACCCTTTGCGCTCGTAAGTCGACTATGTGTCGACATCGTATTTCAAGCGTTGCACTCGAACGTCGACAATATGTCGACAAAACTTTGAATGCATTTATTGGCTTTGTGTTCAGGCAAATTTTGAAAATTAAAATTTATTAATAGTAAAAAGACTTCTGTTAAACACATTTCAGTAATATTGAATTTTTAACTTATGCAAATAACTCAATAATTTTAAATTTACAAGTGTAAGTTTATTGTAAAATTTTTCATCGGAACATGGTCAAAGCGCGCGGTGTTAGGACGGCATCGCGCTAGACTGACAGATTTAGGTTGGCAATTATTGCTCAAAAACTGATTTTTTCCTTCAAAGGGCATCTATATTTTTATGATATGGGATGAAACGGGATCATATGCTCTTATTGTGCATAATTTTACTTTATATTGTGGGTCTGTTATGAAATAAAAATAACATTTGTAAAACGGAAAAAAGAGCGAGATGCCGTTATACAAGCAGAGCTCGCTTACTCGCTCGCACTAATAAAATGAACGATTGACAACTATCGACCTGGGTACTCAACTCAAATGATAATATTGGTCTCGACACATTTCATTTATTTTCGAGCTAGTAAATTACTAAATTATGTAAAACAGAATTAGTAATCTGCGTTTTAATCATTTATTTTTAGAAATTATCCATATAATTACGAATGATAATATAATAATGGATGTTTAAGTAAGTGACGATGAATTTGATATTAACCTTGTCATTATTACTGTGACAGTAATAGCAGTAGGAATGGTATTCAACCACTTAAAATAAGATGGATTATGCCAATATTTGATGCAAATAATCAATACGAATCTTATTATAATCTTAAATATTATGGCAATAAATTGGTATTATTGTTAACCTATTATAATAACTCTGAACCAAGAGATCCATTTACTGTCCAGATACACAGAGACCCGAAACTATACAATAATATATCGATTTATAAAAACACTAATCAATTTACTAAGAGAGATTAGCATAATAGTTTATTATTATTATTTGCAAGCTAATAAAAATATTGTTTCTAAAACAAGTTTATATATGGTCCCCTTTTAAAATTGTAAATTCTACGATTTTTTTAATATAATTTTCATTTTAATTTTTAATTTCATTTATTTTATACACTTTCTTGATTGATAGGGCAGCAAGGGCATTTAGTATCATACATAATAGGAAATCAAATTTCTCATATGTATTTAGTGCGATTCAACGACCTGAACGAACGTTCAACATCAAGTTTCAAGTTTTAGAATAATCTTTTCATGTAATCATTGTTTATGATCAATTTAATTGATTTTTTAAAAACTGTTTTAACAAATTCCTAAATATTTTGGTATGTCCAAATATGGCTTTAATTTCAAATATGATTAGGGAATATATTAATACGCAAAATAAGTAAGAAAGTGATATTTTACATTTTCCTCAACAAATTAAATTAAAAAAGAAAAAAATAATTTTACATGAACACCCTATTATACTTCTCACTAATACTATGTTGATGAGCGTCCACATCTTGGCGGACTGTACGCCGCTTTATCAACAACTAATAATTTTCTTTCGACTTAAAATTAATTAGAGTTCAAATAAAGTTAAATCAGATGGAGCAACTGCTCGAAGACCAAAACAGCTGTTCTTATTTGGTCCATCTAAAACTAATATTTAAAGCTCTTGTGATTTAAGAATATATAAAATAAAACATTTGAAGTAAAATAGTTCAATATTTTATAAGCAGTAATTAATTTTATAACAGTAAATAATTCATTGAATAATTTTTACATAGCTTTTAATTTTAGTTTCCAAAGTGAATTAGATACTTAGCAAGATAAATATATCGTAAGAATTAAATTGAATAATAGATTTTCATAAATTTAAAACGTATTACGAGCTTAAATTCACAATTTTAAATTATGTTGTGTATGTAGAAGGAGAGGGAAGCTATTTATTTACTATGGGAAAAACACTCTGGTTACACTGACGTAACAGCGACGTAGGGAAACATATTCTTTGGCAAACTTCGATAGAAAAACGACGACCGGCGGTGCCTCAACCGCCGATCTCTTGTACCATATATTTTTAATTTTCGTTTTCATCACCATTATTACTTTTCAGGCTTACCCTGTATACAATATACAAAGATGTGTATAAACACCTCGTGGTTTTGGTTCGACAATAACGAATTGGCTCATACGTCACTAATAATTCGTGATTTTTTGGACAAATACGACATCGTGCTGATGTCGCAGTAATCGTATTTGCCAGATATGCTCCCGTATATTAAGATGACATTAAAAGGGCAGCGCTTCGCGCCCATATACAAGATAAGGGCTGAGTGTGATTTATACTAAACCACATAATTAATTTTACAAATGTTTTTCGGATTAAAATAAACGCTTTGATGCATATTATAATACACATATCTAATATACACTACTGTGAAAAAAGCAAATCAATATTAAATAATAAATAAAAAGCGATTGTATGATTACGGGTCACGATCCTCATCAATAAGCAAATGAGTTAGAAGAAATAGATTTCTAAGATTCAATAATAGGAAATACACTTATGGAAAGCTTTGTATACTTTTACCATTGGCCGTCCAATGGAAAGCTCTATGGGTTTGTATGTAAAGCACGGCCGAGTATAGACTGGTGATCCCGGAGCTATTGAGATAAGCGAGGTCGTCGGGATTCGAACCCGGCGACAGCTGTGACGTACGTGACGCCATCCCGGGTCCGGCACACGGCGTCCGATACGTGAAACAAATGCCCGATTCCAGATCGGCCACAAAGTAATAACCAAACTCGATACGACCACCTTCATCGCACCCGGCCGTTTGGAACATTCAAAAATTGCATATTACCCAGCAAGGTGTGCTGGGTCACATGGATGGTGATTCGAAATTTTAGTCCATAAACTTTAATATTCCTAACTTGAATACCAAGTGTGTAGCATATATATGTACATATTTCTAAGTTCGTCATTTTGTTGAAATATATTGTTTTTTTTTATTAAATAAAAAACGTTTATAATTGTAGTATAATAAATTATTAAAATATATTTTTAAATAACTAAATTTTACTATCAAAATCAAAAGGTCATAATCAAATTTGATTAAAGATCTAAAACCATTGATATGTGCTCTAATAATCAGATAACCAATATTATTTAAGAAGTAGAACTTATTCTAATTAAATCATTTGAGTAGTTTTCATGGATTTTAAGAGAGCTTTCGAAATAATAGATAAAAGTATGACATTATAAAATAGAGATGTATAAGTGAAATAGTTTTAAAATAATACAATAATTATTTAAAAAAAAGCTTATTCCAAAGACAAAATAATATCTGATTGTACCACAGGGGTTCGAATAAGGACTAATGTTCTTTAATTAATAATATAAAAAAAATATGAAATAAATCTGTTTGTAGACGATTTTTTCAATTAATTGTATAGATGATGATAATATAAATAACGAATAAGGTAGAATAGAAAGAGGCTTAAAAATAATGTATCATTATTTATTATAAAGATTTATTATATCATAATATAAAAATTGTTATCATTAAATCTGTTGTATAAATAGTTGATAATATAAAATATTTAAGAACAATTGTAGATTTTTTTTTAAAAAACATTGTAATTGTATAATCCAAAAATAGCTATATTAGCAAGGATGATAAATATGTTTATTATATAGCTTTATTATAATTATTGTATAACAATATTAAATATTCTTAATAAATTAGATAGTCTGGACTCACCGATTCGCTTATGGCTGTCGCCATCCGGCTTCTTAATACGCTGGCATTGCACATTGATCTGTTTAATGTAGGTTACGAGGAGCTGGTCCGATTCGTATCATATAATTTTAATATTTCATGATTTTTTTTATTTGCTTCTTTCTATGTAATATTTTTTTTGTTTTTTATACAAATCGTGACGCATTGGAGTTACTCCAATGGTCTTAATTTATTTTAAATACATATATAAAATAAATAAGATGATGTTGCAAAAAATACAAAATAGGGCAATGATAATAGTTTTAAATAAAAATTGATTTATTAACTTTTGAAGTATAATTGAAAGATTGGAATAATTGGATATTTAATAAATATTTTAGATCAATGTTTTAAAAATATTTATGTATAAGTATAAAAATTATATATTGGAATTTGAGCATTTAGGGATAAATAGGTAAATGGGTACTGTTAGGTGTGAATTTGTATAATAATATTACTAGGACAATCCGCAAAAATAAGAACGTAGAAATAAAAAATGTTATTGGTATGCTATTATAACATATTAATTAAATAAAGTTTTATTAATGATTGAACCACAATTTAAAATGCATTTAAAACAATTGGAAAAATGTATATTTTACCAAACATAAAACTATTTTTTTTATGTCTTTGTTGAATGCTGTGAACGTTGAGAATAATACAGAACCTCCAGGTATTTCTAAAAAATAATGCATTAAAAAACGAACGTAATGTTCAATTCATTACGAAAAAAATAATTGAATCGCGAGGTGGTTGCAGGCGTGAAGACATTGGATCTTCATTTTATTTGGAAAATATAATATATGTATATAACAAATTTGTTAAGAAATATCGCTGTGTAATTTGACATATGCATCTTTACTCGTTTCAAATAAATTTTCAATTAATATGTGCTATACAATTTATAATAAATAGTTGTCATTGCAGCTAAGGCCGGTTTTTTTGAAATAATAGCACATTTTTATAAATAAAAATTTGAGTATTGCTCCCGGAGCATGAACCCAAAACCTCAGAGTTACTAGTCTGAAACGTATCGGACTACGCTATTCTGTCCTTAATCTATATATATATCATATATATAAATAAATCGGTAAAATTCGTCAATACTTTTAATATTTTCTTATATTAGTTATCGAGAAGTAATATGTAAATAAAATTACAATTTTATCTTAAATTTCAAAAAATGTTATTTTCAAAAAATGATAAGAGCAGAAAACGTAAATTTAAATAGTGATTGAATATTTCAATTTGTAATATACATTTTTTAGATTGTATTAACTATACATATCCGTGCTTTACACATATGTATATATTACACGTTTATTTATATGCTCTTTAACTCATGTTCTATGTACATATATGTATCAATACAGATGAAACTGTACGGTTTAATTTAATTTTCCGAGCTGAAAGTCGCCGAATCGCTTAACCGCAAAGCTCGCAACATTTTCCTTAACTTTGACTATGGAATTGCAGCATTTCGCCTCTCTTGATCAAAGGCCATTCTGAAAAAGTGACACCGTCATTTGTCCGGCGGTTGATAAGAGGATAAGGGCCGGCTCAAAGGGCAGACGCCTAATTGGGATTTCAATTTTTTAGTCGACGCAAAATAATTCCCGGCCGAGCTTTGGCGATTTAACGTTTTTACACGGCCATTATGGCGGCCGTAAACCGCCGACTAACGAAGTGTTTTTTTACGACAAATTCACTAATTATAATATCGTAAAAAGGGCACCGGATTAACGAGGTTATTTCATAATGAAAAGCTTCGAAACTGTTGCTAGGGGCCAAGCGTAATTTTTAACCGCATTAAAATAATTACATGAAAACATTTGTGGTTATGCTCAGAGATTCGCTTTAAAGTGAATTTCGAAGTAAATTTGCATAAAAATACCTTGAAATAAAATTTTGTATTAAATTATTACAGAGTTTTTAAAATTATTAACGCTGGGATGAATTTATAAAGGAATCATGTCCGAATCTCCTGATCCTACGCAGATTAGGGCATTTTTGTTAGTGATCCATTAAAAAATATCTTATATTGTTCTCACTTATTTTCAGAAATATTTGTATTTATAACATATTTAGATTCTGCTTTTATCTCTGAGATTTTAATTAAATTTCAGATTCAATTTTTTCAGCATAATTTTAAATGCGTATTTATTATTTTTTTAATTTTGTATATTTTTATATTTATTCAATACATATTTATTCTAACTATATTTAAGTTCTGTTAATATTAGCAATTGACGTAGTCATCTATATATCGAATAATATTTGGACCTTCACTAAAAATAAAATTGCTTATTTTCAGATAGCTATTTTAAAATATATTTGCTGTATATATTGAAAAGTTTTGATGTTATTTTTATTCTATTTATGTGTGTGAACTATTTTTATCTAAGCTGTTGCATGATTCAACCTTTGAAGTTATATTTATTACACAGACTAGCGACAATATATATAAGAGCTACGACGATAACTTTGTATCCTCAAAAGAAGTAATAGATAATATCTAATAGCATAATAGGTCAATTGAATTTTATTTCTTTTTAAATTGTTAAGTATGAGCTATAACGGAACGGTTAACCGTCAAGTTAGGAAGTTGCGAGATATGACCGAATGTGGTGCTCCTATTGCTTTGTATTCTACTGTTACGTTCAGTTATAATTCGTGCCTCGTTTACCGTTTTTTGAAATATTTTGTTTTACTTTAATTATCCATGAATGTCATTGTCAAAGCTAAAAAAAAACTTGTGAACTTTGACTGTTGTGTTTTTATAGTATTTGATGACAAATAATTATTTTATTGTTCGATCACATTAATTTTTTTTACTAAAATAGTACACAATTTGCAGAAAAGTTAAAAACGTTTTTTTCGCTGTCAGTTTATTTATAAACTAATAAAATAAATGAATTTACCGATGCTTAATTAATAAAGTCATGTGTATTGCTTACAGCTTTATTTTAATCAATCAAGTTTTCGGTGCAAACAGATGCTAGAACTGTTGAGCACATTGTGAGTAACATCAATAGGCAATTCAATAGTAAAGCAACTGATTTCAAAAGATTTTTTTTCTATCACCCAATTTTTCTCAATTTTTTTGATTTTCAACGCTTTTGCTAATTTCAGGTGTTTTAAAGATACCCAACGTCAAATTATATTAAATGCACTGTACGAAATAAATTAATACAAGGTTAGGGAAAAATAGTCAATAACCATTTTTATAGCCTATGCAAATAATAAATTATGGTTTGAACGTAATTTTTATTTATTCGCAAAAACCTAACCTTCATGACTTATCAGGTCTCTCAATAAATGTTTATATAGTTATAATATTATAGAAAGAGGCAGATTTTTTCAATTTTAACATATTCTGATACTTCCATGAAAGTTTACGTTGCGTATTTTTTTCTTCGTCTGGGGAAAGTTATTAATAAATACAGAATATAAAAAAAGTTTTGAACATGTTTAGGAAGAAACTGATAATTATTTGATACGCCCTGTAAATAGATTTATCTCTTTTTATATAATAATGACTAAAAATAAACGATCTTCGATGAATTCGATTAAATTGTCTCGTGCAAGGTAGAGTTGCCATAAATATACATTTTGCTCGCAAATTAACGAATAAAGCCTTGTCGCTCGCTCTCGATTTCCACAAAGTGTACTTTGTTATTAAAATAAAAGAGAATCGTTTACTTGGCTGTGTCAATTTGTTTTAGTGTATTTACACAAAGGTTAATTAAATATAGGAATTCGTTTGATAGAATCCTTTGATGTTCGAAGAACGATTTTCTCGATTAAAGTTGCGCTTGTAGCGAACGATAAAAAAAATATTGGAAAAAAACGGAGAGAAAATTAAACAATACAAAGGAATTATTTTCTTTGAATTTGATTCGTGCTACAATGCTAATTTTTTACATTAAAATGGCGAAACAATGTTTGATCGCATAAATGAGGTTTTATGATTATTACTTTATTTTATATTTATTTATTATGAAATATATATACATGTGATATTTAAGCCTTAATTTCCCTCTCTATTTTTGTAAATTAAAATATTGTATTTTAATTATTTCGGAATCCGAATTTTCGCCTTGGAATACGATCGAGCGATTTGCCTTCTCTGCAAAATATCACTATTTAAAAATGTTTTATATTATTATTTTTACATACAGAAAAAATGCTTCCTTAAATATAACGAATTTATTGTATCCCGCACAAGTGTTATTGAGTTTTACGTGTCAATTTAGAACTAATTAAAAAAGCGCAGACACGCGTACATATATAAAATAGCACGAGTAAAAAGTGTTAACGATCTCTGTTTTTGAAGCACGTTTAATTAGAGCGCCGAGTGTTCGAATTTAACGAGATTGTGTGTTGTTGACAATTTTATTTTTAAGGTACATAAAAAATTATTTATAAAAGGGCATTATTTCAGTAATCAAATGCAATAAATTTAATTCTTCTTATTATTATTATTATTATTATTATTATCATAATTGAATAAATCTACTGTTCTTATGTAGCACATTAATAAAATGGCAACTAAAATTTTAAATACAAATATTATCACATGCGATCTATGTAGTGCAGGAATAATACAGTTTGACAAAATTCACAATATGATTTTAACCTTTGTTTGTCTACCTGAAAGGTAGACAAACAAAGACCTTCATATAATATTATAAATCGTACAGTTACACAATAGTTTTAATGTCTTATTTCAAGCAATTCATTTGAAAATAGGCTTAAAAAATCAGAACGAAGCATAAATAATATTTAAAACGCAAAAAGTTAAGGGTCCGGTATCCGCAAACTTGCTAGCTTCGGTACCTCACGACAATGAGATATCGATAACTAGAATAAATTATAATTAATTATAAATGATAAGGAGTAATTGTAGAAAAACATGTAAATTTAAAGGACAATTGTAATAACATATTTAAAAAAATAGGTATATTATCTAGGATGAGACGTATAATATAAACACAAAAAAATAACCTACAATTATGTATTACCCCATTTTAATTATTGTGCAACAATATTATATATGCCTAATAAATTAAAAATTACGAATGGCAAAAATTACAAAATAGGACAATAAGGATAGTTTTTAATAAAAATCGATTTTATAAATGTATAATTGTGATAAATATATTGGAATGGTTGGATTAAAAAAATATTGCAGATGAATGTCTTAGGATATATTTATATATAATTTAGAAAATAATTTGTAAGCAGAGTATTTAAATAAATATTTATTAAGAAAGATAGATATTCATAAAGACAATTTAAAGATAGTAAGGTATAAAAAAACGAGTACGATCAGGGGTAGGTTTTTTCAATGGAACAAAGAAACATCTTCGTCCATTAAGAAATAAATTATAATATCAAAGTCGTTTTAATATTCTGTTTATGTTTATATTATGTTTTGATTAAATTTTTCTTGTGTATATACAATTAGCTATATTAGCTAAATAAATAATTTCTCTTTATATATATTTCGTGTCTTTTCCATAAAAAAATATTTCACATTTAGCATTTTGTTAAAGTCTCAGTATCGCTGAAATAGTATAGAGATTTAATATTTTTAAAAACTAATTTTTCCCTGCATATGTGAACTATTTGTTAAATAAATTTCAATATATTAATATATGTATACCTATATACGGTGGAACGACTATTGATCCCCTAAAGTTTCTTCAAGTATTTATATTTATAAATACCAGCATTAATGAAGGTTATAAATATATTATTATGTATTTAAAAAGGGTGGGAACAAACTTATGAATATATATCCTTCGCTAAACGCTGCAGAATAAAATATTTTTCCTTTGAAATCAATTCTATGGACTTATATTGTACTATAACGATTTCTAAATTTTAATGAATGATTCAGAATGTTTTCTTTAATTAGATTTTAGAAGTCAAAACATATTTTTTTAACATTATGGACATTAAGTAGTTTACTCCGTAAAAAGTCGATTTTTGCTTCGAGATCATTAGAATTTTAGATTTTTTTTAAGACGTTGAAAGTCTTTATACATTATTGAATATAAAGGTGATTAATTTCATTACTTTCGTTGACGTTTCCTTTAAAACTTTGCCAGCGATCGATTCAAGTATTATTTGCATAGAATTTTTGGCCTAGATTTTTTTAATGACTGCTGTAACATAATTTTAATTTATAATTTGTCTTTTTCTCACACCTATCGAATGAAACTTTGTTCTAATCAATAACACGTCTATCAATAAGCTAAAAAATTTAAACCTAAGAGCAAAAACTCAATAACACAACGTTGGTTAATAACAATGAACAAGCGTCGGCGAACTCATTCCGACCGCGTACTTAACACAAAGGGCGATTCCGATATTGAAAATCACGGAGCGGTGGGAAATATAAAATTTCCATATATATGTAAATGTGCGTTCGTCTCCAACAATGGCCCACTCGGCAAATGGCCGCCTAAATAATAAACATAAAATATGGCCGACGTTATTGGATCCCTCAGAATCGAACAACACTTAAACAACCAATAGAGATTCGCGCCTTGTATTCGGCCCGTGCGTGACAGGACTGAGTGTCTAATTATTTCTTGGTCGTATGCAAACAACTCGTATAAGAGGGTTGTTTTTTTAAATAATATTTGATAATATAGTAATCATATATTTGTTAAAAATAAGTAGAATTGCTGTAGTATTGAACAATGAGTTGTGAATTGTTTAGTGATGTTTTTATTCTTTGACTCTTTTATTACTTTACTTCAAACTCTAGATCATGATCAAAAAACTATAAAGTAAAAAACGAGATTTTGTGTCACAGAAGATATCAAGATAAAGTTATAATAAAAAGCTTTGAAAAATACTTACAGTAGGAACGTTTTAAGCTAAATAGATTTAGCGTGATCGTTGCGCTGAGAGTAAGTGACCTTGCTCCAGTTTTGTCAGAGCGGGGCTTACTTATGTTCTCGACAACATTATGCGACAATCATAATTATTTTTATTTAAACTCAGATGTATACGTTCATGTTATTTAAAAAAAATATTACTGTCTTATAAATATATAGGGATGGTCAACTTACGGTCGACTTTATTTTTTTCTGACATAACGATCGACTTATTTTAATTTTAGTTTTTTTTTAATATACGGTTTATTAACTTTTTTTATTTTTCCTCATTTTTGCATTTAAGTCTTTATTATTTCAATTTTATTTTTGATGTTTTAAAGTAGTGAACTCTTTAACAAATTGGAACTCGCTTGTAAAAAAGCAATTGTTGTAGCATTAGATTGCTCTATTGTCATTGAAAAGATCTTTTCTTATTTAATTAATTTTGTATTTTAAAATTAACAGAAAACTCGGATTAAAATTTACCATTTAACTTGTTGAAATGGCGCTCCAATTTTTTTTGAAAAGTATTGCGAAAAAAGTCACATATCAAATAGCAACATTTCTCTGCAATAATGCCTAATAATTAGACTAATTCCCATTCCTTATGGAAATTATACGTTGTGAGGACATTAACCCCCTGCTTATTTTTTTTATAATTAAGCGGTCATTCTAACGAAGATAATATACAAAAGAAAAAAAAATCATATTAAAAAGTGTCAATGAGTACTTTTTTCTAAAAGTTTTTTATTGTTGAAATGAATAGTGCTGGACATTTTCTACAAGCTCCGTTGTAGAAAAAAAATCTGTTACAAAAATATGAAGGTAAAAATATCATCACTTTTGGATAAACAACCAATGTCCAAACGTTTTGTTATGAAGAACTACAAATGTGCTGAACATTGGTTGTTCTTCACATTAAACTGACTAAACAATGCTTGTATAAAAAAGCTTTAAATGCTAATGTCTTTTACCTTGAAATTTAAAATGTAAAAATAATTATTGAAATATTTTTTTCTTATATTTTGGGTAAATTTAAATAATTTCGTATAAAAAGTTTTATAATCCTTGTTTTTTTGAATGATAGTGAATTAAAAAAAATATAACATGATGATAACTGTATGCATAAATATTTTTTTACATTGAAGGATTGAGCAGCTCATATTACAAAAACGCTGCAATCACACAAGAGCAAACGCATCATGTACACGTATTACGACTGTCAGGCTAAACGTGCTCAAAATTATGTGACTTACCTTTTGTTCGATTCTATAAATTATTACACGTATACAGGAGCAGAAACATTATACATTTTAAGTGATGGATATTCCAGGAAAAATAAAAATCTTGTGATAAAAATTTAGTAATTGTTGCTTGGGCTTATTTTGTTGTAACTCAGTAAAATAACGCATGCCTAATACTTGACTTACATTTTTAGGAACGACTGTGTATTTAGGGGTGGTTAGCTATAATGACTCATTAGCCATAAATATTCTAAACAATCGTATTATCCTTACGTATTAATAAATATTTTTAACCGTTCCAATGCCGACGATGCTTTGTAAAGTTTATTTATCTAAAATGCACAAACTAGGTATGTTATTTTGAAGCTGTAAATAGCACATGTTTTATTGTAAAATTTTTTAAATATTCAATTAATCTCTCAATTTTTATTCGATAAATCATGTATTGTATAATCTACATTAAATATTTCTAATAAATATAGTCTTTCTAATTGAAAAATATCAAATAAGTAGTAAGAGATAAAATTTTATTTTTGGTAATTTTAGGCATCGTTAAATTTTCGTATGGGATACTTTATTGATATTATATACTGAAATTTAAAATTGTTTTCATGATTTTGCTGCCCGTATCGAACAACACTTAAATAACCAATAAGGATTCGCACAATGTCCTCGGCTTGTGCGTGACACGACTGAATGCCTAATTTTTTACCTCGTTATTTCACGCGCCAAACAACTTTTGTGGCCCACGGACCGACTATAAATCGTCTAATTTATATCTGCGGCCGTTCGCTTTTAAACGATTCCCCTATACAGTTTCATCCCGGTTTATCTGAACACCAAACCTAAATGGGAAATACTTAGGGACGACTTTGAAATGGGATATTCAAATTTAAGTAACATCATTGTGTTTTACATATATTACAACAACTTAAAAATTATGAATGTTTTTAAAAAGCACGTGAATCCTGAAACCATACAGAATTATTTAAAAAAATTAGGAATGACTTTTTGTTAAGAACAATCGAGTTAAGCTTATTAAAAAAATATTATTGATTACACCTGCACTTGTCACATGCAGGATCGTCATATACTCGCAAGTAGATTTACATACTTATTATATTATAATCTAGTAGAGATAGCATTTTTTTTGAAATATTAAATAAATTGTTTTAATCACAAGTCATATGAATCGGTAAATTTTATGTTTAAATTGACTTTTGGCCTTTTGGATATTTATCGACCCCATCCCAAATTTTGCACGGTTCGCGAGTTTGCTTACGCAAACACAATATTCGCACACTCACAATCTCACAAGAGTGCCTAATTAATTTCAGTGCTTAACACTGACATGTCACAGCGCCTAAGACGCTTAATTAGGCATTACAACGTCGAAATCGTTGTTTACTCATGCGTGTAGAGACGCGATAAAAATTTATCCCAAGGCTCGTAAATCTGTAGGTTTTAACGTCGAACCTTCACAAATTTGACATTGGCTAATGCAAAGACAAACCAGTGGCTTTTTTAAGATATGCATTCAAGTTGTTTTCTTATTATTATTTCCTAATTAAATAGTCGATTAACATACTTATAAGTTAAATGCATACAAATAAAATCACTATAAGCCGTAAGAAAAATATATATAAATGTCACTAAATCGTCAACACAGGCTAAAGTAAAAAAGTTTTGTGTGCTATAAAATGGTTTTAAGCCAACTTAATAAATGTTTAGGTAAAAAATGAAAAAAAAACACCAGTATTTTTTTTTGTTTTAACTCTCAAATTAGCAGTTTTTATTAATCATATTGTGCAAAATATAATATCGTAATGACTGCCGTATTATTTTAATTTAAAAAAAGTAATTAAACCGTTATTATAAATTAATATTAAAATATTGCAATTCTTACTTCTGCTATGCGAAATATAACGTCGTTATTAATGTCATGAAATTTGACTTGAAATCTAGAGCTGTGGAGTTGTGGCATTTTAGGCATAAAAAATCGACTAAATCTGACTCTTTTCTTTCTTTAACCCTTTTGATATTATGAAAGTCAGTTGAAATCAACCTAAGATGTTCCACCAGTGCTGTGGACGTCTATTGACGTCAACCGTTTTACGAATATTTATTGAGATTTAGGAAGAGCATATTGAAAAAATAATTAAAGAAAATATATTGCCATCTTTGGAGAAGAGAAAAAAATATATAAAATTAGAGTTTTATATATTTGTTTTATTTTTGCAACGCTCCTATACTACATGTAAAAAACTCCTGGATCTCAAGGAATTGCTAATTTTTTTTATCACTTATCCTTATTCAATAAGTTTAGTTTTAATCACTTGCTTGCAATAAACTTAAAAAAATTAAGATTCAGTCAGTATGCGTTACTATTTTTTTGATAATTTTCGATTGTAATATTGTTTTTTTTAATTGCTTAAATTAATACTTATACAAAATTTCAGTAGTGAATTTTAAAATTCTTAAAATTATTTTTCACATACAACATTATCACATATTTTCAACTAAGAACCTCTTTGGAAAATTGGAGATAAACCTAATAATCTCATCCATTCACTAAAATAAATCAAATTACTCTGCATGTTTCTATGCATATCTTTTGTATGTTTTAAAGTTATATATTAGCACTATATTATCAGCATACAGTTTCTGCATGTGTTCATAGAGTTAAATCATTTATGTATAGATTAAATATTAACGGTCCTAAAATAGAACCCTGCGGAGGTCCAAAATAGAACGCTTTGTATACCATTTAATACATTTACTTATTGTCTATTATTTTAAAAGCTTTTTAATGAAATTTGCGATGGTCCTACTATTCCAATATGTTTCAATTTATCTAATGGTCTACTCTAACAAAACTTTTTTTGAAGTCTATAAATAATTCTAAGTTTTATTTTTATCGTTTAAGCTTTGTTGTATTTCAATAATTAAATCAAAAGCTGCATATTTTGTATTAGATTGTAAGTGAGATAAAAAATTTAAGTTTTCTAAGACTTAATTCATTTTATTAGTTAGAATTGCTTCAACATTTTTAGATATAGCTAATAAAATAAATACAGGGCGAGAATAGTTAGTAATTTCCTTGTCATCAGCTTTGTATTAGAAGTAATTTTGGCAATTTTTAGGCAATTAAGGAATATTTTAAAAAAAATATTGAATAATTTTAATAAAATAGGAGCAATAGAACTATTAACCCTTTGCGCTCGTAAGTCGACTATGTGTCGACATCGTATTTCAAGCGTTGTACTCTTGTCTTTCAATGTATGCCGATGATACGGCGATAATGAGTAGCTCTTACGGTCTTAAGCCTATTTCAATAAAATTGCAAAAATCCTTAACTTTCTTAAGTAATTATTTCAAAAAGTGGAAAATAAAAATAAATCAGGACAAAACGGAGGCTATAATTTTTACAACTCGAAGACAACCTTTGCCCCCGACTATTATAAGCGAGCAGGGAAAGTGTATAGAATGGAAGGCGAGCGTTAAGTACCTCGGAATTCACCTGGACTCCAAGCTTAAATTTAATAAACATATAACCGAACTAAAATCTAAAGGGCTCGCAGCCATTGCGGCGTTAAAACCAATTTTTAATCGAAAAAGTGCGCTAAATACTAAAAATAAAATTTTATTATATAAGCAATTAATCAGACCGGCAATGACTTACGCCTGCCCAGTGTGGAGTAATACGTGTAATACTAACTTTTCTAAGCTACAAGTTGTTCAAAATAAAGCTATAAAAATAATTTATAATACACCTTTTTATACTAACCTCAAAAAACTTCATAATAAATATTTAATTCCAACTATTAAAGAATATGTTCACCACCATACTAATAATTATTATAAAAAAATACCGCGAAATCATACTAACCCGTTAATCTCAAGAATCGGTGATTACGACAAAAACACACTCAAATTTAAATATAAACACAAAATGCCAAAGCACATCTTGCTCTGACGCATAAATTTTATCTATTAATTTAACAGCTCCAGGTCCACGAGTTTTATATTAAAAATATATATTTATAATTTATAATTTTTTTTTTTTTTTTTTTTTGTTAAAGGTGTTTATGTACTTTGACCTAAACTTAACGTATTTTATGTTCTTTTATTATTCTTATTTTTGTAATTCCTCTTAATTAAGCTAATCAATCGTAAATTGTGATAATGGTAATTAACCAGCAACCAATGAAATGTAAATATATATGTTTATAAAAATGTATTATTTAATATGTAATAAACAAAAATTAAAAAAAAAAAAAAAGCGTTGTACTCGAACGTCGACAATATGTCGACAAAACTTTGAATGCATTTATTGGCTTTGTGTTCAAGCAAATTTTGAAAATTTAAATTTATTAATAGTAAAAAGACTTCTGTTAAACACATTTCAGTAATATTGAATTTTTAACTTATGCAAATAACTCAATAATCTTAAATTTACAAGTGTAAGTTTATTGTAAAATTTTTCATCGGAACATGGTCAAAGCGCGCGCTGTTAGGACGGCATCGCGCTAGACTTGACAGATTTAGGTTGTCAATTAATGCTTTAAAACTGATTTTTTCCTTCTAAGGGCATCTATATTTTTATGATATGGGATGAAACGGGATCATATGCTCTAATTGTGCATAATTATTACTTTATATTGTGTGTCTGTTATGAAATAAAAATAAAATTTTTAAGACGGAAAAAAGAGCGAGATGCCGTTATGCTAGCAGAGCTCGCTTACTCGCTCGCACTAGTAAAATGAGCGATTGACAACTATCGACCTGGGTACTCAACTCAAACGATAATATTAGTCTCGACACATTTAATATATTTTCGAGCTAGTAAATAGCTAAATTATGTAAAACAGAATTAGTAATCTGTGTTTTAATTATTTATAAATACATATATTGATTTTCTTTTAAAAATTATCCATATAATTACGAATGACGATATAATATTGAATTTTTAAGGACGTGACGATGAATTCGATATTAACCGTGATATTATTACTGTGACAGTAATAGTATGCGTTTATGCTAAGACTATTTATACCAATTTTAAATATTGTACAAGTATTTAAAGTTTCAAGTTTTAGGATAATCTTTTAATGTAATATTTTTTTATGATCAATTTATTTATACTATTATAAACTGTTTTAATAAATTCAAAAATAAATCCACGAGGCCAAACTACGCTGGTTCGCTCTAGGTGTAAGAACGCCTGCCAATCCAAAACAGATCACCAAAAAAAAACAATGTAATATTTATCATTTCTGCCTCAAATGGGCGAATACATACGAAAAACTTGTAGAATATTTGTCTAAATATAAAATTTGATCATTTTCACAAAATATAATAAAACTTTACCAGCCCCACCTATTTTTTTTTATGTACGAAAAAATTGGGTGGGGCCTGGCCCCAATTGCATTTATATTATCACCACAGCTGATATTTTTGAGCGCCATTTCGAAATTTGTTATTATGTGGGGGCACCTATTCATGCCATATTTTAAAAAATATTATGGTTCAAATAATTGATTTACAGCCTTAAATTATACTAAAAAGCCATTTTATTAGGCTCAAATGCTTACGGCACCTTTAAATGTCTAATGAGTACTGGCGATTTTCTTGATGACACCTATAGAAGTCATCCGCGGTGAAAGGGTTAAAAGTCTTGTAAAACATATTTTTTTCAGTGAGTTTTAGGATTGTATTACACTTATATAAATTTATCCATATTTAACACTCTAAAGGTGGATGACTCAAATATGCGTCATTGAAAAACTATTGGTAAAAGTCGTTTATGCACAACATAATCAACACTTACACGTTTAATTGGATAAGATTTAAAACACAGTTTGTAAATTAGTGATATCTATTATATATTGTTAACTATAATTACAGCTTACAATCAATAGATGTCGCTTAGCAGTTAGGGCTTAATTTTAATAATAGCGCATTCTTAATATTAAAATGTTTAGTTTGCTGCGGGACCTGAACCGATAGTCTCTAGGATATCAGTTCAACGCCTTAAGGACTACGACATTCCGGTTATACAAGACAATCTAAATATAAAGTTGTAAAATCGCCATGACGCGTTGTGAATGTCTCTCTGTAAAACATATGACTGAAGAATATAGACAAGGTTATTTTGCTCGTGTAACACCATAGACCAGGGGTCGGCAAACCTTTTTTGTGAAGGACCAGATTGTAAATATTTTAAGCTCAGCGGGCCAGGAAGCAAAATTAAAATGAGCTTTATCATTTCTCTCAAATATTCAAATGTATTGCAAAAGGCGTTACGTGGGCACTGAAGATGCTTTCAAATTTAAAGTGCATAACGTCACGGTGAAATACAAAGCAATAGGAGCACCTTATAATGTGATACCTAGCTAGCTCCTTAACTCGACGGTTGGCCGCTCTATTATAGCACATACTTTGATTTTTTTATATGTCAAATCTAACAATTACTTGCAGCCCGGATTAAAATAAGCAGAGGGCTGGATTTGGCCGTAATTTTCTGACCTCTGCCATAGACAGTGAATATATTAAAAAATATCTAATTTAATTTGGCCTTCTTTTTCGTATTTTAAATATTCCTATCCTAAGTACATGTAAACGCAGGACAAATACCCCCTGGATAGATATATCTCCCATCAAAACTCCCCTGGACATTAACCCCCTGTACAAATAATCCCCTGTGCAAATAACCCCCTGACAAATAGCCCCCTGAAAATTAACCCCCCGTGTAAATAACCCCCCTGACGATTAACCCCCGCCACGTATAGAGATAAGTATTTTATATAAGTTGTTATTATTTATAATAAATGGTCATTATTTTAATAAAATAATGTTTAATACGAATAATCAGTATCAATACTAATTTATTTCATTCAGCAAAATACAGAATTTTTAAAATATCAATAAAACTAACACATTTACGAAGAAAATATACGTATTGTATATTTTGTACCGGTGACCGGTGCGAGCAAAATTGTTATAAAGAGTATTAAAAAAAATTAAAAAATATTATTAGGCTAGATACATATGTATGTATAATACAGCTAAACTTTGGTAATGGCGTCAGTATATGTTTTATTAAGTATAATAGAGCGTCACGAGACGTGTTAAGTAATATCTGTATTATCTTTATACGTGGCGAGGGTTAATTGTCAGGGGGATTATTTGCATGGTGGGTTAATTGTCAGGGGGTTATTTGCACGGGGGGTCAATGTCCAGGGGGGTTTTGACGGGGGGATATTGTCCAAGGGGTATATTTCCAGGCGGTTAGTGTCCTAGAATCATATTTCCTAATCTAGATTCTCCTTTATATATGGACCTTCGCTTTACTTTATTTGGAATCTCATTATCGGCAACTTAGCGTCAAAAGTGTTAAATTTTGCTTTTAAAAATCATTGGTTATATCGTCAAAATGTATCCTTTTGCTTAAAACATATGTGCTGATGTGCATATTGTTTGTGTTTTATTTATTGTAAGGTGCATAACAATTTTTCGTATTAAATGTGTTTTTAAACGTTATTATATGTTGATATATGTTTTAATTAACTAACAGTATATTTTTTTATTTTTTATAATACGTTTATTGTAATCTGATTTTCTATAAAGTCTAAAACTTGTTAATGGGAATATATTAACTATTTACCAAGAAAAAACAACAATTAAAAAAACTAAAAACTAAGGTTTTACTAAGAAAAAAAAACAACAAGTAAAAAACTTGTGCTCTTTGTAATTTTAATCTTGATTAAATTTTATTGTAACCATTATTTTTTTGTATGAACGCAAATTGTTGATCGATGTTATGAGCGCTAAACGCTATAGAACGAGCGCGATGCGCAAGATAATAAGCGCATTGCGCAAGATAATAAACGATAGGTGCAAAAAAAATACAAACAGTCCAATATTTTAATTATTCAGAATTCATATGACATCTAGCTATTTACAAATTTCTTAATGGTTATAAACCCCTGCCGCTACAGCACTCAGCTGTTTTTTTAAATAATTCATTTATTTGTTTTACCGCGCATTTGATTGCGATGGACGAAAAATCATCTAAAAACATCATTACATTTACCTTCCTATACTATGTATACCTAATACTATGTCATTTATTTTTGGTGAATAGTAAGTACAATTCTTCGTGAACACATTTTAATAAATTATTCTTTTCTAAGTTTCATGGTTAACGTTTTACAAATTATTTAAAAAAGTACAATAAAAAAAGTTATTTTCCGATTAAAGTATTTAAATTATAATATATTTTAAATATTTAATTAATTTTTTTTAACTAAAATACTGACAAACTATCAATCTTTCGCTGTATTAATTTTAATTTGTAAAAAGATTAATCAAAACATGTTTTATTTCATTTTTACTTCCATAAATTGAACATAAAAAAAGTCTCGAAATTAAATACGAGCTGGCGCTACCCCAACCAAAAAAAAAATACGAGTGCAAAGGGTTAATTGATTGGATTGTTTTAACTGTTATGCTATCAGTACCAGATACTGTGTTATTTATTATTATTAAATTTGTTTGTATATCTTATGACTTATTCTAATATAATTTGGTATAAATAAAGAAATCTGTTAACTTGAGCCATATTTGTGATAGTATTTATATCATCAAGGCTAATTTGTATTTGATATGAAAAAATGTTGCAATTAAATTAAAATGCTTATTAAATTAATCGGCTATTTTTTGATCTGTAGGTAAAAATCCATAAATATTTAGAACAACTTTTATGTCATTTTTATTTTCTCTAGTATTTTTAATAATTGTTTTTATTATCACAATGTAAATCAATGTCAGTGTTAATTTATTTAAATCGTAGTTTGGAAAGATTGGTTCAAAGCTAAATAATAAAAAAAAACGGGTGACCAAGGAGCAGGGAAAGCAAAGATAATGCCGCTCAAGTTAACGAATCGATACGAGAAGATCCGGGCTTGTTGACTCGCAAGCGTTCTGCTGCTATAGTGATACTAATATCAACTTTGCGTAGAATTTTGGATCTGGACTTGAAACTTCACACATATAAGACCTAATTGGTGTAAGATTGAGCAACCTGGCAACATCCAATTTTACTATAATGGCGGTAAAGAAAATGTTTCCTAACAAACTGATTTTGCGTAGAGGTCTATAGTCCTCCGCAGCCTATATTTGCCACCTCTTTATTTTTTTATTGGATAATCTCAAAAGTCGTGTTTACTTAAATAAACCAACCACAATAACCCAACATCCCACGCGCTTTGTGTCATAGTGTTTTTAAACCTAGATTCGAGGAATGCTATCGACGAGGAACATTATTTTTAAACCAGATTTTCCAAATTGTGTTCTTTCAGTGAAAAAAATATTTATTATCATAACAACCTGTAGTTTTTTTCAATTTATTTTTTAAAAATGCAAAAACTTATTACCCACTATGTACAATGCTTTTTTTATAAAAATAATTAATAAACGTGGGCATTTTTATTTTAAATGATTTTTATATTAATTTAAAAAAATGTTTTTTTTTTTATTTCCTTAAATTTTATACGATAGCACAAAAGGGCTTAATTTGTTAAAATCAGTAAATTTTAAAATTTCTCCACATCCCTTTATTTATTAAAATTGAGCTTCAGAATATTTGACATTGGCCAATGTAAAAACAAAACGGCGGTGTTAAATCGAAGAGTCAGCTTGAAAAACGACCTGACCCCGTGTGAAATAGGGTCCGTGTGTACGGACCTGTTTTTGGTTTTTACGAGATAACTTTGCAAAGTAAGCGAAACACGTCCTACTGTTTACAATCAAAACAAACAGATAGTATGATTTTTGTGGTATTGTTGTTGGTTAATTTTTAAAATAAAAATATTGCGCGTAAAGAGCGATGAAATATCAGTTTTATTGTTTAAAAAATATTTCACATATAAATATGGATATAATATAATCTGAAAAATAAATTTTTAATTTGATTTGTTTGTATCGCTTATCATTATTAGATGTATATTTAAATTAACCCCAATAATATACCAAATTAAGCAAATTAGCTGTCGGTATCTCACTATCGTGAGGTACCGACAGTTTGCGAGTGCGTGTGAGTAACGGACGCTCAACTTTTTAGGATTTAAATTTTACTTTTGATTCGTTCTGATTTTTTTCAAATATATTTTTAGTATTTAATTATTAAAATTTAATAACTTTTATTAAAATATCTTTTATCGGTTTTAAATGCGTTAAATTATTAAAGTATTTATACATTTTTTTTTGCATATTTACTGGTTAGGTTCGTTGAGCTAATAATTCAATTTTTTTAAATAATATACAGTAATACTTTAATTTGCACGGTAGATAGGTTCCAAAAATTTTTGCGTAATATCGTAATATAATTCAAGCAATAAAATAAAGATTGAGAAATGTCACATACGGGACTTTCCGTGTTAATTAGATTACATTTACGAATATATTTTTAAGCTTCGCTGAATTTGAACAAAATTTTAATCATAGTAGATATATCTTTCACAGTATTAGTTCAGGATTATGCAAAATATTGAAGCATTTGAAACCATATGCACTATAAACAAAGCTTTTTTTATTGATTGTGGTTGTAATTCTTTTTTTATATAAAATATACCACGGTTATTTTAGCAAAATTATTGTTAATATTCTAGGAACAAATATTAGAAGAGTTAATGGATTTGATAATTATTAGCTTATGTACCAATTGAAAGGGTTCAATAAAAATAATACAAATGTCTGATAATAATCCCTCCGGTTTTAACTAATAGGAATTAAAATTATAAAAAGCCAATATTCACTGTGAACAAAAAGTTACAAATTGAATATCATTTTAATTTTTTTGTTTGATTACTTTGTTTTTAAAAACAATAGAAGATATGTAATTAAATAGGCACAGCACATCTAGACAAGCTTAAAATTTGATCTTCCTCTGAACAAAACATATTTTATTTAGTATATATTTACCTTTTAATAAAAATGATTAATAATTAAAAGCTTATGAAGCTAGTTGATACAATATGAATATACAAAAATAAAAATATTTATGTAACTACAAGTATTTTGTTTGGAGAAAGTATTGCAATACTATGGGGTAATATTATCTTTCGATTTCAGTCATGGCGTCTCGCATTGTATTTACACATCTAATTTCCAATCCGGAATAATCCTTGGCGATTCCTTGGCTCGTTTATTTCTGTTCTGATCCGGTTTTATCCGCGGAGGCACTATTTGTTGATCCCGCGACTGCATTTGAACTTTGGACTTTTACCCTCTTTGAGCGAGAAAGCTTTTAATTCATTTTTGAGACCCGAAGTAAATGCCGAGGGACTTCTGTTAAAAGCAGATGCTTTGAATATTTTATAGCGCTGAGTAAGTTTCTTATTATGTGTGCAGGAAATGTTATAAACATATAATCGATTAACAATTAAATTTCATAACCATAATTTAACAATGATTAAAAATTACATTCTTTCGTTAATCAATCATTGTAATTTGTTTGCACTTAAATAAATATAAAATAGATTAAATAATTTTATCATTTGATGTGTTTTGAGATATATTAAGAATGGGTATTTGTGAATACTGATTAAGATTGCTATGGCCAGCGGCAGTAAATCAAGCTGATAATATATATTGATAATTCTGAATCATATTGGTTAATGCAGGAGTTTAGATACTAGACATAATATTTGAGCGACTACAATTTCATATCCGATTTAAAAAAGAATATACAGTTGCTGTATTATGATATAATATTAAATTGACTTTTATTATTAATAACTAGCAAATAAAAGACAGTACATTATGCTTTGGTAAAGGGACTTTAAAAAAAATTAAATATTGGTCTTTAATCAGTGTGTAAGTAAAAATATTATTTTAATTATTACTACAACTAATTTATAATCAAAAAATTGCAGTGGAGTCTTAATTAATTTGTATTGTCTAGTGGTTCAAGTCCGTTTGATATGTAAAATTATAGAAATGTTTTTAGTGGTTTAGTGTCATCAGATTTGCAGTCTTGTAGTTCAATTGCAGGCTATTTGTTGGTTTTTAGTCTTTTGCTATTTTGCTCACAAAAATCGTTAATTTAAATATCTATAGCATCTCATATATTTGCCATTGAAAACAAATTTGAAAAAATATTTTTCTAAAAATTAGGCTTTTATAGAAATATTACAAAGCAAAAAAAAATAAATTTTTAAGAATTAAATTCTCAAATTATTATATATCCGTTAAATTTAAGTATAAAATATATACTTGTAAAAAGGTAATAAAAAGATCTAGAATATCAAAAATTATTTTTTACTTATTCTTTTTCCATATAACAAAAAAGCTTGAAATGATATTGAAATTATAAAAAAATGATTAAAAACATATTGAAATATTAATTTTCAATCTTATATGATATATTTTTCGCTTTACGCGAAGCATTTAAAATTTTCCTCGATTTGTACTGATTCTCCTTTAAAGACAGATAGGTTATGAATGCTCACGAAAGTCTGATTTCATTTGATAATAATATGTATTGATTTGTTCTCATCCAGATACTCGCAGTTGATAGTCGAACTTCAGAATCATCAAATCAACGTGAAGCATCTGGATATTAAAATTATTATTTATAATTGAAATTACTAAATTAGGTCGCACGCGTACCTAACATTTATCGGTATATGTATAAAATAATGCGTCAATGTATATTTTATAATGCAGTAAGCGAAGCGGTTCGACCCAAAGTAAACCCATTATTTATACAAATTTTATGGCTCGGATGATAATGAAAATTTTAACAATGTTTACGTCGTGTTTTATCGACCTTTTGCTGAGGGCTGGTTACGCTAGCCTTCCGCAAAGAACAACTTTGATTGACTTTATAATGCTTGCTGAAGATTTCCCAAGGGATATACCTCTAAGAAGCTGCGGTTCCGTCGAACAACTACTTAGCCAACGGATCCGGCTCACTATTGACAGTAAATTAAATTAATTATCGACAAAAAGTGCCTCTTGAGGGACACGAAAGCACTCAAACTTATTAGTAATGAGAAATTATTAGCCAAGAACACTATCTCTCGAATGTTACATATACAATATAACAAGAAATGAGTCTTGGATTATATTTATTAGACTGAAGTAATCCAGGCTCTAAATATCAGTGTCAAATAACCAGCTCAGTTACTCGAATGAATTCGGAGTAAAGCAACAAGTCTGGTAACTAATAAACAGTTTATACACGTGTTTTGCAAAATTACTCGGAATTGGATAATCGTTCAACAAAGTTTAGCAAAGGGTCTGTCTTGTGCAAAGCTTGCTTCACCACAAACATTAACAATTTAATCAATAACCCTACAGCAAGTTTGCATATTTTGACAGCTGATTTATATGTTGTGTGCGATACTAACGCTTACCATACATTTGATATTCAAAACATTTTAATTTGTTAAGTAAAATTATATTTAGATACGTGATGAATCGTTAATGGCTCTGCGTCGTAAAATCTTCAAGTCGTTTTAAAACTCGAGATAACTCTTGGCGACTCAACATAACTGGAACAAATCCGATCATCGACGTGGAAAGGTTAATTTTTTCTGGACTTTGATAGTGTCAGCCTGAAGATCATTAATGCTAAAAATACTATTTTGATATATTTTAAAATCAAAGAAATTTAATATAATATACATAGTCTATAAAATATGCACAGTCAAAACTGGTCAAAATGTATCTCTCTCATTCTTATCCATATCTATTTTTTTAAGTTATTCCATATACGGGTATATCGATCGATTCGTTCTTTCTGTATGATATAGTAAAATGGTTCGCATAATTTAGTATCCGCATAAATTTGGCACTTTGGCGCAACGGTTACGGCTTTAGCTCTTGTATTATACGTAGGTGTGTGATATGTTGAAATTTTCATAAAAATAACTCCTATGTAAATTCTTGATTGGCGATCATCCGCGGTTTCATTTTGTTATCCGAAAAGCGTTTTACACACGCGCGCCCGCGCCGTTAACGTGGATATTTTTAATAAAAACTTACACAATGTTACCCTCTGCCTATAAAGTTGCATACATTACACAAAGTATGGAAGCAAGACGGCAGCTTTAGTGATAATAACTATTTGGGGTGATATTGACGCAGTACTTCAATTCTCGTATACCAAATTTAGAAGTAAAGTTTTTGTATAAAAATATGAGGCGAATGTGTACAACTTTGATTAATCACAATGTAACTGCAATACTAAAAATCAAGCAAAATGTTTTTCACAAATTTTGTTAGGCACAGAAAGATCACAGCGCCTTAACAAGATTTCATGCGCTTATTGGCCCCAATTAAAGAATGTTATAATTAAATGTTTTAAGTTATGTTTCAATTCGGCAAAAATACTATTATTAATATTTTTGCCACAAAGACAAGATATTATAATTATTACACGCTATTTTTAGTAGTTTCCATCGTTTTATTCAATAAGGATGCGTTTTTTAGATATTGTTAATTTTACTTTTATTTTGCTATCATATTAAAATATTTTTAATTACATGATTATTTAATAAGTAGTGTAATAGTAATTTATTAATTAGTATAGCTGTATGCTTTATATTCTGACTATATATTTTTTTGAATCCCAAAATAGTTTCTTTCAGAAGAATTAGTGCTAAGTAATTTATTTATTTATTAAATGATTATTTTTTTCTGTGTAGAAAAATATGTCAATAAAAAATTTTTATAGCATTTGTCAGCATTTAAACATTAGTTTTTTTATTGTAAAATTATTAATAAATTTAAAATTGTTTTATTCCATATTATGATTTATAATGTACGTCTGATGTAGGGTTTTATAAATAATAATAAGTCCCCTATGATGTGTGTCCCAAATATAGGGTAGGATTTTTTAAATAATGAAAAATCCCAAGTGCATGGTTGAATTACAGTTTTTCATTTGAATCAACCGGCAGGTAATTAATCACTCGCCGACCAACCAGTTGTAAAGGCTTACAATTTGCAAGCCTCACGGCTCGTAAAAAAATGTTTCAAATATGTTTTATTCTTTTTATATTAGCTATAAATATATACACTAATTTTGCTATTGTCATGAAATCTGATGTTTATTGTCTACTTGATAAATACTTACTTGGAATTTACCGAATTTTTTCAAAGCCACTTTTGCCAATTGAGTACTTTTTAAATTCTCTTATAAACAGTAAATATATATCTTATATAATACTTGACATTGATTTTAACTCAAAGTTGATAACCCCAACATCGGTGGTCGAAACGCCAGCAAACGAGATACGATAAAGAAAATATTGTAATTCATACAATGCCAATAGTTTTTATTATATTTTGAATCGCACGGAATTTATTATTTTTATTACTACTTTTATATACGAAACACTAAAAATATTTATGTATTAACATTAATTTACATACTCAATATTTGGTTATATTTGTTCACCGTATAATACTCTTTGAAGCAATCTTTCATATGATGAAATGATTTTCTATCATTTTTTAAAAAATGTTCTTTTTGTTTTTATACACATTATATAAAAATTCAGAGGAGTCTGTTTGTCAATACTGAAAACGACTTGATAAGAACCGCACAAAAATAGCAAAGTTTAAAACAAACAACTTTGATAACTGAGATGATTTTACAGTATGACAAGGTTTGCTCGCAACACTGCTAATATTATGTGATTTAGCATCCCCCGTTTACCTTGGATATTGCTCTTTAAAATGTTAAACCTTTGCATTTAATTTGAAACGATTTATGTGGTACTACGCTTAACAATGATAATGGTATGCAAAATAGAAAACAAATAGCTTGTGTCAATAGATCAACGGTTTTATTAAACATAAAGCAAAAAAACAATAAAAATATAAAATAAACGCAAAACCGCATGAATTTAATGTACAACATATTACAAAAAATATAATTTTATAATATAAATATATACATATATGCCAGTAGAAAAGATAAAAATCAGAAAAAAATATAATTTGAATTTCTATGTTGGCCTATTAAACATAAACTCCTTCGAAAATTAGTGTATTAATTCGCACATTGCCCTCGCGATTAGGATCCGAACCCCGGAAGGTCTGAAAAATCGTGCTCGTTTGTCCCGGGAGCCGCCAGAGGATTATAAGGATTAAGCGCTTCGGCCCGGCGAAGAGTGAAACTGTAAAACAAAGGCGAAAATCATTTGGAGTGTGTGCGCGTCGTCTGGGGTCTCCTCGGACCCCCGTAGGGAGGATTAATAACGGAAGGGCCCTCGGGGTTCCTGCCGCACTTTATGTACTGTCCTGCTGGTTCATTTGTACAGGGACCCTTACAAATTGCGGCGCCGAACCTTCATTTGTGAAGGTTCTAATATCCGGCAAAAATTCAATTGTCTCAATCGTCATTAGAGATTTTTTGCCATTATTTTTTTCACGTTGTAACGTTCAGAACTTGGTAAGCACAAAAAATACAGCACGGCAATTTTGCAGTTTTTTAGTACAAGGAAAATAAATTTAACTTAATATTGAAAATATTCGCTGTCTCATTACTTTGTATGTATTGTTTATTTTGCATAAATAAAATATTAAAAATTATCTTTTACAAGGCTTTGGTCTCTGTCAAGCTTTAAAACTAGCACAATAGACGAGTGGTGTAAGTTGCTGACCTGGTTAAAATCCCATACGATACTTAGTGTTTTTTAATTTCTATCGTGTCTGTAAGATCAAAATTACTGATTATTACATAATTATTATTTCGATCGATAATCAAAGATTAAGTTTATCTTTGTTAGGTGTAAAATTTATATTTCGAGTTCTAAGATTAAGAAAATATAAGAGATTAAAATTTATTATCTAAAAATCAAGAAAATGATATTCTATGTATTGTAAAATTCGTAAACGCGACAAAGTCTTAAAGATAAGAAGTAAATATTTTCTCTCATGGCGAAATTAAACTTGAACACTTTTGACACTTTTCATGCGTAAACGCGCACTCTTCGTTTGTAACCTGAAGCAACGAAAGTTTCTCATTATCTTTGTCCTCGAATAATCTCGTGTACACACATAAATTACATTATTTTATAATGATATATTATGTTAGTACAAGCCTCATATTAAATAATTCTACCTTGCTGTGATTCTTTTCTAAAATTTCCAATCCTCTGTTACATTTATAACTTGCCTGTTTATCTACAAAATTTTTTTATCTTGAAATCATAAATGTACGTTGTTACATTGCTACTATTTTCCTTCTAAGTGACGTGTAGAGTACTTATGCAGCATTACATTTCGGTTGCGGTTATCCTTACCCTTTGATAGTTTAACCTTTGCAGTCCAATATTTTTTAAATAAATCCACTGCTGTGAAATGTATTTAATCACAATATTTAAGCTTCTTACCTATTATTTATATTTTACTTATTTAGGGTAGATCTTGTGCCAGTTCCTGATGTTGGGACCACTACCTAAAAAAATATCATGTTAGAATGCAATGACAAAAGAAATAATGTTATGATTTATTCTTGTAAATAGTATTTATTCTTATAACTAGTTTTATTATTATTATTATTTTAAAATAGTGTATTATAATTATTGATACTAGCTGTCGGTACCTTACTGTCATGAGGTACCGAAGCAAGCAAGTGTGCACACACCGGACCCTCCTTTTTATTATTTTTTAATGGGGTATTATAATTAAAGTCGATAAAACTTTAATAAAGTATATTCTAAAGTGATACCCACTAAAATGTGTCACATACGATGGTAGTAAAAATAAACACATAATAAGTTAAGGCTTAGTTGGAAAAAATATGAGCTTGTGTTGTGAGGTTAGGTGCTTAAAGTTTCATATTATCTATTGTATTATTCAATAGCAGATAATTTATACCAAATATCTATCATGTGTTATTGAGTCAGTAATTTATTCAAAAGAATCCAAGGATAATGACCTCTTAGGAGTAAAATCTGGTCCAGTAGAAGAACGCTAATAAAAAACGTACTTCATATTATAAAGCAATGAGCGCCAAAGCGTTCAATTTTTACACACATACATTCACACGTGCTAGAGCCGAGTCACAAGAAGAA
Organism: Plectrocnemia conspersa; assembly: GCF_051122295.1. NCBI lineage: Eukaryota > Metazoa > Arthropoda > Insecta > Trichoptera > Polycentropodidae > Plectrocnemia > Plectrocnemia conspersa. The sequence goes on from NW_028277169.1 coordinate 8,252,620, forward strand.
AGTCATATACGTCGTACGAAAATACGATTGTGTGTTGTTTTTGTTCCTACCTGCGTTGCAATAACGGTTATTATCGGGAAATTGCAGTGTATTGGCATACTTCGGCGAGCTTAGCAATGGTCGATAGCAATGTAACACGTATGATATATTATTTAAAAAATGTAACAAAAACATTTCAAAAATAAAAAAAAAAATTATAGTGATATATAGAAATATATAGTAGAATTTACATACAGAGCAATGTAGAATTTGTGATTTATAAATAGCAGATTATACAATTTTATGATGCTTTTAAGTTTACGATCCGCGAGAGTTAACAATGATCGGCACTTTTCTGTTAATCCTTTGACATTTTTGTTGTGTCACGTGTTTTTACGAAACGCAAATTTATTTATTAAAATTATCTCATACTCACAGACAAAAGGCGACATCAACTATAATAGTTTTGTAACAAACAATATTTTAAGCCGTCATTGTACAGAATTAATCAATATTCTCTTCACACATCAGATCATTATTAACTTGTTCGTCAATCCATAATTGTAGATGCTGCAATTTGGAGTGCCTTTAATTAAATTAGATTTCTATGTAAAGTTTTATTGTCTATGTATATAATATTTTACTAGTGTAAATAATAAGGCCGTCGAAGATAAATTTTAAATATTACTATGTTGAGAATTTTGTATTAAATAATAACACATGTTCTGGAATTCTACATTAATCTTCTGGCATATTAAAATATACGATGAATGTAGTACATTAGTTAATTAATTACGTCATAACCTCAATCGTTCATTACAAACATGGATTAGTCTTGTTATAAAAGTGCGTCTTGCGGCATTAAGTCTTCTTCAATGTCGCGTCTTAATAATATAGACAATGATTAAAATTGGATACGCGTTGTTGAGCGAGCCAAGATTAATATATGCGATTAAGGGATCAAGTGTCTCTATCCTCGACAGCCTTATTAATACACTGGTGAAATATTAAGTCCCGTCTGTGGCAGCCAACCGCTAATGGTAGTAAAAAGGGGCGGAAGACCGACTTTAATTTTGTCTGATTGTAATGAAAGTTTTAAGAGTACTGCGCTGACCGGTCATGTACATGTCATAATCCTTATACGAGGCTAGGTCTGAATATTAATTTTGGTCTAGTGGAAAAAATATATGTACATATATGTACATAGATACGTAGCAAACCCCAGAGTCAATTCGGAACGTGACGGGGTTTAATCGTTGGATTTTAAGGTATTAATTAAAAAGGGATCAGGGCAATGCGAAAGGAATGTTTGATGTGAAAATATTGTCGTTTCGGCGACGCTAAGACCGCTTTCGTATTCGGGACGATGAACAAAAGCCGGGATTTGTGAACTGTTTAAATAGTGTTTTAGGATTTCGATAATTTATGCTGTGTTTTGAATGAAATTTATATTGTTTACCTAAACGATAACTATAGTTAGCACATGCGTTCTGCAATTTTCAGAATTTTGATGTTGATAAAATTTGAAAATAAACGATTTACTAAAAATGTATATCATATCGGTTAGTCTCCGAGGATGAATAATGGCAGACTCTTCGAAACGTCAGACGCTCACATACAAGTAAGATAGAGATGGCATCCATAAGCCAATATTGATAAAAAAATAATATATATATAAATATATTTTTTTATTTTTTTTTATGTTTATTACCAATTTTAATTAGATCCTTATTTTTAATTGATAATTGGTATATATCATTAATTTTATTTTTAACTATTCAATTTAATTGTATGAATTTAATTTAATATTTCTGTGAAGACAATCAAATGTCAAATGATTTAGAAGCCGCTCTTTAATTTACTGCAGTGAATCCAAATAAGTGGAGCTGTTTAAGTCAAGTGTATTAGCTGATTTATAAAAAAAATTTGAATAATAAAACTGTATTTTAGTACTAAAAATATAATTTAGGTATGACAGAAATAGTGCGTAAGTTTGATGAATGTTTTCGAACCCATTTGGGGTAAAACTCACAATAAAAACACGTCTCATAAATCGCTCAAAACTGGGATAAAGGACAAAGGGCAGATATCCATAAATAACTATAATACAGTATTGACGACATTATAATAATAGGTTTCGTAAGGATAGGCTTAATATAAAAAAAATAATCACATTTTGATTATTTATAACACATTAACCAGTTATTGTGTATATCATATATGATATAAAATCACCGATAGTAGCTTTTTTATTGCGCAATAATATATTAAATGGTTTTATTTCTCCATTTGTATTTTATTACATATAAATGCTCACATAAAAGTGATTCATTATTAGTTTTTTAATTTACCTCAACGGTATTTTGCCGAATGGCACTAATCGATTTTCTGCGAGCTTTTTAACGGCACTAGTAACCATTAATTATGTGTTACAATATAGAATATCAATTATTTTGAATACGGCAATTTATTAACGACCAAGTTGAGCCTCGTTGTGAAAAACTTTATAAATGGTTATTGCTAAATCGATATCGTGCCCTAAATGAGCAATGTTATATAACGTTGTAATAAATCTTAACGTTTGGTTTCATTTTACGAAACCAAACAAAGAGTCTCTGTTTAAAATGCGAAAAATAAAAATTAAAACTTGAAACTTGTGCGGCAATCTTGAAGCAAAAATTCTCGCAGTTCCCTGTAAGTTCGAAAGATAGCTTTGCTGTGTTATTGTTATTGTTGTATACAAAATACTTTTGCGTTTATGCAAAATAATTCAAAAGCTACTTCAGGGTCCGCTTTTCGTGAAAAACTACATTAGCGAGCAACCCGAAGATTTCATAATTAATTTTACGTAGTGAATATAAATGTACAGCGAGTTGGGACTAACGTTTCATTTGAATAAGTAACAAACTAAAAATGTATGTATTGCATTATAAAATAAAAATGTGACCTTTCGTTTTTTAAAAGGTTAACTATATTTTGTGTACTCTTTAAAATAATAATAATTACATTGTACAAAAACGACAAAGCTGTATAGAAACTCGGATGTAAAGATTTTCAACGAACTTGCCAAGCACTAGGATGTTTTTGGAGATAGTTAGGAGGAGCTGAAAAAATTTTTTTTAGATGGTGCTCATCTATTTTAAATATGTAGCATTTTTATTATTATTTATTAAAATATTTAATTGTATAATACCGTATAGAAGGAACCTGTGTGTATTAAAAAAATATAATTTCACCGGTTCATATTATTTGAAATAAAATTCGCTGGTGGCGTTCATAAATTGACTTATTAATTTTTCTTGGAAAAACACACAAGTGAATGTTTTAGGTATGTCAAATGACACATATACTTTCACTAGCACATATCAGTGAAATTGTATTTTAACTAGTCAAAAATATATATTTATTAGTGAAATGTATTACAATATGATTTCACTAAAATGCCAGTGAAAATATATTTTTACTGGTAATACAAATTGACTGTAACATATAATTTTTTAGCGATATTGAAAATAAGAAACTTAATCGTATACATTGCTAAATATAATATACAAATAATTTTTGTTTGTATTAAAAAATTGAGAACATTAAAAAAAATACAATATATCTATATATTTATATCTTTGTCCTGGATATATTCTTTATTCATTCAAATTAATTTTATTTATCCTGGACTGACTAATTTATTTTAATACTAAACTGTTTATGATATTGTTTTTTGTATTGCAGTAGCACGTAATCGATCTTGAGCACGTCGCTGTTCAACTCGGCTGCAAACTTTTACCATAAAATTTAAATATTGATAATGTCACAGTTGACCTAAAAATGAAAGTTAGAATGACATGTGCAACTGTCACGTCGCTTTTGTTTAAATAAGTTTGTATGACAGATAGACTTAAGAGAGTAAAAAATTGCAAATAAAAAACAAAGTGAATAATTATTGTACTGTTGTCGATCAATTCTGGCAGAGGTATGTATTTAGCTATTGTATTTATTTTTTGCTTTTTCATTAGTTTTTTATCTGTAGTTATTTTTATTAAATTAATATAAAAGTGAGAGTATCGATTTTCTGCACCTAAAAAGTGTTGAGAATCAGAATCCCTAACAAGCACCTAGTTGGCTCTGTGCTTTCATACTGTATGTCTTTTCAATTGTATCGAATCATGTGAAGCAGGGTGAAAAGTAAGTAAAAAGAGTGACAATTTTGCCTCACAAGTAAAATGATTGATTTGATTTGAACAGGAAACGATCGCGTCGCTTAAGCTTCGCGTTATATTGAATTTCGCCAAGTTTGTTTGAGCGAGTTTCACTGGTTAGAGAAGGGGGTAGGGGTGAAGGGGAAACAGGGAACTTTTCTCGAAATTCCTAAATGTTATCATCGCAACAGTCATCCTTTAGTTCCCACCTGGCGCTCGTGTTTCGCGGAGATATTCAAAATTATTTCACTCCGTCGCTCGCACCTTTTTTGTTTGGAAAATTTATCGGAAAAGTCACGTATTTTCCAGAGGCGCGTTCTATATATACGTATATATTTTTGTGTAATATATAAAAAGTAATATGTAATTTTTTCGCGCTGCGCGAAAATAAAATACGGCTGAAAGATTCACCATTTGGGGCGCTCGTTCGAGTCAGTGTTGTCAATCAAACATTCGCTGGCGCGTGAAAAAAATAAAGGATTGACGCATCGTCGTCGTTGAGATACATTATATACGTAACAAATTAGAAAATTACATATATACACATATATAGAAAGAGTGAAACGAGTATAAAAATAAAAAATATCTCTATATAACTTACAAATATGATTTTGGTACTCTTACATTAAAAAACTCATTTTAAAAATTATATTTGATTTACTTTAGCATGGAAAAAAAAAGAGTTTTGTAGTTGCATTATTATCCTGGAAAGTTTTAATTTATTTCGTTACAGCTAGAAGTCAACTTGAAATAAGGTATTTTTTTTTCAAATATCTTATCCAGGTTCACACCATGTGCACTGAAAATGCCTCTCTTACCTTAGATTCTATATTAACAGATAGAAACAATCTTAATTTTGCAGATATTGTCTTAAAGGCAAATGTCAATTTCATAGTTCTAGATCCTCTATTAAATATTTTAAAATTATAATTTATTGCTTTTTTTTTAATCCAGCCTTAAAACGACGTTTTAAAAAAAAGGATAGCTTCCCTAGACCTTTGTTAATTTACCCGTTGATGTAAAATGTTATTTTCTTGATTAATCTACAGAGGTCCAATTTATTTCATTACAAAAAATAGGTCATCGTTACCATTTAAATTTACATAATTGCAATGAAATAATCAAAGAACGTTTATTTATAGTTCATTATCGTCATCGTCAATAAATATTTGTCTACGATTTGGAGTTTTAAGTCCCAAACAGACACAATCTCTCTAATTAATATGATTTTCATTATTGAAAATATTTGCTTTATAAAATAAAATAAAATTTCTTTATCATTATTACTATTGATTTTATAGAAAAAATTGTTACATTACTTATTATTATAAATTTGACTATTATGACTTGCCAAGTTTTCCCAATGTGTCATGATTAGGGATTCCAATCCCGGGCCAAAATTTTGATCCCGGGATTTCGGTATTGCAATTAGTCGATCCCGGGATCCCGGGACCAGTCCCGGGATAATTTTCCTGTTATTTTATCGATAAAAATAATTTAAAATGAATAATACGATTTATTTTTACATCTGTTTTTTATAACGTACAATGTATAAAGTACATATAATTTTAGTCTTGGGCTTAAAATAGAAAATAATATAATAAAAATAAAAAAGGGAAGGTCTTATATATTTATTTGAGAAGATAAAAAATGAACTTTTGACAATGTATGTACATATGTAAATTCATAGACACAATTATTGAAAAACATTATTTTAAATACAACTCACGAAGTAACATCAAAGCATCAAGCGTTTCATCATTTAGCCTTGATCTGATTTTGGTTCCTAAGCAGCCTGCTGCTGAAAAAGCACTTCAGACTCACAGCCTCAAAGATTCACAGATGACACGTGCAACTTGCGCAAGTTTGTATACGAAATATAGCTATTTTGACAATAATAATTCGATTGTGCTTGATAAATCAACCAATCCAAAAAAATCGGGATTATGTTTTATAATCCCGGGATTCATCGGGTATTGAAAATCGTTCGGGATCCCGGGATCCCGGGATTGGAATACCTAGTCATGATGGTGAATGTGTCTATTAAGCAATGATATTTTATAAATTAAAATTTAAATAAAAATTTAACAAATTTTTATTTAATTTCTCTGATTTTTATTTACTGTCAATATAAATATAAATTTGGCTACATTTTATTTTTAATAACCTTTACTTCACTTTAATTCAGATTTATTTGTTTATATATTTTAAGTAAAATAAAATAAAATATAGCAAATAGAAATATTGACTATTTTATATAAATATAGCATATTATTTAGTTTTTGATTTAATTATTTTATATATGTATATATTTTAAATAAAATATAGCAAAAAATATATTTTTCTTACATTGGCCAAACTAAGTTAACCTTTAAATGCATGATTTTTCTAAATTCAAATTCAAAAATAAAAATATTTTTATACTAAAATTAGGCTAAAAATGCCGGCATAAATAATTAAAAAAATATTTAGGCTTATTTGTGGATTATATTTATAAAAAAAGGCTTGTAAATATGCAACGTCATACAGAACGCGAACAAAGTATATGACAAATAAAAACATAGAAAAATATTTACAATTAGTAATTCTTAAAGCAAATTTTCTTCTTATTAAAACATAAGACCACACCACATTTTTCTCACATTGTTTGTGAAGTTCCATTGCGTGAAATTCAAGTAGACGTCGTGTATACAGATTTTGAGAAAGCCTTTGACAAAGTTTGTCATACGTTATTATTAAAAAAATTGTCGAACCTCGGTTGCTCAGATAATTTAACTCGGTTATTCTCGAGTTATTTAAGCAATCGTAGACAGTTTGTAACCTATGGTGGCCGATTATCAAAAGAATATTTTACCCCTTCGGGGGTTCCTCAAGGATCCAATCTGGGACCTCTGCTTTTGGTGTTATTTATTAATGACATAAATACAGCAATTAAAAATTCAAGTTTTCTTCTGTACGCAGATGATTTAAAATTATATAAATGCATTCGATCTGTTGCTGACTCCTTCTCTCTACAAAGTGATTTAGACTCTCTGTGGAGATGGGCTTCCGTTAACCGTCTGCCCTTTAGTGTCGGAAAGTGCCATACTGTGTCATTTTCTCGATCCCGTTCGCCATCAGCTTATTTCTACCATCTCGGTGGTAACATTTTGAATAGAGAAACTTCCATTAAAGATCTCGGAATCACTTTCGAGAGCAAATGGAGGTTCTCTCTACACATACACGACGTCTGTGATAAATCTTCCAAGATGCTCGGCTTTGTTATGAGGAATGCCTTTCACTTTGACGATCCGTCAGTTATTCGCATCCTCTATGACACCTTAGTTCGTAGCATTCTTGAATCGGGATCTATAATTTGGAATCCCCGAATAGCCAAATATTCCCTTTTAGTAGAAAAAATTCAAAAAAGGTATTTAAGATACCTTTACAAAAGGACATTTGGTTATTATCCGTTCTTATATCCCAGCGCCTTTCTTTTAGGAGCGTTGGGATATGATTCGCTGAATTCTCGCAGAAAGCTGTATGTCGCTAAGCATTTTTTCAAACTACTAAAAGGTGCTGTCGACAATCCAGCTATTCTCGAGGAATTTCAGTTTTGGGTTCCGGAACATTTTCGAGAATCACGATCGAGACCTCTTTTGATGGCAGTTAGGGCTAGGACATCCGCACTTGCCGACTCGCCTATAGCTGTGGCCATACGGCTCCTTAATACGCTGGCATTGAAAATTGATTTATTTAATGTTAGCTACGAGGATCTGATCCGGTTTATATCTTTTAATTTTAATATTTTATAATTTTTTTTGTTATGTTTAAGTATTGTTATATTTATTTATATATATACGTTTTTTATGTTTTATAAATTTATAATTTGCTTTCGACCATCGTGGCGCATTGGGGTAACCTGTTAGGCCACGATGGTCTTAATTTAATCGAAAAAATAAAATTTAGGCATTTTGCATCTGTTCCTCTTGGTCAATATAAGTGTGTCTACAGCTGCATGTTGTTTATTGTTTATTTTATGCATTTATTACAAAAAATAGAAATCAAAAATAAATAAACAATGGTAGATTAACCTTTTTGGAGTATATAAATTAATTTTATTTCGTTTTATACCCACTAGCACCAATGAAAACAAATGTTAAAATTCCCAAAAATGTGACACATCTGCACCCAATGATTTTTAAAAACAATTGCATTATCACGCGTACAGAGACATCTATCGAAATAATTTGAAAACACAATGGCTCGGCGTTTGGTACATATATGTTACACTATGCAATAGTGTTTCTATATTGAACGTAGAAAGAGTTATAAGCGCTTAAATAAATTGTGGCAGATTTGCTACACCATGCATTTAAGGGTTATAAACAGGTATTGAATTTAATGAAAAAAATAAATAAACATACGTATATTTAAAACAAAATCTTTTTGATTAAAAATACTTATTATTTTATGTTTAGCACAGAGTGGTTAAAAAAATGTTTCTAAAATTCATTGACGAATTAATTAATGTTTGTTGTAAGTTGTGATATGATTAACAAAAAATATCGATGTATCAAACCGTTAAGTTATATTGGCATTGCAATATTTTTGATATTCGATTATTAGTCAATAAATCATTTGATTAATAATAGTTATTTCTTTATAAATATTAATCGATTATATTAATATTCTTAGCAAAACAATATTACAAATAATTAAAATAATATCGAAAATAATTTAGTAATTTTTAATTAAAATAATTATAATACCCTCTGTGATGATTTTTGCAGTTATTTCATAGAGGCCGTTTTAAAAATATCAATAATAGTTTTACTGAGTAAAAAAATAATAATTGCATCATATATGGAAATAATTCAGACAAATCTCTTAAATTGATTTATTTATCTAAATTATATAAATACACACAAAGTTAAACACAATATACAACAAATCAAATAATTTTGTAAAATAACCAAAGGCTTCATTAATTTAAATTTCTAATAAGGCTGTACATATTTATTTTAATTACATGAATTAAAACAAAAATTTATGTTGGATGTTGGGGATCTTTCACGAGAAGTATTCGTGTCTTATCACAAAACAGAGCAGGGTAATAAATGTCAGAAATTTCGTGTTTTTTTTAATCTTTCTTTAATATAAATTAAACACTAAGACGATAATATTCATTGTTGTCTAACAATCTCGGTTAATTTTTTGAATCATTTTATCAGAATGATGGAACAACAAACACAATAGGCTTTTCTGGAAATTTTCGGATTTTATTCAATGATATTTACGTGTACATATTTGGAATTAGAAGCAAAAGTACTGCAAATATTCCATTGTTCGACGAAATAATAAATTCGAAGCGATCTACGGTGGTAATAGGATTAAATCGAGAGGTGAAAAAAGAATAGAGAGGGACGAATCCAATGGGGTGGAGTTTTTGTGAAACAAAATTCTATAGGTAATTTGTTGTCAATTTTTGAGGATGTAAAACAATATCAATATAAACAGTATAAAATCTTTTGGTAAATAAGCGACTATTTTTTGATTAAAAAAGTAGCGATAGACAAAACTAGTAGTTAATAATAAATATTAAGCTGTTACTTATGTAGAAAATTCGTTACATTTTTAATATTGAATTCTAAATTTTATTTGATATCTAGAAATCTAGAACAGGTTTTAAAGTAATCAAATATTCCAAAAGATAATTTTGAATAAAATATTAATTTAAATTTTCACCATCATTAAAAAAAAATAAGTTGCTTTTTCCAATATATTACTCTAATGTATTTTTTGATTCCTGATTCTAGAGAGCTCAACTTCTATAAAAAGTAAAGTTAGTTGTTCTTGCGAAAAGATAATTTTACAGTCAATAAAATAATGATTCACAGTTGTATTAAAGCTGCTCTTGTATAAACTAGTGCTATTCTATAATCAGTATTATACGATTCGAATCGTATTTCGAGTTTTAGTGGACACAAGAGTGCCTAGAGCGAACGGTTCAGGTAAATCAATTAAATCCCCTACTATCTGTATATAAAGCTCTTCGAATCCTCGCTAGATCTGTGCCGGATTGCAAACTGAGTTAATTGATAAAAAGCTCGAGCCGCGGCTTTTGTGAACTGCCTATCTTTGCCGAGTTAACCGACTTCTATTATTTGTATCGAACATCTTTTGTGTCGAATAATTAGATATAAAACACCGGTGAACCGGCGAAATTGAATGTATAGCCTTCTAATTAATATGGAAGCATCTCTGTTGTTGTAAAATAAATCAAGGCCTAATTGTAAGGAAAATTCGTAGTAAGGTCTCCTTGTTTCGGGAGTCGAAAGAGCCGCAGGAAATTCGTTCGATTAAAACATAAGATATTTTCCTGAAGATCTTGTATTGCCTGTGTTCGAAATGGAAGTCGAGTCCCTCCGTAAAATTAAAAACACCGTCGAAAAATATTTTAATTTCACACAACGAAATTATTTAATATAATATTTTAATAATAAAGCATATTTTTTTCCTTGTACATTTTTTTTCGTTGTTATCAATTTGATTCCTGACTCATTGTCAAACACTGATATATCAATATCTTTATCTGAATCTAGAAGAATGTCGTTCATTGTGCTATTATTTGTAATTACAGATACAGGATATAATCAGTACATCTCCATATCATATATTTTCACATTTGGTGCAACTTTTAAAATATCATGAATTTATTTGATTTGAAATTTAAGTAATTTATAAAATATTAATTTAAAATTTCTTCTTTTTTTGATTTTACATTTTAATTCCTGAAGCATGTCTTTTCCCAGATAAGTATTTATTGCAGAAAACATTTTCATTAAAAAATGAATCATTACTTCAGATTGTAAAATATTTGTATCTCTTTTTCCTAAAGCATCAATAGCGGTTTCTATCGGTTTTAACCCTTTGAGTGGTATCGCCGTACATGTACGGCAATTGATTTTTTACTCTTTTGAGGTACCCAAGAAAGTGATATATTTACATATAAGAAATAAAAAACTTAATAATTAGAAAAAAAACAATTTGATTTAATGTAAATGATTTTTATAGAAAATATTATCAGTGAAATTAAGAGTACGAAATAAATGAGCATAACAAAAAATATTTATATTATAAAATATTAGGAGCCTCTGAATTGATAGAAAAAATCCATAAAAGCAGAATATTATATATAAAAAAAGTAAAATAAATTAACGATATTTAATAATAAAAAAGCGTTTAAATAAACTATTAAATCAAAATTATAACATGTTGAAAAGCATCGAATTCTTTCTAAAATTTATTATAAATGCAATATAAAATAATAATAAATAAATAACAACAAATATAATCATAGAAATAGAGACTCCCAGATGTATACTAATAAATAAACAAATGTGTATAATTTAACTCAGTACTCAAAAGGTTAATACGTCTTATATTTCTTTTAAAATATAAATATTTTTACAATTCCATAATATCTCTAATTTATTATTGTTTAAAGGTTTTTATGTGCACCTCTATAGGGTTAAAAATCGCTCAATCATATTTAGAAGTAAATTTCACTTTGTTTTAATGTCTATTATTAACATTAGTTCTATATAAAACGCTAATTTTACATAACTTATAAGTATTATATTTTTGGCAGAACCTTTTCTAGATAATTTTGTAATTTTTCGTGTTTTTTTGGTCTCATAAAAAAATTCATAGGGTTATCATTTTTATAATACAATACGCCGATATTATCTTCATCTTTGTTATCAGCATCATCTTCGTTATCCACATCATCGTTATCATCATAATTTTTATTTTCTACGCCGAAATAACAATACAAGCAACAAAGACCTCAACGGATCATCCAGAGAATGTAAGTTTTTCACCAACGCTCAATCTACAAAATATTTACAACTTGACACTATTTCACTTTAGTTAATTGCACTATCTAATAATAAATATTTACTTGCTTTTTCTAGTCTATGTTAGCTGCAAACTCACATATCTTTGGCCTTTAAATCTGAAACTAAAGCATATTGTGTTCAAGAATTGTACCTACATTTAAAATGGTTTAAATTACATTTTTTATATATTTAGGTTTACTGGTTATTTCTACCTTTAATAAAACTTGTATAACATATTAGTAATAAAGTACAGACAAGAATAAAAATATAAGAGAAAAATATATAAAATTAAAAAAAAAATGATACAAACCAGATCAATATTTTATTATGTAATGCCAGCGTATTAAGGAGTCGGATGGCGACAGGCATAAGCGAGTTGCAGGGGACGTTCTGGCTTTTATGGGTAGCAGAAGAGGCAATATCGAGATTCTTGAAGACGTTCCTAAGCCATGAATTGGAATTTAACGAGAATAGTTTAATTGCCGACAGCACCCTTCAGTAGTTTCAAGAATTGCTTGACGACATACAATTTTTGCGAGACCTCTGCGAATCGTATCTCAACGTTTCTAAAATAAAGGCGTTAGAATTCTTGAACGAATAATAATCAAATATCTTTTATAAAAGCTCCTCAAGAATTTTTTCGATAAAATAAAAGTATTTGCTTATTCAAGGATGCGAAATTATCAATCTCGATTCAAGAATGTTGTGAACTAAAGTGTAAGAGCAATGTTAATCAAATGCTGACCCGGGCGCTGGCGGAAGTTCGCGGTCAACGACGTAATATGTAGATCTATTCATGTTTCTTTTTCTATATAGCAATAAAGTAGTTGATGAAAAATGGTAAATTAATACTTTTCGATAAAGATAATTTTTAAACCAACCGTAATCTTTCTTATTAATAAATATTTTTATTTGTTTGTCGTATGATAACTTAAGTAAATATTTTTTTTGATAGCTATCATTTTTTAACTGATCTTATAGTAATCATTAAGCTGAAATTGGTTAATCGGTAGATTAAATATCAATTTGTCATTTATTAATATAGAACATGTTATACAATCAATTTTTATTTTATTTTTAAACTAAGCTTGATTTAAATGATTATATAAATTAATAATGCCAAAGTAATTCATAGTCAAACTAACTTTATTATTTATAACTCATGAATATTGTTATACATAAGAACATCACGAAATATGTGCATATTCAAATTTTTATTCTAAATTGTGGGAAGGTAGAAAAAACACTCAAAATTAACCTGAGAATGCCCAAAAATATTTTTGGCGAAACGCCAGAAGAAAAACGCAAAAATTGTTAATTTTAAAATAATAATTGGAACCTGCCAAGTTTAAAAATAGTTAAATAAAACAGCACAACCTGTATTGGTTTATTTGCGTGATCGTAATAAAAAATTGTAATGCAACAATTTTGATCTAAATATTTTTTTCACTATATTTTTTGTAATAAAATAAAAATGCTGTATTAAAAAAACAATAAATAACCATGTGAATAGCTGCAAGTAAATGATTACAATATGTAAAGTTTTATTACATTATATTTACGTATGTTTCGACAGACGATAAATTGCGAGATGTTTTCTCCGAGCGGTGGTGGAGAAGCTGGCGAAGAGATGATATCATTGGATGATTCTCAGAGTTCTGATTGGTGTGACAGCAACAGTATATTCTCCGAGCGTTGGTGGAGAAGCTGGTGGCAGGATGTGTGAGCCCATGATCGTATGTAGCCCATTATATAGGCAGTCACACGCAGCCACTCATCTTTGAGTAGCTGCGAGTGACTTCCTTCTCATCATCGGAATCCAGGTTTAGGTATCCAGGGCTATAAATCTTGCTGAATTATCGCAAATATGCAGCGATCATCCACCCAATCGTTGCAGTCGCTTCTTAGAATGGAAAAATAGGTCTTTAGAAAGTGATGTTTGCTTGATGGGCATTGTCCAAGGTCGTATTGCATTGCATCGGGAATGTTGTGAATCCGGTGATTTATTATATCCGTGACCATAATAAATATTTTTTTATTGATAAAACTTGTGTTATTTATAGGATTTCTTCTGGTCGTAACGAGGGCTTGTGTGGTCTTAATCCTTTATGCTATTGTGTTGTTTTCCTGTTCACGAATGACCATATTAATTACAGTAAATAACTAAAAGTTTTGAGACAACACAAATACAAATATGAATTTAATAAAAGCATTGTTTTATTTGCTTAAAATATTTTTTATATAATAATTTATATAATCAATATATTTTTAATTACCAACACTGATTAAGATGATTTTTAATACTAAAAATAATTTTAAATTTTAAACATTAATACTTGAATTTTTATATTTGATCAAGATTAAGATAAAGCTTTTAATCTCAATTAACAAACTAAATAATTATGGTTCTACGACGATTTAAAAAGGGGCTTTCGTAACTTCCTGATAATCATCTACAAAAATAACTTAACGTAATTAAAATCCGTGTGCATTGCTGTTTTGAGATTGACTTCGCCACCCTTTAAAATAAAATCAGGCCTTAAAGAATGCCTCTTATTAAACTTCTCAAGATGGTATTATGATAGCCAGCTTTTGATAGAAGATGATGCAAGAAGATGGAAGAGAAAATATATTTGTATTTATTACTTGTAATAATTATATTTATTAGATGATATCATGCAATATTTAAATATGCAATGGATGACTAATACATATTTCTCAGCTGAGCTGTTATTATCCAGACGTGGAATTAAACTTATCACCGATTACATTTTAATGTATCATCGAATTTAAGTGTTATTAAGATAAATTTTAAATACATTTATGTTCTATTGATAGTTGACAACATAAGTTTTCTTTCTGTATTTTTTTAAAACTAAATAGGCGGTGCACTAGTGCCTCATCATCTCCGAGGATGCTGAAAATGTGTCGCATACAATGTTCGCGTGCCTTTTTTACTTCGCATAACGCGTCATGCATATTCATCAGTAGCAGCCGGACGCGTTTCAAAGCCACCACCCATACTACCCCCAGCCTCCGGTAACTTCATTAGAATTTTCCAGTTACACGACCTAGAGCCACTCCACATCCTGGACATGTTTCATTTTACTCTAATTACGACGGTTTTAATACGTCCTTGTTGCGTTATTCGAGATAAAAAAATAACGAGCGGAAGACCAACCCCTATTTGGTCGAACAAAAAACGCTTCCCCTAGGCAAGAGCATCCCCTATGATTTTTTTTACATAGTGTCGCTTTGCGCCTTTTTTATATGTAGAACTCTGACAAATCTGTACATTTACAATTTATTTATTTAGGTTGTTTGATCTCACGTTTATTTATAAAGCGTTAATGATATTAGCTCAACAAATTCATGTATAGAAAACTATATCTTAATGTGACCAAACGTCCTTCTCTGAGGACGATTGTCCTTCTTTTACCTTCTTTTGTTTTTCATTTGTCCTTTTAAAAATACATTTTTTGGAGCTCCTGTAGGAATTTCTTTTTCTCAAAAAATTTTCGGTGATTTTGAGCTCTTGCGGCAATACGTTCTTCTTCAATATCCTCCAGGGACAAAAATTAGCGAGGAAATTTTTGTAAAAGATTCACTTTTTTATTTTTAGTTTCTTCCTTTGATATTTTTAAAGTCTCATCACCTTTAATATCTCAAAGACCTAACTAAATACATGGGTTTAGTGAACGGCAATGTTGGCTTAATGAGTATGAGAGTTCACATAATAAATTTATCTTTAATATTTGTAAACTTTATTGAAAATAATATGTATTACTAAGCTAGGTAGATTACTAAACATTATTCAATAGTAAATATTATTAATTATGTGATTTTAATGCTTCTGAATAAAACTAATTCATTTTGTGTTTAAAAGAAATCGTTTCTAGTTGGCATACCATATTTTTTTAGCTTTTTACCGTACTTTTTGTAATGTTATGTCTGCTATAATTCTTTTTATATTTTGCACACACAATTTGTTTACTAAAATATAGATTTTTCTTGATAGTCTGATTATTTCAAAGTACCTTTCTTAATGTATTAAAAACTTGTATGTATCATTCAGTTAATTCCTTTTAATTTTGAAATTCTTAAAATGTTGGAGTATCATGTAAATATTTTTGAACATTTTTAATAATTATTTTGCTTTAATAACGTTTCAATAATAACATTTTTTGCCATGGCAAAATGTTTTTTCTGGTTTCCAGTTTTCAGTTCAGTTCCGGTTTAAAACCCTAGCCTTCACTTAACTATTCATATTTTTAAAACAAAACGGTTGAATATAACTCATTTTTGAGATATTTTCAAAAGGATTCAGAAATTTTTTAAAAAGTTCAGGATTTAATTGTGCTAATGGTAGCAGAGGTCGGCATAATTTCCAATAAAATTTGTATACTCTAAAGTTATTTCTAAAAGTAAAGTTTTGTCATTGACATATTCAACAATGTCAGAGTGCTATTAAATATTTATTTTGTTCAAGATATTAAGCTAAAAATACTTAATCATTGATAGATTATATCTACTGTATATAAATAGAAAATGCCAAATTGAACTTATTATTATTTGATCTTTAGATATATATAAATGCGATGTATATTTTTTTTATATAATACGCATTTAGATTGTTTTATTTTGGGATTATTTTTAGAAACTGTTTTTGCGCAGTGTTCTTTTATTATATGCGTATATCAGATTATGACATTTAAAATCTAAAGTGACATGATCAAATAATTGTTACGAAAATCCAATGTAAGTGTTAATTATTTTGTAATATAATTAGATAATAAAGCATTCAGTTTATTATGCGATGACATTAAAAGTTTACTGAAATAAAAAAAATGCTTTATTGTTACGATACTAAGTACTTCACACGATATTTATAATTTGTAAAAAATAAACAGACAAAGAATTTTTTACCGTAGCACATTTTTACGAAAAAAATAAAAAGCCTGTTTTTAAAACCAGTTTACAGATTAACCAATTTATTTATAAATCAAAGAAAGCCATTTGTCGATGGTAAATAAATTTTCACGTTTGATTGTTGCAGCCTTATAGTGTAGCAAAAAATAGATTTAATAAAATCATTAAGCCTTTCTGCAGTTACAGTTGCTAGAAAGGTTGAGCACATTGTGAGTAACATCAATAGCCAATTCAATAGCAAGTAAAATGTTTTTGAGTGGTTAACGTTAGCACTTTTGGTTATCGGTTTTTCCTTATGCTGTCCTTGGTAAATTCAGTTTTTTTAAAGAGCAAAGTGTGCATGAAACAACTATATAAAATATACTTTAATAAATTTAAGAAAACGAAAACAAAGTACAATTTGATGGAAAATCGGCAAAAATAGTGGGGAA
The DNA here is from genome assembly GCF_051122295.1 of Plectrocnemia conspersa. Lineage (NCBI taxonomy): Eukaryota > Metazoa > Arthropoda > Insecta > Trichoptera > Polycentropodidae > Plectrocnemia > Plectrocnemia conspersa. Next base: position 8,270,038 of record NW_028277169.1, read on the forward strand.
AATATGTTCGGAACAGATTAAGACTTAAGAAAAATAAATGAGGCTTGTGAAGCAATAGCAGTTCTATTGTGTGAAACATCTCAATGTATCATATGTTATTGAACCAGTTATGTCTATAGTAAACTTAATCGATCTCGTATACGTAACCCTCGTCAGATTCATATTTTTAAAATCTTGATTTGCTTTTTCATATTGCAGTTTTATAAAATTGAGATATTTAAAACTCAAATTTTAGGAACATTTTGCTGAAAGAGCCTTTGCCTCAAATATCAGTGGATATGACTTGAAACTACAAGGAAAAACAGTGCTCATATATAAAATTTACACTGCGGTAAAGTCAATTCGATGACAACCTGCGTTGATTAAGTCACAATTCATATCAAGCATATATTTTGCATGGTGTGAAAATTTTCAAAATAAGCGAAATCTCTATTTCTACAAAAAAATTGCAATGGATATATTATCTGAGTTTCAGCACCGTTTTTTAAATCTTAAAGCAAGATTTTAAAAAATATGTGTCTTTACAGTTGAAAAAAGTCTACCTCACCTTTAACTTGAAGTGATTATTTTACAAAAATATGACACCTTGAAAAAAAATTCCGAAATTTCCGAAAATATGGTCAATTATGGTAATTTACTTTGGGGATAATATTTATATTTGGTATTTGGTATGTAAAAATATTTTTTTTTAAGATGAAGTTCACTTTTTGTCATCATTAATAGATAACCATTTTCAAGAAATTTTGACGGTAAGAATTACGTTATATTCTATTACGTTAAATTTGTTTTGAAGTTGTTTTTTGCAAATTAAGTTTGCTTTCAGGCTTGCCAAGTCTAATACCTTTAGAAAAAGTTTGCCGATCTATGCCTTAGAGAATCGCGACTGAATGGCTAGGTTCGGAACGATAATTTTAAACGGCTGTAATTTTTATATGTGGTACAGTGGCGTAGCTAGGGTATGTGCCTCCTCCCATACATTTTTTGCAGGGTCATAATATCAACATTTCTTAAAACAATAAATTGGTTATTATTAAGATCTTGTTATTCGTGGATTTATATATGTTTTAGTGTATTCAGGGTTAAGAACCACACTAGACGATCCCAACGCAAATATGCCGCCCCCAAGCAAGCGTCGCCCGGGGCGGCCCGCCCCCTCCGCCCCACCATAGCTACACCACTGATGTGGTATAACTTTTACATATGTAGTAATACAATAAATATGTTTACTTCTGCAATAATTATAATTAAATATAAAAAATGTCCATAATGCATAATATTTAATATTACTTCAAAGAACGATATTGTAGATAGTTAACACATCAGATTATCTACTTGCGTAGCAAAAAAATAAAATTAATTTAATAATGTAGCAGTGTAGCAAAAATTCAAGAGAGAATATCCAATAGGATGCCACTAGAATTACAAACCTGGATGCTGTGGTTCTTATCTGGCGACTATGTTCCCGTGGAAACGATCAACAAATCCTGGAAAAGCACAATTCGCCAGCACAAATCATCTCAGTTTATAGCATCCCCTTTTGTTTTCGGTTAGCTTGCATCCTCAGGGAGATAAGAGCCATAACAAAATAAAAATGGTGGATCGCTTGCATTTCACGAAGGAGATTTTCCTTAAGAGACGACGATATTGAAAATGCAAGAATTGTTTCTACCCTTTCTTCGTTTTTATAAAAATATATTTTATCTTTATAAACAATTTTGAGATACATATATATTTTGATTTTTTTTTTATACTTAAATATCTTTAGGACTGTTGTAGTGAAAACTAGGAGTAGTAAATTTATTTAATAAAAATAATATGCAGTTTACTTTATGTTTCTAACAATATAGGCTAGCATTTTAATTAACATTTAAAATATTTTAATGTGAATATTCTGATTATCTTTTTCGTGAACATGATACGCACAAACCTTAGGGTTAAAACTATGATTTTTTATTTAATAAAAAAAATCCGATAAGCCTCTCAGATTAGTAATTAGCGAAAGGTTTTCTTAATGAAAGTTAAAAAACAATAATCTAAATAATTTTACAATAATATTATTGTATATATAATTAACTATTTTAATGTTTTAAATTTTTGTAAATTTTGCAGTAGAAAAAAAAAATATTTGAAAAAAATTCAAGGCTTTTCAAAATAATTTAATAAAAATCAAGTATCAGTAAAATATTAAAATTTTAATTAATTCATGTAACAGTAGCAGAGGCGAAAAGAAAACAGCGCCAATAGCCGCCATAGGAGTGCCAAACGACGCGATGCAGTTCGCGTACTCTCTCAGTCTTTCAAAATAAACAAAGTATTTTACATTAAAAAAATATTCTTACATGCACAAATAAAATTAGTGTTTTATTCAAACCTTCAACAAGCTGAAGTGCAAGTTCCATTAAAAATTTTGCTCTAATTACGTTGATGATTAAAAAAGCTTATCTTTACATGAGTCGCAATACTTTGCGCACCATTGCTCTAGATCAGTGTTTCTGAACCTTTTTTGGCCATACCGAGTAATTATTTTTAGTTTTATATTTATAATATAATATTAATAAATATGGTATATAATTATACAAACATCATAAATATAATACTTCGTGTATTAATTATTATATTATAACTATATTCAGTTTGTGTTAAGCACAGCGTGCATAGAGTGGCGTATCGTCGTAGGTAAATCGGCCATTGGCGAAGTTTAGTCAGGGTTCGCTTTGAGGAGTTTGCGAAAGCTCGAAGCAGTCGTGAAGATAACTGGAAGCCCTCCAGGGAAATCAGGATACAACCTACAAAGCTCATCACGTATCTCGCCGGGCACCGTGACACCGAAACAAAAATGACATAACAACAACGTGACAAAAACGAACAAATTAATTCGCCAATTCTTGCCCCCAAGTGAAATGTGCCAAATCTTCCCAGCATATTCTCATATTGCACGAATATGTTATTTGAATATCCACACAACTTATATGACTTACATCGACTTTATACTATAAAGCTATATTTCCATTTATATATTTTCCTTTTCCTTTATTTTGTAATCTGCTTAAGGACAATGACTAATTTTTATATTATTTATTTTTTTATTCTCACAGTAACTAGGCATTTGAGAAAGAAAAAATATAATGTAAGAAGTATACCATTGGATAAATACAAATTATATTAAGAAAAACCAGTTATATTATTATATTACATTAGTTTATTCAAATTTTCACTGTGCACGTTTAACAAGTTTCAAATTTACACAAACATCAAAGCTTAAACATATATACCATTTTTTGTTATACGAAAATAATGTACAATATGTGTTATACTATAATAATTTTAGCTTTATTTATAAGTTATTTACACATCACATTATATAATAATATATACCCGAACATCCTTAAAGCTAATTTTAGTCCGTACACATTTACGAAAGCATAAATGTTTAATACATTGATAACATACGAAAAAAAGACTTGTTCCCCACATTCAAAATGATTTTATGTAATTAGTAAATTAGTAATCATATACTGATATGTATGATTTCTCTGAAATCATATTTAACATATTTAAAGTAAAATAAGTATGAAAACGTATTATACAAGTAGCTTACACGACAAGACTTATATACATATAAACTTTTATTATTATCTAATGTATGCACTGTACAAGTTTAGTTAGTTTGTTATAACATATTGATTTTATACAAAGCTTACACTAACTGATATATACGCTGGAAGCACTGGACACAGTTAACAGGAGTCGTTCAGTATAAAATGCCTCTGAAAAGAAATAATAGCATATATTAGAAATATTGTTTTATGATATATATAAATATTTTATAGTGTATATTAAAAATTAAAAAAAAATCAGAATCTAAATTTTTGCTAGACAAAGATAATTTATTCATAATTGTAAAAACAGTTTACTTTATATACATATATTATTAAGCGAGTACTTTAAATTAAAAAAAATCAGGCGTCATCTGTGTATCGAAATAAACACAAACATATCAAGATAAAAAATTATAATGTACAAGATAATTACAAAATATCATAGTTCACTATCACAGAAAGCTCTTAAGAGTTATGTATTAAAAATGTAATTTTAATATGTAATTTATGTATTAAAAACTTAATTTTAAAGTTGAGAGTTGTCGTTTTGTTTAACCACGAATCCCACAGAATTATCCTTAACTTCATTATAGATTTGCAACATTTTGCTTCTAATCATCAAAGTTCTTAAAAGTTACACTTTTATTTGTAGATATGGATATGTTAAAATGCCAACTCTCAATAAGGCTCTCATTTTTTTGTACAGAACGATGATGGATGTCTAAAATTATATCAACATAAAAATTACAATATTAGTAATATTGTTAAAAAACATTAGACGTTGATTACGGGTCATTTTAATGCTTTATTGTTAAGATTGTTAGAAAACAATTCATTGCAATCTCTTTTTGCGTTTTTTGCAGTTGCTAAGGGGTGGTGTTGACCATCTGTCAATGATCGAATGCTGAAAGAAGGGATTCCCAAATTATGTTTCACGGAACACTTGTGCTTCTTGAATAAATGTTTTACTTCATATTAACAATATAAAGACCTCGTGCATTAAAAAAAGATAACGTATATTATTTTTGTTTTGCTACTAAATCTTGACCGACATGACAGCCAACTGTCATAAGTCTGACGACAGTTGTCAATATTGTCATATCCAATCTGACTGACATTTTAAAAAAAACATGTACATTATTTAGCATATCACTGTCTTAATTATTTATAAATTATTTATATGACAATTGGCATCAATATTTTTAAAAATATAGATTGTTGAAAATTGCGTAATTCTCAGTTTAATAATTAAGTATCCAATAATAAAACATTGAATGTAAAATTTAGTGAATTTAAAACCGTATCTTTATAATAATATTATTTAAAAAAAAACTAGTACCGATAAATTATATTTAAATATAATTAAAGAAACTTGAGAAATACTAGGAACTAAATTACATCATTTAGTAAATAAAGCACTCTCCGAGGGAGAAATACCTGATAATTTTATGATTGCTACTATTATACTTAAACCTAAAATAAAATATAGTAAAAAATATGAAGAAATAAGACTAATTAAAATATTGCCTTTTATTAAAAAGACGTTGTAAATAATAAATTAAGTACAATAGAGATATTGTTTAAAAATAATGTACTAAAACTAAATATATGTTTATTAATTATGAAAATATGTTAAATAATAATAAAAAAATAGTTATAAATAACTCTATTATAAAAATAGTTGATAATATAAAATATTTAGTAATAATTATACATAAAAAATTAAATTTTAATGAACATTGTAAAATCGTATTAAAAAAATTGTAAAAAAATAAGTATTATCCAGGATGAAAAATAAACACAAAAAATAATTTACAATAGTAGCTTATTGCCCCATTTTAATTATTGTGCAATAATATTAAACATGTTTAATAAATCAGATAAAATGATGTTGCAAAAATTATAAAATAGGTCTATGAGAGTAGTTTTCAATAAAAATAGATTTACTAGTAGTAGATGATTGATTGAATGTTCAAAAAATATTAAAGATTAATGTTTTAGTATTTATATATACATATGTTAGAAAATAATATGTTATCAGAATATTTTAATAAGTATTTAATATTAGAAATTTAGGAATATGTATAAGAAAATGAGTACGGCCAGGGGAATAATTTACAGAGGTGTGAATTCTTAGGACAAATTCGCAAAAATAAAAATGTAGCGGGTTTCCTAAATAGAATAAATAAACATTTTCATGCATTAAGAAATAAATTAAAATATTATGTTTTTTTATTATTTTCTGTTAATGTTTATATTATGTTATATGTATCTTTAAATAAAAAAAAATACTATAAAAATTAGCTATATTACATAAATAATTTAAGAACTAGTTACAAAAAAGTTCTAGAAATTTAAAAAACGTTATGAATAAAGCAGTTATCGGGTTAATCGACTGAAGCACTTTTATATTTATCAATAAAAGGATTAACTTGACAAAAAAACGTTTTTTTTTATCTAAAATGTAACACCATGGGAGACTACTTAACAAATTAAGGTACACGCCATAAATCATAAGGGATTATAATTATTTGTCGTATTGAGAATAGATATCCGTGTGAATCCGTTTTTATTCTACCTTATCAGCCAGCGGCAATTTATTTCAAAGGAACTCACCACCCTTTTTTAATCGGTCGTTCCACCGAAAACAGCGGACCACAAAATCTACCACGATGGAGCTATGTATATAAATATTGGTACCCTGGCAATTAGGAATCACTTTCACTAAGATGGTTCGTCGGAGGATTTTCCCTTTGACACTACTTACATTTACCATTAAAAATCCATACCAGAGTCTAAGGTATCTAAACTTTAAAAGCCCTACAACTTAGATCACAACTAAAAAGCCGCCGCTTCTCTCTTCTCATCCACTGATCCAGCTCAACCGCTGGAATCTAGAACGATCCACTTCGGAGACACCTGCCGCCCACGGACAACACTTTATCTGTGTTTTAACTAAATACAGATCCCAGAATCCATAACTATAAAAAATCTTGACCACTTTAATAAAGTGGATTCAAGTTTTTGTGCGATAAAAAATGCAGTGAACCTAAAACACTTTTGCTCATCCTGAGGAAAAGCACAAGCAATGAAACTTTAGAAACTTTAATGATAGTTATTAGTCTTTTTTAATAATTATTTATTTTAATAATTTATTTAGCTGCATAGCTTATTTTTACAGTATACCAAAAAAAATTAAATGCAAAAAATATTTCATGACAAAATTTTATGTAGCCAAAACAATGACATTCTTCGTCACTACTGTTATCACTTCCAATCAAATTAACACTTTGCTTTCGACTTATATACGAGAGCTCATTCGAATTCCACCAAGCGGAGCTACGCTGAATCGCATAAAACGACTGATCTAGTCCAGCCAAGCATTTACTCCAAATTTCCAAGAATTTAATTTGATCTTTGGTATGAGTTTAGGATTGCGAAGCATAGTATTCAGCCGACAACGATTTAGCCTCCAGCGCCAAACACTTAGTAAGTTATTATTGCACAAATTGTATAGTCATTTTTGAAATACATGGTTTGGTTCAATCATGTTTTAGTTGATTATTCAGTAGGCGCGATTCTAACATAGTATTTTCTGGGGTTGTACACTTCTGCTTCATTCAGTTGGGCTTTTGTTTTAATGTTCTGATTAGGTGATTTTTGCGGCCACTCATATCAGAGGTTCTAAATCATGCGAAACGGTCGTTTCGGGAATAGACGTAGACGCGTGTCGGCCGAAAGTTGTTGCTTTTGTTCCAAAGGCCAACAGTTAACTTGATTTATTCATAAACTTACCATATTTACTTTTATCTGCACTTCCGCGACGAGCCCCGGTTGGGTATCGCGGGTCTCGAGGGGTGCTTTTTTTAATTCAACTCCGCTTTAACCACCTTAACTTGGTTTAATAACAATAATAATAAAAAAAACTGAAAGCCTTTCAAGTTGTAACGTTAAAGATATAAAAAAGGTACTTGGGTGTTCAATAATTAGATAACAAGAAAATAATTTATGAGTTCTTTCAATGCACTGACACGTAGTCTAGAAGCGTGTCAAATCTTCCAATATTCTTATGTCAGTAAGAATAATTTTAAAATCTATATGCAGTGGAACCTTGGATTGCGAGTAAAAACTCTGTTTCAAATACGACATGGAAATTTATTCCCGGGAATTAAAAAAAAAATTTGCTGTCTCAAGTCTCGGGAATTAAAAAAAAAATTACCCAAGACTCAAGAAATTCCGATTTAAATTTTATTTCGTATATCGTACATTTTTTGTAATAAAATCTGCATAGTTGGAAATAGCCCATGCCTGGTTTGTATAAAAGAAAGTAGTAAGCGAATAGTTAAAGGATCGGCCAAATGACCTTGTCATGTCGCGTTGTAGTGATAAAGAAAAAAATATTTCACATTTACGTTTACGTATTTTCGTCGTTATTTTTTAAATATCACCTAATTTTTAAAGTATTTACCCACTTCTTGGCATGTAACTACAAATACGATGCATGTGTTGTTCCCAGAATAATTTAAAATAATTCTCTTAACTTCATCAAATACGTTCTTATTGTTCCCGTCGCACGGTGGGGTATTTGCTCGATCTGGACCGCCAAAAGTCGATTACGAAAACTTTAACGCAGGTAAAAACGAAAGGTTGCTCTATAAAGCTGATAATTGTACGAATGACAATCAACGATTTCCACACCCTTTGCATAACGCTAGCGCCCTCACGATCGGTCGAAAGTAAATCATCCCTTCGAGTGCACGCATCGTTTCTCAGCGCAGAATACAATTAAAAATATTCCTAATTTTAAAATTATCCTAATTTTAAAAATTCAAAATAATTATTTTACCTATTTTTCACCGAACAGACAATAAAATCTTATTACTAATGCTGGTTTTTTGGTTTACTTAGGATATGTATATATTACAAAGTAAATACATATTATCAACAAATGTTGTTTATTTATTCTGTAATATCATAATTATTAAAAATAATAAGATATAACATTTTTATATTATTTTATACTATATATCAAATTACTTTATTAAGACAATTTTACTAGCAGGTATAAGTGATCTAAAATTGTATTGTTCTCGCATGATATAAAAAATATATTTAGGAAATAATGATCACCAACTAGCAATACTATAAAAATAAGATATTTTTTTAGCAGAAATTTAATAGTGTGTATAAACACTTTTATACAAAATTCATGGTACATCACACAATTTTAAATTATTTTATTTAAAATAAATACGTAAACAAAAAAAAAATTGCTGACAAAGTACTAAATATTAATTCAATTAGAGAAATCGAAATTAAAACAATTAGGATATATAAAAACTTATGAATGATAATTTATCATTCTGTATATACTTTTTTGATTTAGGATTTACAAATTTAAATTATTAATAACATAATAATGTAATAAACCAAGTTATGAAATCACAATTCATAAATTAATTTTTGCTTTTAAGTATATGTAGTTTTATATGACAACCCAAATGGGAAGATTATGCTAAATATTTATTTGTAAATTTAAAAAAAAAATTTAAATTTCAAATTTAAAAATGTGTATTACAAAAGTTTGTTTTGATAATATTTAAATTTTTTAATAACCATATTATTTAATATTTTTTAATATTATTTTAACTATTTAATATTTTTTAATAGTTTAAAATAAATATTTTTAAAACAAATAATTGTTCTATAAGAAAAGATAAATGTAATAGTCAATAATTAATTCCTAAAACACAATTTGATTTTTAATTTTAAAAATTCATAAAAGTAATAAATATGTATGTGTTACAGTCGGTTATAGTAAAGTTATATTGGGAAAATCATTATTGATAATTTATCAATTTGTGTATACTTTTTTTGAATTTAATTTTATAATTTTAAAGTATTAATAATATATTAAAGTCATAAATAAAGTTATAAAATTATTATTCATAGCTTAATTTGGCTTTAAAAAATATGTAGTTTTCTTATGATAACTGAAATCAGAAGCTGAAACTAAATATTTATTTGTAAATTTAAAAGTTTTTAATAGAAACATTTTTTTTTATTAGTACATTAATTCAAATCCATATCAAATTTTTAATTATTTTTTACATATCATATTTTCTAATAGCTTAAAATAAATACTAATAAAACAAATTATTATTATTGTTTAAAAAAGATAAATGTAAAGGTATATAAAATATGACAGAATATGACCGTAATAAATATAAATATTAACCTATATACTTGATTATAAATATTTCAATACAAAATGTCACAATCGATTGTAAACAAATTAAAAACGTTTATATATAAGCTACATATATTTTATAATTATATGTAAATATATAAATTGAAATAATACAATAACAACGTTAGTTTTGCTCTAAATGTAAAATATGTATTTAAACTTACATAAATTAATACTAAATATTTTTTAAACAGGCAATTATATATTTGATTTATTATAGTTATGTACACTTTTTCTAAAATTTATAAAATATTGTTAACTTTTAAATTATATATTTTTAAATAAATGTACCATTTACTAGTAATTTGTAATAATAGCGTTGGTGTTTTGGTAGAATAAGATGTTAATGTTTTTAATTTATGACACTGTGAGAGTTTTAACCACCTAAAAAACAATTGAAATTTTATTTTAATGATCATATTAAAAATAAAATTCAGCTTGTCCCAAAAGTAAGGTTCAACAATGGAAGAGAGATCTTGAGATTAAACAAATGCGTGAATAATTGTTAATATTTTACGGACTATCTATTAGCACACTAATCAGCACACAAATGTACCGTAAAACAACGGTAGACAATGTGTTCTATTTTGCGCAAAAGAAATATTGTTATTCTACATTCTCGTTAACGGTCACCAAGGCGACCTCCACTTTTATGGTGTTTATACATTTCGTGGGTTTATGCAAGAAGCGATGCAATTGGCTCGCCAACATCCTTATCTGTGGATCGCCAGAGATGTCTTAAACCAGCAATATAAAATATGTAACACTTAGTCACAGAGGGATAGATGAGAAAACGGGCAGACGGAGGAATCCGTAATCAGAGCCGCCCTAGAAGCGACTCATAGGAGTTATAGCACGGGACACATAAGCGGATCATTCAGCATCAATACAAGAATTTTATTAAAATTACCCCCATATTAATATAATCAATAAAATATATTAAAATTAATATAATGGTAGTATAGTTACTAAAAATTATAAAATATTTAAATAAGTCTTGTGTGTAAAGATTGCAAAATCAAAAACAGAGAAGCAAATGCCGTCCACACTTAGAAAGTAATCACAAAAGATGAAATCTTAAAAAAGAAGAAATTTTATTAAAATGCTCAATTAATCTTGTAACTTTTGCAAGTCAACAATGGTGTCACATGATTAATCAAACTTGTGGTTTATGTATTTAATTTAAATATTTCATTTATCCCAGATTTTAAAAAAACTTTCAAAAACAAAAAAATTAAATAGATTTATTTTGTTATTTTGAAGAGCTATCTATTGATTTTAAGCTGTAATTATAGTTTATATATGGTATAAAATGGACTTAAATAATCTTTGTTGTGTACGTATGAAATTAAACTATATATATTATAATTAGATAAATTAAAAATCAATCTCAAGAAATTAATCAATATAATTTGATCTAATAAAAATGAACCCCAAAATATCTCTATATATAATTAAATCTAAAAAAACATAAATCTGAAAAAGTGAATCAATACTGGTTGTGAAGTGATACATCGTAAACCGACAAGTAGAACATAAAAATACGTACAAAAGTTAAACAATAACTCTGCTCTGGCCAATAGTTGCTTTAATAAGAACAATTAGATTTATTTTATTAGCACCGGACTGTAGCTAATATAAAAAATATGTTTGTTCGCACAAAACACAAAGTAGTAGAAATGGAAGTATACAAGAATATCACTATGAACAAAAAAAGAAATGACAATATCGAAAATCATAAATAGCAGGAGTATTGCTTCTGAAATATCGAACAGTAAGTTCTCATCGCGATGAATTTCAAGATTTAAAAACTAATAATACTACAGATACATAAAAAATACATACTTATTATATTTTATTTTATTGATAACATTTTATGATAAAATATCAAAGATTAATCGTCGATAAGTTTTTGATAAACCAAACATATATTTAGTAGTATTTACGTTTATTTTGGTAGTCACATACAACGCAATACAAAATGGCCACACTAGTGTTATCACCACCTGGTGTATCTTCTATTGTAGAGGTAAATTAACGTAATTAAGCACTACATAGTAATTATTTAATAATCTATATATCTATATATATATATAAGTATCTAATATTTATTTTCCCCAGTTCCTGGCCAAAGCCATCCACATGGGTACCTATTAATTCGTTCTACCTTCATGTTACCTTATTAAGGTTCTTAAATAATGGGTTAGAATGATTTTTATTTCTGTCATGGTAATTTTTTAAATGTGGAAAATTAAAAAATGTAGAAATTCCTGATGATGCGGGGACAATCTTCGGCGAAATATAAAGAGAAACTCATTAAAAAAAGATGAACGCGAATATAACACGTAAATATTTAATATTTATATATATATATATATATATATATATATATATATATATATATATATATATATATATATATATATATATATATATATATATATATATATATATATATATATATATATATATATATATATATATATATATATATATATATATAAATATATATATGGTTAATATTTCTAGGAGTCGGATTACTCCGCGTACTTTTTTGATTCCGTGTGGAATCATGGTCCCTACGTTTCGGCCAGATTCGCCCAGCCATCCTCAGGGGAAAATTGAGAATATGAACATCCGGTGTGGGCAAAGCCCAGCATGTGGTTGTTCTCAATTTTCCCCTGAGGATGGCTGGGCGAATCTGGCCGAAACGTTGGGACCATGATTCCACACGGAATCAAAAAAGTACGCGGAGTAATCCTACTCCTAGAAATATTAACCAAATATTTCTCCGCGAAAACGCATTCAACCACATTATATATATATATATATATATATATATATATATATATGTGGCTATGTATATATGTATATATGTATGTATGTATGTATATAAATATATATATATATATATATATATATATATATATATATATATATATATATATATATATATATATATTTATATACATACATAAATATATATATATATATATATATATATAAATATATATATATATATATATATATACATACATACATACATACATACATACATACATACGTATATACATATATACATAGCCACAGTACTGACAGTACCAGTTGCTTTTTCAGTAATTTCGTCATTGGTGTTTTTTTGATTATATTTAGGGATTTCTGTAAATATGATATTTCTAATGGATATTATGTCGATGCGTAGATAAGATTACGATTGTAAATCGAACTTTATACTTTATCGATTGCGTCGTTGTTATCATATATATTACCATATCAGTTTTTTTATTAGGTATTATGATAGGAAGAATTTTATATTTCGGATTTTAAAATCTCTTTATTTAAAAGCGCTTTCGAGTGCTTGACGTGTCATATCCTAGATGTTTTTTCATGAGATCATTTTATTGTTATAAAGAAAGTACGCCTTTCATAAGTTATGGAAGAGATCGGAACATCCGTCTGCTCTCTAGGAATTTCGTTCATTTAGAGCGCGCGTTAATTTCCTGTCATCGAAATTATTACAAATATTTTAAAAAACAAATAAAAAATGATCCCAAAGCGTTCTGGAAATTCATTAACACTAAACGCGCTATTCAGTCGACATCGAAAGTAATGAACTTCGACGATAAAACATTAGACGGTTCACAAAATATTGCTGACGGCTTTGCGCAATATTTTCGTTCTGTTTTCAAGGAATATTTTTCGCCTTCTGCTCAGTCTTTCTTCTTCATGTTCTTGGTCTTCAGTACTGACCATCAAAGAAATTGAGCGCTCAGATCTTAAATAAGACTTTAATATATTAAAGACAGGGCATTCTTCTAGGCCTGATTTCATTTTGAAGGGTTGCGAAGTCAGTTTCGCTGCTCCTCTAAAACGTATTTTTCTTATCTAATTCTTAAGACATCATCATATTCTGATCTATGAAAATGAACAAAAGTCACCCCTATTCATAAAAAAAATGACAAATTGTATCTAAAATACTATAGATCAGACGCAGCGTTGTCAGCTTACGCTAAATTATTTGAAGAAATTATTTATAGATATGTCTTTAATCACTTTCGGCAAGTTTTGTTGGACCAACAGCATGGGTTTTCAATGTTACTAACCTTCTGTCTTTCACTAAAACGGTGAAAATTCTCTAGATACGGGAATTAAAGCAGACGTCGTGTATATAAATTTTGATAAGGCCTTCGACAAGATTTGTCATGGGTTATTATTAAAAAAATTGTGGACTCTTGATGATTTAACTCTGTTATTCTCGAGTTATTTGAGTGATCTTAGACAGTTTGTAACCTATGGCGGCCGATTGTCGAAAGAATATTTCACCCCTTCGGAGGTTCCTTGAGGGTCTAACATGGGCCCTCTGCTCTTTAGGTTGTTTAATAATGACATAAATACAGCAGTTACAAATTCAAGTTTTCTTCTGTAAATTGTATAAATGAAATCAATCTGTTGCGGACTCCTCTCTACATAGTGATTTAGATTCTCTTTGGAGATGGGATTTCGTTTACCGTCTGCCCTTTAGTGTTGGAAAGTGCCATACTGTGTCATTTTTTCAATCCCGTTCGCCATCAGTTTATTATTACAATCTGGGTGGGAACATTTGATTAGAGAAACTTTCACTAAAGATCTCGGAATCACATTTGAGAGCAAGTAGAGGTTATCTTTGCACATACACGATATCTGTGATAAATCTTGCAAGATGCTCGGCTTTGTTATGAAGAACGCCTTTCACTTTGACGATCCATCAGTTATTCGCGTCCTCTATGGCATTAGTTCATAGCATTCTTGAATCATGATCTATAATTTGGTATTCCCGAATAACGAAATACTCACCTTTAGTAGAAAATATTCAAAACAAGTTTTTAAGATATCTTTATAAAGAATTGGTTATTATCCCTTCTCAGCGCCATTCTTTTATTTTTTAGTTCGTTTCATTTTTTTTTCATATTTTATGATTTTTTATTTTATTTTATTATTTTTCGTGTATTATTTGAATGATTTATTTTTTTAATAAAATAATACAATTTTTGTTTTCGACCATCATGACGCATTAGGGTAACCTGTTAGGCTACGATAATCTTAATATATTCTAGATAAATAAATTATGCATATTTCCTCAGATTTAATTTCGTAGTTGTCTTTTTCTATAAAGGCTAAATAATAAATAATTAAGTGGTATTAATCAGTTCCAAGCAAATAAAAAAATTAAATGTTTGTCTATACAAATATTATTTAAAAATAGTTCAGCTGTCATTGTCATATAAATAAAAACAAATCATAAATGATAGCTTATTAAAAAATTTACCTTTTTAGTTGTAGGTGTGGCAATCTTCATTTATTGTAGAAATTGCTTTAATTTTATGTTCTATTGTACCAATATTGCATATTTTATTTCAAATTGTTTGATACACATATGCCGTCCGAACATTTTAAACTCGGTTCACATGTACCACTGAAACCACCACACATTTCGCCAACGGTGCGAGCGCACACTTTACAGCATCTGAAAAAATAACAAAATATTAAAATTTATTATTATTTAGCTTACACTATATAATTTTTTTTTCAGAAAGATGACAGCGAAAATAATATAATTACCGAAAAGCCCTATTCAAGACTTGAGGACCGCGTTTACTCGTTCATTATCAATGATAAAACATCAATGTTTACCTTTTACCGAACATTGGCTATGGCTGGATTCTTCTATAAGGACCGAGAAGTAAAATGTAATGAGTGTAATTTGAACGCAACCGATTGGAGTGATATGGTTGAAATTTTCAACAAACATTGGATTTTAAGCCCTTTCTGCCCTGAACTAGGAAATGAGGTGTACTTGCAGAACGCACCGGAGGAGCCAAAATATGCGACATTCAAAGCACGTTATGATACATTCAAATATTGGCCAAAACATAAAATTCAATCTCCGTTTAAGCTAGCTGAAGCGGGATTATTTTACATAAATCATCATGATAAAACCAAATGCTTTTTCTGTGGAATTATAATTCATAAGTGGGAAGCAAACGATGTACCTAGAAAAGAACATGAAAAATATTCACCGGATTGTGCGTTTATAATAGAACTGTTTGAAGAAAGTTTAAAGTTTAACAAAAATTTGTCATACCAAAATTATATTAGTTGTGGAATAATAACAGATTAGAAATGCCAGTTTTAATATTCAAAATACTGATATCTGTAATTAAATAACTTTTTATCGTTAAAAAAAATATATTATTGTACATATAACACTACTAAAAACAGACAAATAGTTTAACATATATAATGTATAGTGTAGTTCGTTAGATTTACTTCCCACGGGCGGGTCTCTACTGATATTATTAAAATCGGTCTAATGTTAATAGTAAAGTTACATTTTCAATGATATACATAGTATAGTTTTACTAACTCGGCCAGTTTAAATGAATTGACTTACAATTTAAACAATTGATTTACAATTTTAGTGAAGACACTTATTTTTTTTAGAATTTATATTTTATTTATAGAATTGTGTTTTTTTTTTTGTAATATTCTGTTTTTTTTTTTATTAATAAATAATTTGTGAGTATATTCAATATAAATGTCGCTTTTTTATTTTAGCAACACACAGTTGACTCCAAATATCCATTAACTACTACGGAATGTGCATTTATTGATCATTAAAAAAATATTTAATTTATAATAAAATATTTAATCGATAGCTTCACCTTAAATACAGTTAAATTTACGTTTTCAAAACGTATATTGATAAAAATAGTAAATTAGTTATTATTTTGATAACATATTAAAATAATCAATCTCGTTTGTAGCGAAAAAATGAAATTAAAATTCTTTAAAAAATAAAGTGAAAAAACTTTAAATTGCAACATAAAGCAACTATATTACTATAATTTACAAACTATAGTGACTTCTAGGTAATAAACTAGGGTAAATATTATTTAAATCTGCCTACATACAAAAAACAACAGTGTAATTAAATTTACAAAAAAATAATAGTTTTTCAACATATTTATTTAGTGTATATCTTTTTTTGCAACATGACAAATGCGTTACAGCTGGGTAAACACAATCAACAACTACTACTAAAACATTTTTGTCACAATAAAAAGGAAAACCCACCACAAGCAAAGCTCTAATAAGGCAGTATTTTTGGTCCTCATCTTTATTTATTCATGACTTTTTTGCACCGCTCCCACTACGACGGCGCCGACACGATTTTATTGCTTTTGACGTGAATTTTTGCCTTCTGAGAAGCGATAATTGCTTTTGCGCTTTTCTATTGATCGAAATTCAGTTTAAATATACTTTGTCCATAGTTTTATCGGTAAGGATAGCTATAATATTTTTAAAAGATAGTGTATATTCTACATTACATGATAGTGTAGTATATATTTTTAAAACATATGTGTAATATCGAAACGCAGACAATCTACGGAGCAATATGTGAGATGTCTGTCTGTATGTATTCTTTTGCTTATTTTTTTCTAAGAGATGAATTTGTTTAGTTTGTATTTGATACTTGACCTAATAAAAGTATTAGTTCAAGAACTTTCACTCGGTTAAGTTTGGGTTTGAACAGAAAATGTACGTTTCGCAACTGTCAAATTGAGCTTCATAGACATTTTATAGCAGCATTTTAACGCTATTCGATTAAATTATATTTTCGTCAGTAGAAAAATATATTTACTGGTGAAAATGTATTTGGACTTAAAAAAATACACAAGCACTGTAACATTTATACATCGGATGTAGATGAATAATGATAAGTATGTAAATATATATATTTCTGTATATAGAAAAGTTGAAATCGTATAATCGAATAATTTATATTTTCACTAATAAAAATTTATATCTACTGGTGAAAATGTATTCTGATTGCTGTTAATTGTTATTTTAATTTTTTTCAAATCAGTAGATTTACAATAATAAAATTATAGTATCTAACATATAAAGTTTATATACTGATCAGTCACTTGATATGATCAGAATCTTCAACGAAGAATCCTTAATTATAAAGAAGAGTTTGTGTATTCGAAACCGTTGTAAGAAAAGAGAAAAATGTTTAAACGCCTCTGAAAGTTTTCTTTGAAAAGAAATAATAATAGGGTTGAATCTGAGAAAACTTCCGAGTTTCTATTATGGCCTCGTTCCGAATAATTAAGCAACGGGGGAATCGACGCGCGTTAAATTAACGTGAATGAAAAAAAACGTATTTTTTTCATCGAATCGAAATGTCGGCTCGTTTTTTTGCTTCCCCGAAAATTTCATCCCAGGGGGTGGCGAATAAAATATTTTCATAACAGTTTCGCTTTTTATGGCCTCGTTTGCCGCACGAATCACAAGTGACCCCTCGGAAGATAAGATTATATTTTAATACGACGCGAAGTCTTGCTAAATTAAAGACTTTTTTAAGGCTGGGTAAAATATTAAAATATTATTATTATTTATATATTTAATAAATGCTATGGTGCACAATATAAGGACCACCAAGAATCTAATATACAAGTAAAAGCTTTGTCGTTTCACTAAATAATGGAAATTCGATACCGCGTAAAATTTGAGATGGAGTATGTTCAGGCCGTCTCTTTATCTTGAATACAAACAATATTTCAAAATTAAAAAATATGCATTAATATGTATATGCTGACGATAAAGCTATTTTGACTAGAAAATAACAAAAAAGCTTTTTGGAGGGGGAAAATTAAAAACAACTAAAAAAAACGAGTTAATATTTTAATGGAACTTTAACAAATTTGCTACTGCCTGTACAAAGTTAAAAGAGTAGTAACGTATAATTGATATATAGCGTTAAATACATGGGCTTACACCTGGATTGTAAAATTAATAAAAAAAAACATTTTAAAAATTTCCTTGAACAGGCTTGGTGTGCTTGTGACGTTTAGATTAATATTTAATACATAGAGCGCGGTTATTAATAAAAAAAAAAATTGAAAAAAAAACACAATTAATCTGACATATTTTAACATATGCTTGCTAGGTGTGGAGTAATGCCAGTAAAACTTTTTTTTTAAATTGTTATTTAAAATAAAGTTATTAAAAATATATTTATTACTCTTTCTAAAAATAATGAAACAAGTGAATTGTCAATTTCATACAAAAAAATACTATAAAAATATTTTGCGTAGCCATATTAACCCACTTATCTCATATATCCGTGACTACGATAAAAACAACCTTAAATTTCCATATAAGCATTATATGCCAAAACACATTATTTAACTTTAATTATCAAATATAATATAATCAATATTGTTTTAAAAAAATATATTTTTTAAATTGAAATTTTATCGTTTTATAATATTGTATTAACAAAAAAGTGTGCTTTAACTGCATGGGTATATTTTTAGAACATACGACATTATTGTAAAAAAATGATATTTGAAAATTATGAAAATTGTAGCAGCGCAGCATACTTATTAAAATATATAATATAATATTTTTAGCAATCATAAAAAATGCATAATTAACTATAGCATCACGCACTAACTTACGACACATAATGGACTTAAGTTTTTTGCTTTGAAACACGCTCTACTAGAACTAAACACTAAACAAAAAAACATATAAAAATTTATGATATTATTTTTGAGTATTCCATATTTTTTTGTTATGTCTGTGTATTTTAATGTTACAAAGCATATAATTAGGTAGTCATTCTTATATTACATATAAGCTTATAAAAGCTTTCAGGTACATTTCTATACAATCTGTTAAGTCAAAAATTATTCTACATTTTGATACTGTAAAAAAATTGGGTTGCTATCAATCGATCTCAAAAAATTTTTTTTTAATTGTCTTGCAATTCATGAATTTTACAAATAATACTTAAAAATGAAAATATTTTCCCATTAATAATAAAAAAAATTAAAAATACCTATTAGTTTGATACAATTTTTCAAAACCTATTTGTGTTAATAAAATAATGTATCAATTGAGTTGTCATATCAATATAATTTTATATTATATATTGATATTCCTTATAAATGAAAAACAAGATTAGCTTATAATAAAATTTTTGTGTTTTAAGATATTTTTATACTTTGCTAAATAAATATATTTTATTAGTTATTTTAAAATAAAAATGTCATAATGTTTTGTCACAGCTGATCTAATTTAAAAAAAATATAACATCAAATTTAGTTATATTATTAGTTTTGTTAATAGTTGGACTGTAATTTAATATGAAAAATAACAAACTAAATAGAAGGAGCAAAAACTGTTTATAAATTATATAATTATACTACACTTTTGGTGTAAGTAGTGTAAGTAAACGTTTGTTTCACTGGTAGTCTTAAAAAAAATATAATCAGGACGTGAGGTTTGAAATTTAATTTTGTTAGCATCATACTTCAGTTGGAAGCAATCAACTGTTTTAATTAAAATCACTTATAAAACATTAAAAGCTTTTTCAAAAGTTAATTGTTAATAAATAAACCATTTTGGACTATATAAAACATCATGAAATAGCAATAAGTGCCGCACGAGGTGAGTAAAATAATAGAAAGAAATTAGCGTTGCGAAGTTTTTTGATGCTTTTGAAACGATTCATTTTTAATCACATTGTAATATGCGAGGAACAGTTGATCCTATGTTATAATAGAAAAAGTAATTCACAATATTTAGATAAAAATAAAGCCTTAAAATAATTCGTAAAAACAAACAAGCAAATAAGGCGACTGTTTGATGATCTGCGCTCGGTTTAATCTATTTAATTTTTGCATCTTGGCGATACCATTTCAGTTGCAATTATTGTTATGAAATTGATGTATTGCGACATAGTACCTGCACTAAGCAATCGAGAAGGTGCAGTTCTCTTGCACGACAATGAGCAATCACAAATCGCACGATTGTCCCTTCTAAAATTTGACAAGATGTGGTATATAATATTGCTTTATCTTCCATTATTCTTCCATTGTAAGCTGGCAGGTGTTTGTCTAATATGTTACATAGGAAAAAATTGTATAAACTGTTCATTACTGTACAAAAATGTTCAGTCAGGTATTATGAATATCTGTAAGTAAGTACATAATAAAACGACCAGTCTAAAAGTCTTAGATTCAGTGACATTTGTTCATAAATATTTATAAATTATTATGTGTATTATAATCTATATTCAATAGATAAAATTTTACAGTAGGAGCATTTTTTATAAATAATAATTCGAGTCCACTGTCGTATCTCGAACCCGCGGCCTCCGGATTTCTAGATAAGACCGTACGGACTACGTTAAAACGACCTTTAAATTTTTAAAGCTATATTTGTTTGAGCATTGCAACAATTTTTTGAACGGTGAGGTCTTTACCAAACAAACTTATTAATTTTAGAATGAACTTGTTATTATTAGAATAAAAAAATATATGTAATGCTGGGTATGTAATAACAATTTCAGAGAATCTTGGTAGGCTTGGAACTTTATTAAAAAAATATTACCTTATGTTTTATATAAAAAAATATCATTAAGTATTTTTTGTGTGTATTTTTAAAGTAGTACAAGTTTATAATTCAAAAAAATCTATAGAACTCTAATATGATTTTAATATTTAAAAATGTTTTTTGCTCCCTCTTGTATATAAGGTCTGGCTCATTACTGTGATATAATGGTACGAATTAATTTATGAATATTTCAATATGCGCGTAGGTTTATTACACACATGAATTATATTATTAAATCCATAATACGTACCCGATGTGAGAATACGATTGTGTATATGGAGAGTAAACGTAATGTTAGCGTTGCCTTATGGCGAAACCGGGTTCAAGGGGTTAACTGATACATAAATTTCGATTAAGGTCAAAACTTCTGCTGTGTATCGGTCGACATCACAATTTCGCGTTAAAGTCGAATTGGTTCGCATAAACAAAATTAGAGCTTTCTTACTATGTATTTACGTAGACACATGAAATCACATTTGTAGTTTGTTTTAAGGGTGTATTATTCATAATTGATCAATACCAAAAATTAGCATCTTATAAAAACATACAGAATTGTGTTTATGAATAAATTTTATAAATACAATATTAGTTAAATTTAGTAAAAATTGATTTTATTAAATAAGTTCAAGAGACTGTATTAATCATATTTATATTTAGTATAAAATTAATGCTGGATGATACAAGCAATGTATTACATATTCTATTTATATCAAGCTCACTAGTAAAGTTGATTCTTTAACTAGTATTTATCTGAAACATTCTTAGCCATAGATTTTAATTATTTTGTTCCAATTAATTATTCACTGCTTGCGTTTTTTATAAGGATAAAGCTTAAGTCTGACACGATTTAGTCTGAGGCGTTAAAAATGTACAACTTCTATTTACACGTTTCTCTGAATTTCTAATGGTGTTGAAATTTACCTCGCTAAACTTTTGAAAATGCTTAAAATATCCCGTTTTTGGGTAATGTATGAAAGGCACGAAAAATAAATTATGAAAAAGGGTGCTATAATAATGCTACTCAAAATGGAATAATTGCGCATAAAACTTGGTAAGTTTACTTATTTTGCAGTTAATGTAAAGTGGTAACGATTAAAGGTAAAGGCATATTCGACAATCAATACTTAAATTTTATTAATTGCAGATAAAAAAGGGCCGAAAATATAATAATATAGCAATTTTTTTGACACTTTAACTTTAATAATGAGCTTGTACTACAGTTTATAAGTTCCTTGACATCTTAAATACTATAAACACAAGTTGCAACTTTGATAAAAAAAATTCTATGGTGTTTTATAATTAAAGTATTTCTTATATTTTTATTCACCAAAAATATATATAGCGCTTCACATAAATATATGGATTTTTCAACTTGAAAGATTAAGAAAATAAATAAAAAAAAAATATACTTATTGATTGCAATATTTTTTTATTAAACAGCATTGCATTTAAATAATTAAAACACTATTCCTAAATTTATCATACGTTTCTCTATTGTATGTACATTATTATTAAAGTAAGATCGATTCCTCAAACTGGTCCATTTATCAAACGTCAAGCTAAATCGAACTTCGACTTTTTAATTTTTTTATTATTACAAAACTACATAGCTTTTATATATTTTAAATCTATATCCTATATTGGATAACCATACATTTTGTAATAATGTATATTATATAAAATCTTTTTAATAATGTTAATTGACATTCCAATATCATCAGCCAAATGGACTTCATTTTATGGAAGCAATTCACTTTATTTTTTCTCTCTTTTAAATGGATTATTATATCCAACAATTTTATGTCTTTTATTACTATTTTTGTTCTAACGTATAATTTTGATTTCACTTGTAATGAAATATTTACGAAACAAAAATTTTACTGTGACATCCAAATGGCTCTATTATGAATAAAAAAATTAAATAAAAATATTTTGAGGTGAATTAGCAAAAGAATTGATTGATAAAGATATTTATTAAATATTTAACCCCACCACGTACTTTGGTAGGGATCAGAACTTTAGACACACGAGTCTCCTAAATTATTTATCATGAGTACAAATTTAAATCGCTCATTGGTAATACTTGTTTAATAATTAACATTAATTCCTATCTTTTTATTTATAATACTTTTTAATAAATTTTAACCTAAAATTATTTATTGTATCTATTGTACGTTAATTCATAATCATATATACTTCTAATTTATAATTTAGTACACCAATAACTAAAATATCATTTGTAAATACGCTACTTTATTAAATTTATTAACAATGTCATTTTTAATTAATAATATGTGTTTATAACTGACAATTAGTTTAAATTAATTGACCAAAGAATCGTTCACATTCAAAGGCTTTGCAATACAATGTTTTATTGTGTATCTATATTTTATTTATTGCTGCTATTTGAGCAAACATTTTTTGTTTTAGTATTATATTATTTTTTCTTATCAAGAAAATAAATGCGCGATTTTCCATCTATTGTTGTGTATATAAAAACCCACAATGGCGTCTGTGTTTTTATTCTGGTTCTCCTTTCTTGGGATCTTTGTTATTGACGGCGACTAAGAAGAAAAAAAATTAAGAAGCGAATAAAATCGAGTTCTGCAAGAGAACAATTCGCTCGGTCGTGCACATGACAAAACGGAAAATCAATGTTTATGACAATAAAGGAAAAACACAGAAAAAAGCAAACTATTTATGTGTTTCTATTGCCAGACAACGATCAGTTTAGTTTGACAAGCGAGCCACTAAAAATCCATTGTCCGAACGCTTTGAAAATTTCTCTATTCATAAAAACGCAATGTTTTGAACAATATTTGTATTTTTACAATCTATAATCTGTATTGAATTGAAATGATTACGTAATATTATTTAAAATTATATTATTTTATTCATGTTAAATAAACATTTTTTTTAAAAATATTTTACATACTTTATATACACATACATATGTAAAGTGGGATGTCGATAAATGAAAACGTACCTAGGATGTAATTTGAACCATTTTCATGATCTGTTGGCGATTTCTGATTGAACACTGAAATAACAATCGACCGATTTGTATAATAGTTGGCATTGTGAAAAAAGTACAATAATGATAACGATCAGTGTAAAAAAAGTAATTTGATTTGACGTGAAATGGATATTAAGTTCATAACAGTGAATAAAAACGCATGTTGTTTACTTGGAAATTCATTATAAAATTAATAAAAATTTAGTGAAGTGGAAAGTAGTCTATACATATGTATGTATGTAGTATTATTTTTTAACAAATATATTTTTGTTTAAACAGTTATGTTAAAAATAAACTTATAAATCTAAAACATGGAAACTCATTTTTATTTTATAGAAAATATATTACATATGATAATTTTTTAATTGTGTAAATTTAAGTAGTAACGTTTATTTATGACTACTTAGTTAATAATACAATAAGAATAAAATTTAAAAAAAGCTAAAAATCGTTAGCATTAGTAATATATTGCATGTTTTATAAAAAAACATAATCATTATTATTTTTTTTTACAATACCTATTATTTATGTATGATAAATTAGGAACACGATAAGTGCCATAGTTTTAAATATATCATAATAAAACTTCTTCTAGGTATTTTTTTCTAAATAAAAGTCAATACCGATTTACCGTTCAAGCTTTGCATTGTGTAAAGCTTTGTTTGTGTAGAGCTTTGCATCGTGTGAACGAATTTACTAATGCTCGACTAAATTTTTTTAGTTATACCAAATCTATTTACGTGTCAAGAGTTCATAATTAATTTTATAAAAAATATAAATTAGTAACAAATATAAATTTACTGAAATAATAACAATATCAGACAAATAACGAAATTTTAATTTGTAATGTGATTTAAGTAACACTAATAAGAAAATATAAACAAATTACAATAGCTGGCTACACACGCACGGATCTGCCCGCCGGATCTGTCCGAGATGGATGTCCGGCAGACAAATCTGATTGTGTGTGGTGTGAAAAACCACAGATGTGTCTGTCTGCCGTCTGTCCGCTGTCCGTGCTCAAAACGAACGGATCGACACAGACACGCAGATCCGAGTTAATTTGCCGAGTTAAAATTCATTTGCGCCAAAGTTGCCGCCAACGTTTTAAATAAGATATTGGTGATAAGGTTTTATTACTTTATGACCCAGAGCAAATAAAAAAAATGATATAAAAATAAAAATAAAATTTAAAATAAAAATGATATAAATAAAAATGATACGAGTATCGACTCTTGATGCTGTTGCTAAGTATATATGTAAATAATACATATATAATTTTAATTACAATAAAATTAAAGTTGTTAAACATTATTGAATATGTATGAAGAGAGCAAGGTATTTATATATGTAGCTCGGACAAATCCTTCCGGGTGTCCGGCGGACAGATCCGTGCATGTGTGCATCTTTTAGTAAGACTTATTAATTAAAAAAATATTAGAAACATTTTTATTTTTATATCAGAAAATACTACAAAATAATTTGTGTAATAACATTTATTCACTGATTTTAAGAATGGAAGACAAATTTAAATATAAGTACATATTCTAAATAGTATATTGCTTTAGAGGCAAAAAACATATTTTAATAGTTTTAGACCTTCAAATTTTTTTAAAATTATCACATGGTTCATTTTTTCCTTTCACTATGTACAATATAAAAAAATATAATAACTAAATAATCATTGTATTTGCTTTTGTATATTTTGTTAGAAAGCAAATTATAGAATATGTCAAAATGCCATTAAACAATATGTTATATCAGAGTTTAATTAAACTTGCCTTTAACCGAATCACATGTAGAGTATTTTGAAAACATACCGCAAGTAACACTAAGGAAGGCTTCATTCAATACTGAACAGTGAAATGTACAAATTAAAAATTTTCTTTGTGTTAATCATGAACTTTCTTCAAATCCAGACTCGATTTATTTGCTCCATTTATACTAGATATGTGTTTATATCTGTATAGGTATGCATATATTATACTTACAGAGTGGATAAAAGTTAATAGCCGCTTTAGAAAATCGAAAAGTAGTTCGTGTCATTTAACTGCGAGGACGTTTTCAGTTGTGTTTTCTAAACGATATTGGAAAAATATAACAGCATAGTTACTTTGGTATATGCCAGAAGTGTTCAAGACTGCGAAGTCATTTAAGAGCTTGCGAGAGTGAGACTTACAAATTTATTTATAAATAAATATGCATATAAAAATATTCACAAAAATGTCAAGCAATAAATATTTTAGGAGTAAAAAAGGAGTATAGGTCGACTCTCAAAGCAGATTGTTCTACACTTCTGTTCACGTAGTACTTTAACAAATACTTGGGTACGCAAGCGCTGGTATTTAGGTGGCATACAAAAAAAATCAATTCTTTCGAAACTCTTGATTGTGTATATTTCTTACCAGCAGCTTAAATAAATACTTTACCAAGTATACTCATTGCTGCGCCTTGGGAGAATCATATTTCAACATTATTGAAATAAAACTTTGTGACAAATAAAAATGGGTAAAATTTATTGTCATATATTGGCCAAATTATCAGGCTTATTTTACATCTCTCATGACATGCTAAAAACTTACGCCTCGTATAGTACTGCTATTTTAAAATTTTAATCTAAAAGCTAACTATTGATATAAATATAAATAAACTAATATACGAGGTGTGATCAAAAAGTACGGTAGTAATTTTTATTACAAACAAAGCTTAGATAAAATTTTAATAAATCTCCTTCAAAATACTCTTTGGCTAGCGATGAACTTATCCCAACGTTGATTCCATTATTAGAAGCATTTCTTGAAACCTTTCAATTGCTTCGTCGGGTATGCTGGAAAAACGTTTAGCTATTAGCACGTTTTTTATTTTTAGGAGAAACCAGAAGTCGCATGGTGCTAAATCTGGAGATTAAGTTAATGTAGACACAGAGGAACTATTTTTTCGGCCAAAAATTTGCGGCTTAGAAAATTTCGGCCAAAAAAGGCACATTGCCGTGATGAAGGAGAAAGCTAATGGCCTATTTTTCTGATCTCTTTCTACGTACATCATTTTGAAAACGTTGCTGTACACCCTGATAATATTCAGAGTATACAGTGGTTTTACTTGGAACGAACTTTGATCGCACTATGCCCTTATTACCGAAAAAACAATTACCATGAAGTTTAGGTTCGACATTGACTGACGTGCCTTTTTAAGGTGAAGAGAGCCACTCGTTTTCCACTGGAAACCCTACATATTCATCTCAGGGCCATAGTCATACACTTAACTTTCAGTTATAATTTTGACTATGAAGTCCGGATCTGCATAAAGACGATCCTTCAATTCCGTGCAAACGATTTTCCTTTAGTTCGTCGGTCAAAAGTTTGGGAACAAATTTCGCACTCACTCATTCCATTTGCTAATTATCAGTTAAAATGCTTTGCACGGACCGGTACGAGATGTTCAGTTCTTTATTAAGTTCTCGAATAGTTAATTGTCTGTTTGAACGAACCATTTTTGAACCTTATTGCACGTTTTCGTCTGTTTTTGAGGTCAAAACTTGATGTTAACGCGTTGTTCGAAATCCACGATGCCGGCTTTTAGAGACATGACTCTAAAAGCCGGCTAACAAGTGACAACTTGTTCAAACTTGACACTGACTATCTCAATGGATCAGGCTATCGGACTTATTACTTAATGCATATATATATATATATATATATATATATATATATATATATATATATATATATATATATATATATATATATATATACATATATATATATATATATATATATATATATATATATATATATATATATATATATATATATATATACATATATATATATATATATATATATATATATATATATATATATATATATATTATTATAAATAAAAATAATATGCATATATGATAAAAAGCAGGTTTTAAAATAAAAGTGTATTACGACAGAGATGCTCAATTTATGGACGCTCGCGAAACAATCGGGCCGCTCGCTTCGCCGCCCCCGGCACGCCTTTTGTCCCCCCTGAAGCACAGTATTAAACCATTGTTAGGTTTAACGACGCGTTTAACGCTCGGCAATCTGCTGTGCATATTTTCACATATTGAACAAACGTAAACTTCAATTATTAACGTCGGAAACGCTGGATTAATTACAGCGGGGAAGCTGAAAAAACTCGCGATAAACGAGTTTAAAATCCCTGAACGAAAAAAATAACACAAAGTGTAGCTTGGTGTATAATTAAATTAGCGATTTGCATAAAAATCAAATAAAAGTATAAACTTTTATTATACAACTGTTATTATTATATATATATTTTTTTTATATAATTTAATAGCACATATTTAGTTTTTAAGCAATTGTTAGTTATAACCACGGTTTTATGTTTTTTTTTTACAATCATTATGTATTAGTTTGATATTTTCGTATTATTTAAAAAGTTTTTAGAATATATTTATGTCTGTCATTATCATAATCATAGTTTCGAGTTTTTTTTTTATATTTTATAGTATTGAATATGTACATACAATTAAATATTTAAATATTAAAAAATCAGATTGTTGAAAAGTATGACTTTAGGTTTAATTTAAAATTTGCCAAGCTAAAAACAAAGCTCAACCAAATCAGAGCTATTTGTTTTGCGACGTCCTGAGTATAACATAATTATATATGTATGTACATTGTTAAATAATACAACGTTTTAGGTCATATTACGTAACGTATCTGCTCCGACGAACAAAATAAATAAAGCTCCAAAATCAACCGCTTGCTTCGCTGAAACGATCGATTTCCCTTTTATCAAATATTAATGTGTGTTCTTGTAAAAGTTTCCAGCGTTTTTTTAACTATTCATGATCCAAAAGCAACAGGTTATCCACAGAATAGAAAAATAAACAGGAGTTATTCATACAACTTGACTTTATTAAATTAATATTAAAACGATAATAGTGTTTTACATGAATACTCGAAACTGCATAATTTAGTGAAGGTATTATGGCTGAAGGGTCATAAACCAAAAATAATAAATGTGACACATTCAATTTTCAGTGAAATTTGAACGCGACGTCTTTAATTGGTTTTAAGAAAAATTCTGTGATAAAATATGATATTTAATTAAAATGTGATAGATTTGATGAAAAATATTATTTTAATTTTAGTATAGATGTAAATAGAAATTAATAATAAAACAAGCTTTCAAAGCGAGCGGATGTATTATATTAAGAGGCGCTATCTGATTACGTATTCAATATTCATCCGAAGCTTTCTTTTTATGATAAATCTGCAATTTTATAAATGTAATCAATTCTTTTTGTTTGAAAAATATGCTTTGTAAATCATTTCCTTTAAAATTAAGCTTCTTTATACATTATTCTTTAGAATATAATATAATGTATAATTATATCTCATCTATACATTTTTACCGAATTAAATATTTACAATTTTGTAAAGTAACTCGCCAGAAACCAACAAAGAAAATATTTACTCCTACTTTTCCTTAAGCAAACTTTGCATACATAAAAGAAAAAATATAATTATAGTCAAATAAAAAAAGATGTGTCAATAAAGTTATAGTTATGAAGCGTGAACAGAGCAAAAAATAAACTGCTTAGTAAGTTTAACATTTTAAACCCTTTCTGGAGAACCGCATAAATATAAACATAGTATGTATTTTAGAAAATATTTAGTAAAAGTTTAAGATGGAAATATGAATATAAGTTTCTGAAGTATGCGCTTTTAATAATTTTTCGAAATTATTAGGTCTGGGGGTGGGAGATTTTCTCTGCCTGTTTTCGACGTTTGTGATTTTTTTACTTTTCTAGCAAGATTTGTGACAAGTCATTACTCACAGTGTGTTGTTCTGAGGGTAGAATTAAAAAAATATCTGGTTTTTAAAATATTTTTGAATTATATGAAATATTTCATTAACTACTTTTTCTAAGACGTAGTTTAAATTAATAACAATGGGTAGAGGTAAAGCTTAATTTTGTGCTTAAGACTATGCTTTAAAAGTTATATTTAGAATGGTATTTATAATTTGAAAAAATACTTATGTAATATGATTTCGGGTTTTAAGGCTAAATAGATATGACTGCAGATAAATAGATGACAGTAAAACTGGTAATAGCTTATTTTAATAAACATATTCACTGGCAGGTCAAGTTGTATTATTGTCGGCTGTGACGTCGGTGGGGTAACTGGGAATCTAGACTAACCGCTGATGTCCTTCATGTTTAAGCAGTCTTCTATTTTGTTTTTGCGGGTGTGGTGCTTTTTTCTCAGTGACAAAGTGTCACACCAAATGTCGGTGTGAAACAGCTTTGGCAAAAACAAGATAAGGATCCTTGCGAGCCAATTGCACCGCTTTTTAAGCACACCCCTGAATTGTGCTCACATCTAAATAGAAACAGCCATTTAGGCAATCGGTAATCTAAGAGTTGAAGAACAATAGTAATGTGCGCAGGGTAGAATATATTTTCTAGCGCAGTAGTTGTCTGTGGACTACTGATGGCGAAAGAATTTTGCTAGTCTACGTAAAATTTCTTAATGCTTTATAATTTTCTTATACATTAAAAAAATATATTTTCATTCAATATTTTTTATATTTTGCATTGATAAAAAGCAAGTATATTCAAGGCCTATATCAATATTTAGTGTGACAATGTAGTTATTAGGGCAAGATCAACAAATCTTTTTTTATTATTATTGACGCACTTGCTATAAAAACACAACATATTTTTAGCGCAATCTATTTATATTTTTATACCAACTTGTGTGAACCGGACCGTACGTGACAATAGACAGAAAAAAAGTAAAAGCATCATTGTACTTATTATAGACTTTCTGCAAGTGTTATTATAATATAATAAATGACAGTACTTTGCGATATAAAAAAATGATCGCAAAGTTGGCATATCTCACACTTGTTCAAAATATTTAAAGATCGTTCTAAAACTTTTTAGATAAAAGTTTGCAACCTGTTTAAACTTGAATACAATGGTCACTAAAGTCTAGTAAGTAAACAAGCTAATCAAGCTTGTCGTAATTGGACCGTGGCAGCAAAAATTGGGTGAGCACTTCATCTCCAAAATCAACAACTATCGTTTGAATTTTTTTTACAACAACACGTCAATCATTTTTACATGAGCTCCCTAAATTGGAGACAAGGGTTTGTACGAAGTCGAATCAAGAAGAGTTGCTGATCTTAAACAGACGAGATGGAGAAAGCAGCCGCTTCTCTCTTCACGCAATCCTGGTTCAATTAAAATTCAACTCGCTTTGCAGACGACTGGATCATTTAAATGCAGAAACAAATAAGAGAATGCGTATATGTTACCTTTGTTACCTTTTATATTATACAACTTTGAACTTGACCATTTTTTTTTAACAAATATTAATTGTAAACAAAAATAACACCATTGACATGATATAAAATTCAAGATTTTTTTTTTTCATATTGAATATATCTGTGATTATCGTGATTTTTTTAATATAAAAGGGGATTTTTTTTAAACTTGGTGCAAATAAATAAATATTATTTCTTATTTGGAATGTTACTTGTGTGAAAAATTCATGGCAGTGGTCCGTGAGATACAAACTTTTCAGCTAAGTGGTCTGCGAAGTCCGAAAAGTGGGCGGCAGTTGGTGTAGCGCACATCCTTTCCAAACAATGAGCAGTTTTTCAGTGGTATTTATAATGAAACTGTTATTAGAGGGTCCGTGAAATATTTTCAATTATGCGTTTTGGTTACGAAATATTTATTTCATTTTTGTAACCTCCAAATTATAATAAATTGTGCAGGTGGTTGAAGCCCTCACCCCCACAAAGAAAAAACTAGTATCATATGTAATAAATATATATATAAAGCTTTTCAGTAAATATATGATAATATAAAATAATTTGTTATTTATATTTATTTACATATAAATAAGGTTATAGTATATTTGCAGCTAACAATGTGTTTTCTATGATATCGATATCAAATTGTAAGGACTCGTATTTTTTTCAAATATTCTCTATTATTTATGATATGTATTTCAGAATAGGCAAAAATATTTATGATAACGTAAATATTTATGATAATGTTGTACTATAAATACAAGCAAATTGATCAAATATGTACGAATCTATAGATCACCCTGATAAATTATCTCCCTATAAGTATTGTTTTCGATAGTTTGCGAGCATGGCGACTAGTTAGCGTCGCCTAATGGCGCACGTGAGCTTACCCTCGAAATAGTGTTCTTCCAGGTATAAAGTGTTCAATTAAGCGCTCGTACCGAATGGGAGGATTTAATGGCGTCGTTAAGCCTTTATCGGCAAAAATGTGTTTGTTTTCGTCAAGATTATCTCTTTCCTGTGTATTTTTTTAAGGGATGATGCCATAGTATTTGAACATCGTTTCGCACAACGTGTAACGGCGTATGAAATTGAAAGCGTAGGCAAGTGTAAACAATAGTAGTCTTCGTAATTGGATCTACGGCTTTAAAGTAAATAAGGAACAGCAAATATAATGTGTGCAAAGCAAGATAAAGAATGTTTGACACCTTTATTGTTTGATATGAGAAGTGATTTCTATTATTTAATTTTCTGTAAAGAGCAAAGCGGAATTATGTTTCTGACAGAGTGTAACATATAATTGTTTGTTAGGTGCAATCGTGTCATTACATAAGACTTTGCCTTAAACTTCTTGTTATGTAACAGAGAAATGACCGCACTCCCTTTTTTATGATTTATGAAGTAAAAAAATCAGGTATTGCATACACAAAATTCTTTCTACTATTTGTACATTTTTTAGGCAAATAGTTAAAGAAGTTTGATTCACTAAACATTAATGTTAAATATTAGCAACAAGTAAATTTCAAATTTTTTTCGTATTTAAATAAAAAACTTATTTGAAAATTTGCAAAAAATGTATGTTTTTTTTATTAAAAAAAATATAATGCAATGTTATTTTTTTATCTACTAAAGATATGTTGTACTAGACGATAAAATTAAAATGTTTCGACTGATTTTCTTTGATTAAACTTGATTTATAATTTATTTTTTTATTAAACAAATATAAAAAATATTTTTTTTCGAAAGAAAAAAAAACACATTTGAAACGGTCATTGTCACAAAACTTGCGTTAATTTATTGAGACTAAAATGATCATTTATCAACAAGGAAATAAGACAATAGCGTAAAGAATGGGGTCACACACAAAGCTCTTGTTACGACCAAAAAAATGACATGAATAACATGTTTGTGTTTCAACTGTAAATATTCTTTATCATTGATAGAATATTTCTTAACAAATATAATAAATCACCGAATCCACAAAATTCCCGCTGCAATGCAATATGACCTTGGACAATGCCCATCAAGCGAACATCGTTTTATAAAGGCGTATAACTATTTCATGGTTCTAAGAAGCGACTGCAGCGATTGGTTGGATGATCGCTGCATACTTGAAATTTGTCAGCAAGCTTTGCAGCCCTGGATATTTAAGCCTTAGCTCTAATTAGCATAAGGCAGTCACCAGCAGACATCCGTAGTCCATGGACAACATACGATCATGGACTCACACATCCCGCCGCCAGCTTTACAAAATACAGTTGAAAGAAAAATACAGTATCACATTAAATTTTGTATGCGCTCCTAGTCCCCTATAACGAAGTCCCAATCTCTACGCTGTAAGGGCTCGACTGTCCATGAATATCTCGAAACACCTATCCGACTAAGCACACAAATTAAATTGTTTAGAGTTCAAGAAATAAAAACAGCGATAATGAAGGATTTAAACTCATAAAAAGCTCTGGGTTATAATCTAATTACTGAAAAATTATTAAGGGAATTGACAAAAAAAAAACATGAAATTTATTATATTTATAATAAAAGTCACATTAAGAGTAGCATACTACTCTCTAATCAATGAAAAGTTGCAGAAATTATAATGATTCTAAAACCAGGAAAGGATATTGTCAAACCAATTAGTCTGTTCCCAATCTTAACTTCATCCTCAATCACCAATTTGGTAGGAAGGACTACTCAACGATGGAACAGAGTAAACAATCTGGCGGTTTTTTCTCTTAGTAATTCCAGTATTATTGCATCCGCAACTCCTTTGCAGTCTACTACTATTTTAAAGAATTTATTTCCTGCTTCGTCAAACGATAATTTATGACAGGGTTTGTGCATATTTATACGGCTTAATAAAATAGCAATGATGTTTAAGTATGTATACTAAGATAATTGCAATAGCATGAAAGTTTATATTTTATGATATGTCAAAAGTTAAATATTTGCCCAGTAATCTTGTAACAATGATATGTGTAAATAATATGGTGTTTTTATAAGAATTTATTCATTCGTTTTGCATTTAAGTGTTCGTATATAAAAGTTTATTATTCCCTACATATGTACGTCTTTGTGTTATAGCAAGAATAATATTTTCTCCATTTTCCGCCAAACATAACAAGACGAGGGTAAATCCTGCACTCGAGATGAGACTCTCGAACTCTTAAGCTAGATGTTGTCGGCGAATAATTTAATAACGCGAATAATAACACTTCAATTTTGCTAGACAAACACACAGTCAAGGGTCAATTCCACTAGAAAAAGCCCCATTTAAAAGTACACATGATGCCATCAATTTATCTATTTTTAAAAACCCCGAGAGACTTTCGCGGAAGCGAATAACAAGTTCCGACTTTTTGTTCTTCTCTTTTTCCTTCCGCGAGAAACCGATTTTCTTTCTCCGCCAAAAGCGACTATAAACGAAATAAATAAAGTCTTTAACGTGCGATTTTTTTATTTAGCATTCTCTCCCGCGAAAGCCTCACACTTTTCCAATAAATTGCAATTCTTCCGCAACTCGTAATGATCCGGCGTGGGCGGAGAACAAATCTCGTATATCAAGGGTGGAAATACATTTGGCTGGAATTATTTATATACAAAATTTTCCTCATAAACGTGTATATATCTCACAGTAAATTATAATCAATCTTGCGCCTTTTTTAGGGCGCTGTGATGTTCTTTTATTAAGAAACTTTTTTTACAGAGCATAAAAACACATACTTTGCTAAATTATTTTTTATAGTGTAGCATAAATAATATGTTTAATTCAACCACTAATTTGGCTTTAATTAAGGCTCACAGTAAATGTGTGTTTTATAGTACTAGTATATAAAATAAAACCAATATATTTTCATCGGTACATAAATATTTCTACCATCAAATATATAATTTAACTGATATGCGCTTAAAAAATTATATACTGCTCTAAAATGTTTATACAAATTAACTTAATTTTTTGATTAAACCTAAACCTTAACTTGAAAGATAAAATACTATTGTAGGGGATTAAATCAGCTACGTTATTAACTCAGTGAGGATATTCAAATGACAAGGAAATAACAACTCTTTTTGACGATAATTCTCAACGCTGAGCAATTGCTCAGTACGTAATAATTGTATGATTTGAAGGACCACTCTTTTATGCGTAAAGGATGTGCGATAGTTTATTTTGCGTACAAATCTATATTGTCATATAAATTTTGTGTAATCGATATTCAGAAGTTTATCCAAGGCGTGAATATTATTTCGTTGCATCATGAAGCGATGCAATTGACCCTCTAACATTCGCATCTGTGACACGTCAGAGCTGTCTCAAATCGTGATAGTCAGAGACAATAGACAGACGGCATTTGCGACAGCAGACAGATTCGAAACAAACCGGGAGAGAGGATATCACGACGACTTACTCTGTTTATTGAATACGATTTGAAACTATTTCTCTACTATGATTAAATATGCATAGTATAAATAAACTGTTGGCGTCAATTTTGGGTGCAAAGTTACACTACTTCGGCCTCAAAACCCAAAACTGTAATTAGCGTTATAGGTTAGGTTAGGTTAGGTTAGGTGTCAAAACCCAGCAACATAATACGTCGTCCTACAGAACTGTTTTTCAGTTGAAATTTGGGCCTTGAAAATTTTTTAAAATTTGCTTACCTCAATTAATAAACTAATTTTTTTAATTTAAACTTTACACGGTATGCATTTATTTTTTTAAAATTTTTATTACATATAAGATTTTATTTATAAGCTGAAAAAGCACATTATTAGAGAAGTAACAATAATACCAGATTTAATATTAATTATACATCGTGTTCTATTAATTGGAATCCCCGAATAATTAAATACTTATTTTTTATCAAAATATCTCAGAAATGGTTTCTGGAATAACTTTATTAATAAGAATATGAAATTTCTGAAAAAGCCTAATCTTTAATAAATAATTAAATGATAATTAAAATAATAATGATTAATACAATTATATATTACACACTATTTCCGATCTCCTAGATACGATAGAAATTAAAAAACTATTGAATCATTAACACTGCCATATCCCCTAATTAAATGCTAAATTATGCTTTTTATAATGCATAGCGCTAATCATTCGTAAACACCTTTAATTACACAGAGATCCTTATCGGAACACCTCGGAAAATGTTTATAAATATAGAAAGCCAAAATAAATAGTATATGAATTCGGGGTTCGTGCGAGAACGCACGTGAGCCGATCGCGTTGATAAATATTGAAATATTGGCAGAAAACGAGGGCTGAAAAAGGATGAAAAAGTACGTGACACCAGTACCTAAGTATCTACATCGGCATAATATATAAAAAGGATACAGTGACCGACTTTGCGGCATTAATCTTCATCAATTGTGTCCGGATTCAAAGTCACGCGCGACTTCTTTTAATTGCTACGAGGAAGTGGAACAGTCGAATAGATAAATTCTAGCTTAAAATACTATTTTATAACAGTATGTATGTTGAAATAGAAATTCTGCTAGAGAAGCTTTATTTAAATGTGGATTCATGTAATGCACGGCGACACATGGTGTTACACGTTATCGCGTTTTCGTACCGGATAATATTTTTCAGTAAAGGGAGTATTACAGTAAGGTTTATATAAATATAACTTAGAATGGAAATTTAAAAACCACTGTATTATATGTATCTGGCTTTACATACATTATTAACATAACAATGATTTTATCTATTAAGTTGCATGCATTTAATAAAGACATGTTTTTTATAGTATTCGGTTGCTAGTAAAAAAATAAGCAATTGCTGTCTTAGAGTTATAAATTAACATACATTATATTAAGCTAATATTTTTATTTATAAAAGTAAGCACAAAAAATATTTTAGTAATATAAAATCTAGTAGTTCAGAAAATAATAAAACTCAAAATTCACTTTCAGAAGTAGCTTGGATGTTGAAGATTTTTACTTAAAATAAATTATCTTATATTTGATGATTACAATAAATTTTAATTAAAAAAAAATATCTAAATTCATTTTAAATTGCCATGAATTAATATAAATTCATCAAAGCTTTAAAATTTATATGTATTGATAACGTTAATTATATTCACCGTGTGCGTTCCACATTGCTTAGATTGCATTGGCTTGAAAATCAATACTGCTAGTTGCATATTTTTAATTTAAAAAATTATATATATTTTTGTAGTGGTCCTAAAGATTTTAATATACATTACAACACTTCTTAAATCGATTGACAGTTTGCATGTGTCATACATGTGTCTTTAACGCTACTTGTTGATAGTCATAAAATAAAACTACAACTTTGAAACATGTAAACTTAGCAAGAACAAAAACAAGAACTCATATATGTGTAGCTTATATGATAAAAGCGTTTTATACATATTTAACATGTCTAAACTACAACTACTAATTAACATATTTAGAGAGGTTTAACATGATACAATTCTCAGAAGTTTGTAAACATAATTTAAGCGTTAAATTCAGAGTTTTTAGTGCATTTTTAATTATATATAATTTTTCTTATATATCAATTTATATATATATATATATACATATATATATATTTGGAATTATTGATGTTCTTTGTAAAACACGCTATTAATAGCTCTTAAACTAATGGTGTATCGAGAAACGAATCGTAATACTTTTCAGGTGTTTTACGGTTTAGACTTATTGATTTGTATGAGTTTGCGTTTTTTCCGCAACGTTTTTCAGCAAATTAGAGTAACGTGACTGTTACGCATTTATTTTATTGTGCTATTGTGTATTATATTTATAACATTGACTTTAGCAAATGTATTTAAAATCACTTAGTACTGTGGTAATTTTAATTCTTTTCAATAAATTTATAATATTTTTTAATAGATTTTACAAAAAAAAACTTTTTTAGTAAGAATTTTTTTTTAATCTTTTAATAAATTTTACAAAAAAAACGCAAAATCATTTGTAACTAGATATCCTTTCTTGCAATTACTAAACATTAACATTTTTAAGCATGATAAAACATTACAATGTTTAAATATTAAAATTTTTAATAAACCCAAGAATATTGATTGATTGTTTTGTGGTTGCCTTTATTGCATGGCGTTGTCTTTTTTTTGCTTAAATTGGAACGGTAATGTCTGTGTCAGGACGCAACTATTGCCGTCGGCGTATCCATAAGCTCTTTGCCCATAGCTTAGCTGTCCTACGCAAACGCAGTTGGCGTTCTTATGTTTAAATAGTTACATCAACAAACACAGAAAAAAGCTTTATTGATGTGCATTAACGACGAAACGGTTGGTGGTCTTTGTTATTCAAAATTCAAAAATTAGTCAGACGAGCTATATAAGCTCAATTACGTCAGTGTCATATCATCTGACATTCATTTTTGTTTTATCTGATAATTTAATTTTTATAAACTTTAAAAATGGCGTCTTCCAGATTAATACATATATTTTTAGATTTAATTCGTATTTATTTTGAGTTAATTTCAATAAAAAATGCTACAGTTTGAATGTCATTCACAGATGATTATGCAGCTGCACGCATGGAAATAAATAATTAATTGTTTCAAGAGCATTTCTTAGCCAAAATAATTTCTATGGTAGTCAATCGTTACTCAATTTCCACATTTGTATAGTAAAAATAGCAGTATTATTAACAATTTTCTTAAGAAAAAAAATGAGGAGAGTATTAAAAATGGTACTAAAAG